>NC_090448.1:29911282-30217614 GCF_031143425.1 Pleurodeles waltl | reverse complement strand
AACATCCTTTACACCATGCCATATCGACCTGCTTAAATACGTACTAGAAACTATCTTTCCTGGCTTTGCTCGATCAGAGGCTAACTGTCCAACATTAGTAGGCAAAACCGGATTCTTTATACATTTAGGGGGTCATTCCGACCCTGGTGGTCATGGACCGCCAGGGCCGGGGACGGAGGAAGCACCGCCAACAGGCTGGCGGTGCTTCAGGGGCAATTCTGACCACAGCGGTAAAGCCGCGGTCAGAAAAGGGAAACCGGCGGTTTCCCGCCGGTTTTCCCCTGCCCCAGGGAATCCTCCATGGCGGCGCTGCATGCAGCGCCGCCATGGGGATTCCGACCCCCTTCCCGCCAGCCTGTTCCTGGTGGTTTACACCGCCAGGAAGAGGCTGACGGGAACGGGGCACACACTGAAAATCGCGACGGGTGCCACTGCACCCGTCGCACACCAGCAACTCCGCCGGCTCCATTCGGAGCCGGCTTCATCGTTGCTGGGGCTTTCCCGCTGGGCGGGCGGGCGGCCTTTTGGCGGTCGCCCGCCTGCCCAGCGGGAAAGTAAAAATGACCGCCGCAGTCATTTGACCGCGGTACGGTCTTATGGCGGTCTCCGCCCGGCGGGCGGTGCCCGCCGCCCGCCGGGGTCGGAATGACCCCCTTAATCTTGAATCCACACAGATACTCTCCCTTGTCTACCCTCCCCTGGAATGGCCCTCTCCCCCCCCATAACTATATCCTTTTGGCTCATCCTACAATACACGTTGATAAATGTATCACATGGCACAATCCTATAAGATCGTCGGCAAATGACGAGGAACAACCGGAATATTCATCTAATAACCCAGAAGCACGGAGCCAAAATATTTGCCTTTCCCCACTAATATTTTACCTAACCCTCCTACTCCCCCGTTCTCCTCTCTATCACGCTTCTCTCCCTCCTGCTCCCCTCTATTACAATTTGACCCCCCAATAACCTCTACCCCCTTCCCCGCACCCTTCCTAATTTTCAAACCATAGTCTATGTGGACGAATCAATGTACCTATTAGACAATGTACATTCAGATATCATTTGTAAAATTATCATCTGAACCACGGATTACTGAAAAATGTCAATGCATACTGTGTATCGTCTTATGTTTTTTCTCTAATAAAAAAATTTAAAAAAAAAAAAAAAAAAAAGGGTCTGGTGGATTTAGTAACGGAGCCGGACGGATGTAACAAGTGGCTGGTACAGCGCCCCAGAAGGAGAAAGAAAACCACCAGCAGGACGCACGCCAGGCCAACAAGATTGCAAGCAACAGACGCACAGGCACAGGTTCTTAAGATAGCAACTATACTCACAGCTACACAACCAACATCTAGAACTGGAAACAGAGACTCAAACTCATCACAGGACTACCCGAGCCCCCCTCCTTCAACACTCATGCCTGGTCCTGCCCTGACCCCATGCACAGCAGACGACATATGAAACCGCACAAATAAACAAGATAAACCCGAGCACTCAATATGCAAGCGACATACCAAACAAAGGCAAGCATAAATGCTCTGGAGAGGATCAGAAATAATATATAAATCAACACATACAGGACAGAGCACGGTCATCAACGAATGCGTACAGCAGTTGGATACCGAGAGAAGCTGATACGTATGAACTAACCCCAAGCGCTGGAAAAAAACCAGAAACCCGGACAAACGTGACGAGCAGAGTCGCGTAATCAGGCAAGTGGGCCGCAGTCGATAGCTGACCCAGAACCCTCTTGTTGACTGCGTCTCCACACCCAGCGGGGTCACCGTATGGACTTGAAAATCAGAAATGTTGAACACGGCACCGGTTGTGCCACACAGTTTGGTATGTTTAAAGTTTTAGTTTTTGTTTACGATAATATGCCAGCATGTATATCCCAATTGTTGCCACAGCTGACAGACACAGGGGGGAGGAGATTCAGAGGGGAGACTTTAAACTTTAAAAGGTTCACAATTAATGCGACAAAATCACCTAGCGACATAAAACTACCACCATGGCTAAATACAATATATTAACCTGGAACGTTAGGGGGATGGCTAATATAAATCAATGCAATAGAATCTATAACTACCTCAAACGCCATAAAATCCACATAGCAACATTACAGGAGACACACCTAGCAACTGAAGATTTAAATAAGCTAGCCAGAAAATGGTCAGGAAAAATATACGGCACCAGCGCGTCGACATACACAAAAGGCGTACTAATATGGATAGCCCCTGATGTTCCTTCTGCAGTGGACCACACACAGAAAGACACAGACGGTAGATATGTCCATTTAAGAGGGAAACTGGATGGCAAACCACTAAGCGTCACAGGTATATATGCGCCCAACACTAAACAGATAGACTTCCTACAGTCCACTTATACAGCACTAACATGGGACCCATTGACCCCTAATATATGGGGAGGAGATTTCAACTGTGCACCAGATGCCAACATGGATATATCACACCCTCCACTAGTAGGTGCCCCAAGCAGAAGACTCTCACAAGCACTGCAGAACTGGATGTCAGATAGAAGATTACATGACGCATGGTGGATTCTACATCCCATGGACAAAGAGTACTCATATTTCTCCCTAGTACACCAACTACACACTCGCATTGACTTGCAACTATACACACACGAGCTCACAACAATACTAATCAAGGCAGCCTACCTGGCTAAAACGATATCAGACCACTGCCACTTAGTGTCTATGATACAATGGGGCCGGACACGCACAAACGCGCCTACCTGGCGCCTACAGCCGCCTCTATTACGCGACCCCCCCCCTTCCGACAGGAATTAGCAGAGAGCATAGACGCATACTTTAAAACGCACACGGCATCGTCGCAAGCTCTATAATGGGACAGTCACAAGGTAGTGATAAGAGGCCTATGCATGTCCACTTCAGGTGGAGTACGTAAGACGCTACATAAAGAACTACGTGAGATAGAGAGGGAAATGAGGGTGGTAGAAAACACAATCGAGCAAAATAGGGAGGAAACAGACAATATGACTGAACTAAAAAAACAATGGGCTGACACTGACGCGCGGCTACGGAAATACGATTACCGCCACTATACAGCACGTATACATGCCGAAGGTTACCGTTCCAGCAGGCTGTTGTCTTGGTTACTAAAAGGTGAACAACAACATTCTACCATAAATGCCATCCGCACAGAAGAGGGCAATATAGTCAACACACAGATAGAAATTAACGAGACCTTTAAAAAATACTATGCAACATTATACAAAGCAAACCCTCCCCCGATCGGACACCAAACGTGTGAGTTTTACCGGACGTTTCAACTAACTAAATTGACAGCAGAACAACTGATAGAGCTGGATAAACCCATCGAATTAAATGAGATCCAACAGGCGCTAAAGCAAATGGCACATAATAAAAGCCGGGAGGAGATGGGCTCCCAGCGGAGTATTATCAGACCTTTGCAAAACAAACAATGGCACCATATCTAGAAATGTTGCAAGAAGCATTTGATAGCGGATACTTCCCAGAATCACAGCGCGATGCAATTATAGTGGTCCTCCTCAAGGCGTGATCCACTAGATGTCCGGTCATATAGGCCACTGTCACTATTAAATTCCGATTGCAAATTACTAGGGAAAGTACTAGCCAATCGACTACTCCCATTAATGTCTACATTGATCCACCCGGACAATCCGGGTTCAAACCTGGATGCAGTACACATATAAACATCAGATGCCTGCTGCGACTCATAGCTGAAACACCAGAGCTAGATTACACAAGGACGGCAGTATCTCTAGATATAGAAAAAGCATTCGATACACTGAATTGGCCACACCTGCTGAGCTCCCTTAAAAATATGGGCTTCGGCAACACATTCATAAAATGGATAACAATACTGTACACAGACCCAAAAGCAAGAGTTAATACAGGTAAAACTATATCGGAGAAATTCGAAATAGGCAGAGGCACTAGACAGGGATGCCCACTGTCACCATTACTTTTTGCAATAGCAATAGAACCATTAGCAGCGCTCCTACGACAGGAGGCTCCAAAATGGGGCATACCTGACAGAGGGACCTACAAGGTCATCTCGCTATACGCAGATGACGCACTGATATACCTGCGTAATAGCTCGGAATCCCTAACAGACATACCACACGTGTTAGACACATTCGGGGACTTATCGGGACTGCGGGTAAACTGGGCAAAGTCATGCCTGTTCCCAATGCACATAGTACCAGACCTCCATAGGGAAATAATCCCCACACATAAACTGCAATGGTGTCACACCACTTTCAAATACTTAGGGGTACAAATCTACCACAATGAACAAGACCTTAGTGAAGGTAACCTAGATCGGATGATCAGGACGACAAGAAACTCAATGCCCTTCTGGTGCTCGCTCCCACTCTCACCCATGGGAAGAGTAGCCATAGCCAAAATGATCATACTACCACGTATCTTAGATTATTTCTCAGCTCTACCACTTAAGCTCCCTAAGAGCTACTTTGCGCCTCTAACTAGCATGTTAACAGACTTGATATGGGCTACAGGCCGCCGCCGAATAGCACTAGCTAAGACATACCTACCATTAGAGAAAGGAGGGATGGGTGTACCTCAACTAGAACTATACTATGCAGCAGCACAAATACACTGGATCATGGACTGGACGTGCAACCCAAATGGCCCAGAAAACCAAATGGTAAACACACTAACGGGAAATACAGATACAATGCATTGGCTTATTAGCCATGATAAACTAATGAAGACTGATAATCTACTACTGGGGATGGCAGATTGGATATGGCATCGATATGTAATGACAACAGGACGTAAGCCGCCATACTCACCCAAAATCACGTTACTAGCAATCCCGGGACTAAATAATACAATAAGACGATCTAAACTAACCAAATGGGCAGACAAGGGGATTAACACACTTGGCAACATATTTGAAGAAGGACATTTCTTAACATATGAAGAATTAACAAATAGATACAACCTGGGCAAAGGTGAATTTCTCACATATAGGGCACTACAAAATGTGGTGCAAAGTGCATCGGGAAATGGCAGCAATGAACCTCCAACAGCACCAATACTACATTAATTATTAACAGGGTCAGGCACAAAAGCGGATATATCCTGGATATACGGTATCCTACTGGGTCATCCGGAAGAGCCCTAAATACAAGCAAAAAATAGATGGGAGACTGCGCTAAATACAACCATACACACAAAACAATGGAACATGGCACTAATAAACACAAAAGAAATATCACGTAATGCCCGCTTCCGATACACACAACTCAACTATCTGCACCAGACCTACCTTACCAGCAAGAATCAAACACATGTGTTTACAATCCAATCCGGAATGTCCAAGATGCGGGACACCAGAAGCAGATTTCTTACACATGACGTGGAGCTGCCCACCGTTACATCGCATATGGCAAGAAGTAACGACACACACAACCACGTGGTCGAGATTACCCCTTACCCCCACTCCAGAGTCCTGCCTACTGGGAATACGCACACGAAAAGGAGCAGATAAACAAAAACACAGAAGCGCAGATCTTGCGTTTATTCTATTCAAGCGTCTAATGCAACACAATGGAAATCACCCAGTACACCTAGTATACATCGTTGGACACAAGAGATGCTACACTGGTCCAAAGCGGAGACACAAGTGTTACAGACACTACGCGATAACTGCACGGAAATCAAAGGCACAGGTATATGGGACACTATTATAGAACAATTGGAGCAAAAAAACGACAATCGACCTCCCTGAACTGGATAAACAACCACTCCAGTAACAAGCATGCCTGTACACTACTAACCAGTGAAGCTTAGACAACACGCAGATAATACCTTCAAAAACATAACTAGTTTGAATTATGCACCTCAACCTCCCCTTACTAAACATGCCTATTTCCTCCTCCCTGAAGGATTATTTTCTCATATAACACCGAACACAAACAGGTAACATGCACAAACATAACAATCAATATATGGCAACACCAGTTACTAAGCTCTGAAGCGGGTTATTTCTTGCTGGATTGATGTCTTTTTGTTTCCTTTGTTTTCACTTTCCTTTAAACCTTGTTGCTTTACCTGGCAGCAAATCATATATTGGACGCTATACCAACATAATATGTAAATGGCAACGAAATGTTAAATGTAAAGATAAAGGGTCGGAAAAAAAGCGGAGACATATCCTGCAAAATGTACATGTTGTTAAACTAATAAACAGATTAAAAAAAAAAAAAAAGTTTGGTATACTTACCCATTCATGGTCTAGTCTTCAGTCTGTGTTTGGCGGTGGGCATAGCAGAGATTTTGTCATTTCTGATATTAGGTGTGGTAGTTTCCACCCTCTTCCCGGCTCAGACCTGGGGCCAGAAGCACAAAGGTTTTTTCTTGTCAAAAATTGCCCAATTCACAGAATCGGGCGTTTGCGACAAGAAAAAAGCATTTCTCAGTGTACAAATCCAGTTTTGCGATTTGGTAATCTATATAACAAATCGCAAAAGGATTTGTGAGTTACAATTAGGAAGGTGTGTGCCAAAGGTGTCCCTTCCTAACTACAAGTTGCAATGGTATGTAGGATTATTTTGTGACCGTGACTGCAGTGGCAAAATAATCGCAGTTAACACCAAATTGGTGTTAACCCATTCGCAAAGGGGTTGTGAATGGAAGCGAAAATATTTTTTCAGAGCACTGCCTACTCTGAAAAAATGAAAAGAAAACTTTAAATTTTTTTGTTTGAGATGTATCCCGTTTTCCTTTAACCCCTTCGCTATTCCCTTCAGGTGCCAAGCCTTTTTTTGGCTATTTGGGCAGTTCGTGCTTAGGCCCTCATAACTTTTTATCAACATAAGCTACCCACGCCAAATTTGCGTACTTTTTTCCAACATCCTAGGGATTCTAGAGGTACCCAGATTTTGTGAGTTCCCCTGGAGGAGACCAAGAAATTAGCCAAAATACAGCGAATTAAAAAAAAAAAATGGGAAAAAGGGCTGTAGAAGAAAGCTTGTTTTTTTCCTGAAAATGGCATCAACAAAGGGTTTGCGGAGCTAAAATCACCATCTCCCCAGCTTTCAGGAACAGGCAGACTTGAATCAGAAAACCACATTTTTCAACAAGATTTTGGCATTTTACTGGGACATACTCCATTTTTACTATTGTTTGTGCTTTCAGCCTCCTCCCAGTTAGTGCCAGAAATGAGTGTGAAAACAATGCTGGATCCCAGACAGCTAAACATTCCTGAAAAGTAGACAAACTTCTGAATTTAGCAAGGGGTCATTTGTGTAGATCCTTCGAGGTTTTCCTACAGAAAGTAACAGCTAAAATAGAAAAATATTGAAATTGAGGTAAGAAAAAGAGCCACTTTAGTCCACATTTTCTTTTGTAACTTTTTCCAGCTATGGTAGATTTTTGAAAGAAATATACTGTTACGTCTGCTGGACTCTTCTGGTTGCGGGATGTATAGGGCTTGTAGGTTCATCAAGAACCCTAGGTACGCAGAGCCAATAAAGGAGCTGCATCTTGCAATGGGTTTTCATTGTATACCGGGTATACAGCAATTAATTTGGTGAACTATAAAGAGTGAAAAATAGGTATCATGGAAACTTTGTATTAACAAAATGGGCACAAGATAAGGTGTTGAGAAGCAGTGGTTATTTGCACATCCCTGAATTCCAGGGTCCCCATACTAGCATGTGAATTACAGGGCATTTCTCAAATAGATGTCTTTTTAACACACTGTCCTACATTTGGAAGGAAAAAATGGAAAGAAAGACAAGGGGCAATAACACTTGTTCTGCTATTCTATGTTACCCCACGTCTCCCGATAAAAATGGCACCTCACTTGCGTGGGTAGGCCTAGTGCACGTAACAGGAAAGGCAATATGGACACATCACATTTTTACATTGAAATTTGACGTGTTTATTGGAAAGTGCCTAGCTGTGGATTTTGGCCTTTAGCTAAGCCGGCACCTAGGGAAACCTACCAAACCAGTGCATTTTTTAAAACTAGACACCTAGAGGAATCCAGGATGGGGTGACCTGTGTGGCTCTCACCAGGCTCTGTTACCCAGAATCCTTTGCAAACCTCCAAATTTGGCAAAAAAACACTTTTCCCTCACATTTCGGTGACAGAAAGTTCTGGAATCTGAGAGCAGCCACAAATTTCCTTCCACCCAGCATTTCCCCAAATCTCCCTATAAAAATGGTACCTCACTTGTGTGGGTAGGCCTAGTGCACGCAACAGAAAACACAATATGGACACATCACATTTTTACATTGAAATTTGACGTGTTTTTTGGAAAGTGCCTAGCTGTGGATTTTGGCCTCTAGCTCAGCCGGCACCTAGGGAAACCTAGCAAACCTATACATTTTTTAAAACTAGACACCTAGGGGAATTAAGAATGGGGTGACTTGTGGGGCTCTCATCAGATTCTGGTACCCAGAATCCTTTGCAAACCTCAATATTTGACAAAAAAACACGTTTTCCTCACATTTCGGTGATAGAAAGTTCTGGATTGTGAGAGGAGCCACAAATTTCCTTCCATCCAGCGTTCCCCCAAGTCTCCCGATAGAAATGATACCTCACTTGTGTGGATAGGCCTAGCGCCCGCGACAGGAAATGCCCCAAAACACAACATGGACACATCACATTTTCCCAAAGAAAACTGACCTGTTTTTTGCAAAGTGCCTAGCTGTGGATTTTGGCTTCTAGCTCATCCGGCACCTAGGAAAACGTAGCAAACCTGGAAATTTCTGAAAACTAGACACCTAGGGGAATCCAGGCTGGGGTATCTTGTGGCACTGTCACCAGGTTCTGTTACCCAGAATCCTTAGCAAACCTCAAAATTTGGCAAACAAAAACACTTTTTCCTCACATTTCGGTGCTGCAAAATTCTGGAATCTGAGGGGAGGCACAAACTTCCATCTACCCAGCATTCCTCCAGGTCTCCTGATAAAAATGGTACCTCACTTATGTGACAGGAAATGCCGCAAAACACTACATGGACACATCAAAAAAGTATCAAATACAAAAAAAAACTGTTTTTGCGGGGGGACCTGCGTTTTTGGTCCTGGGCTCAGCAGCCATTTAGGGAAACCTACCAAACCCAGACATTTCTGAAAACTAGACACTGGAGTGAGTCCAGGGAGGTGTGACTTGCGTGGATCCCACAGTGTTTTCTTACCCAGAATCCTCAGCAAACCTCAAATTTAGCTAAAAAATCACATTTTCCCCAAATCTCTGTGTGGGATCACCGCAACGGCGCAAATTTCCTACCACCCAACATTTCCCGCAGTCTCCTGATAAAAATGAAACCTCACTTGTGTAGGTGGGCCAAGTGCCTGTGACAGGGAAGAGCCAAAAAAAAGAAGAAATTGAGGGGGAACCAAAGTGGGTCCAAAAGGGCAGTTTGAAAAAAAAAAGCGTTTTTAGGCTGACAAGTGGGGCAGAATTGTTATCTGTATAGATGCAACAATGCTGGGTGGTAGGAATTTTGTGGGTTCCTGAAGGTTCCATCACAAAAATGTGGGGAAAATGTGTGATTTCAAGCAAAGTTGGAGGTTTGCAAAGCATTGTGGGTAGGAAAATGGTGCAGGGTGCATGTGAAGCACACCACCCTGGACTCACCCAGATGTTTAGTTTTCAGATGTGTCTAGGTCTTGTGGATTTTTCTACCTGGCAGCGTCCCAAAGTCCAAAAAATGCAGCCCTCCCCATTCCAAGTGGGACGATTTTGAGAGTTAGACAAGCTCTCATGGCCCAAATGTAAAACCAAAACCCAGAATAATCAAATGTCCTCTTGCTTGCCGTTGGGATAAGATCTTTTAGTGTGCCGGGGGGGAGATGAAAGACTGTTACCCCCTTTAGTTGGGGTGGGGGCATAACCATGCTCATACTGGTTGGTAGCAACTACCCCACATTTTTTTTTAATTCCCTGGCATCTAGTAGGCTTTCTGCCCCCTCCCCCCCGGGAGTGGATCAGGGACAATTGCCCCATCTGCCCACTGAGGGGCAGAAAAACTTTGTCCTCATTTATTTGGGGAGGAGTATGGCCCTACTCCCACCCTTTTTACAAAAAAAACAATTCTTCCCTGGTCTCTGCTGGGCTTTCTGCCCCCCTTGCCCAAGGGGCTGCCACCCCAAATAAAAGACACACACACCGATCCCTGGTGACTAAGTGGTTTCTGCCCCCCCCGGGGGCAGATCTGCCTAATAGAAATAGGCCGCGTCCTAAAATAAATTTGCCCCACAGGGGCACGACCCTTGCCTAGTGGGCGCTCCCTATCTGTAAAAATATATTTTAAAAAAATCTGTGGTGGCTAGAGGTTTCTGCCCCCTTGGGGGCAGATTGGCCTAATTAAAATAGGCTGATCTGCCCCCAAGGGGGGCAGAAATAGCCTAAAACAAATTGCTCGCCAGGGGAGTGACCCTTGCCTAAGGGGTCGCTCCCCATTAGTAAAAAAAAAAAAAATCCCTGGTGCCTAGTGGTGTCTGCCCCCAAAGCCTAATTAAAATAGGCCGATCTGCACCTGAGGGGGGCAGAAATGGCCTAAAATGAATTTGTCCCCCAGGGGAGCGACCCTTGCCTAAGGGGTTACTCTCCTTTAGTGAAATTGTCATAAAACAAAATCCCTGGTGTCTAGTGGTTTCTGCCCCCCTTAGGGGCAGATTGGCCTAATAAAAATAGGCCGATCTGCCCTCAAGGGGGGCAGAAATGGCCTAAAAACAATTAGCCCTCCCAGGGGAGCGACCCTTGCCTCCCTTCCATTCCTGCTTCCCCTGAGGGTCGGGTGCAGGACAAGCTGCTTACATCCCTGGAGCCTGAGCTGAGGACGTAACCACCTCGTCCTGGGCACCCGAGGGGTTAAGGAAAAAGGGCTGCATTTAAAAAAAACTGCTTTATTTAAAAAGCAGTCACAGACATGGTGGTATGCTGTCCCCAGCAGGCCACCATCCATGTAAGTGTGGCCATTCCCAATGGGGTCGCAAATTGAGACCTACCTCATGAATATTGATGAGGTAGATCATTTGCAACCCCATTGGGAATCGCAAACTGTTGTACATTTAATTTTACAACTCGCAATTTGCGATTCCCAAACGGATCACAAATTGCGAGCCGCAAAACAAAAGGTCATAGATCTGGCCCCTGATTTTCTGTATTTTAGGGTGATGCTTGACTCCACGGGCTCTTGAAGCTGGAGTGTGACCTCACCCTGCATGATCTGATCTGGGAAGAGATGTCATGAGGTAAAAATGTCATCTTAATTTTAAAGGTTTAGGGTCAGATGTAAGACCATTTCATTTTGCAAGTCTCTAATTGCAATTCATTGCGAATCACAATTAGAGACTCGCAAAATGAAATGTACAAATGTGTCTCAGACAAATTTAGCGATTCCCAGTGGGGTCACAAAGACCTACCTCATTAATATTCATGAGGCAGGTCAGAATTTATGATCCATTGAGAATGGCTGCACTCAGAGAGATGGTGGCCTGCTGGGGACAGCAGACCACCATGTCTGTGATTGTTTTTTTAATAAAGCAGTTTTTTTTTCATGCAGCCCGTTTTCCAGCATTTCAAACAAAAAATTGAAAAGTTTTCTTGTCATTTTTTTAGAGTAGGCAGTGGTCTGTGGGACCACTACCTGCTCAGAAAAAATATTTTGGCTTCCATTCACAAAGGGGACCCTTGAGGACCCCTTCCCATTTGTGAATAGGTTACCACCAACTTGAAGTTTGTCGCAAAAGAATCATACATATCACTGCAACTTATAATTAGAAAGGAACGCCCACAGCACGCCCCTTCCTAATGGTGACTTGCTAACCCATTTTGAGATTCAATAAATAGATTACTGAATCGCAAAATAGCATTGGTACATACCAAAATGCTATTTTCTGGTCGCAAATGGTCCAATTCTGCGAATCGGGTTGTTTGCGAGCAGAAAATAGCTGGGTACATCTGGCCCTCAGTTAAGAAATTTGATGGTTTTATACTTCTGGCTTTCTTGAACGCTTGTTTTATACATATATATATGTATGTGTGTGTATATGAATATATCTTTAACATCAGAGCGCCGACAGAACATACACATTATGTGACAGCAGGGTGCCAAGAGACTGTGCAGACATGGTGCACCAACGTCACAGTGCAGACAGATATAAGGGCCATCTTTACATGTGGTGCGTTTTTCACAAGGAGATTTCAGCTACCGAAATCCTTCTCTGTGTGAAAGATCAAGGGAAACAGGCGGAACTGTCATCGAAACACTGATCTCCAAAAACGTGCAATTCCCATTCCTTCCCCCATCCCTGGAATTATCAGGGCCCTAAATTAACGGTACTTCCGGGTTGAAAGAATGACTGAAATGTGTCCAGGTCTCTTGTAACCGAGGCATACATATGACGCAGGAATCTTACGAATATCAAGAAAGCAATATCACATATAAAGACACATAGTGCAAATATGTGGGCCAATGTAGACATATAACTCAAAGTCATAGACACTACTAAAACTTACGCAAGTTATAAAGAACATGTAGAAATATGACACCAGTAAGCAGGCAACAATATATGTATTAGTGAACTGCCAGAGACAACCCTAACCTAACATGATGTGTGACACAATTATTAGAGCACCGACACCTGTAGCATAGCACAGCTTAATTGTTACACGAATACTACATTGCAGACACCTGCAAGACAGCCTGATGTGACATATACACAAATATTAGAGCACAGACCGAACACCTGTGCCATTATATTATACATTTTATTATTCAAGCACCATGAAACATATTGGGGTCGATTCACAAAAATATTCATAAGTACGTGAAATAATACTACAGGCCTGAGTCGGTCTGAAGTGTAGTAATTTCTCTTTGTAGTAATTGTATTCGAATACTCACTGAATATTCCTATTTCATTCAGATTTTATATGTTTTGGCGCCAAGGGAGTTTGTGAAAGAATACTATTCTTGTGAGCATAAATGCACTTGTGGACAGGCACCCTAAATTATTAGAGAGCAGACAGGTATCTGAATTATAACAATACCTTGACTATTACTCTACACAAGCATACAACAGTAGTAGACACGTATTACATGAGGTAGTGCATTAAACAAGCATTAGGCAATAGTCATACACCTCTGTTATCCCTGTTCCATGACATACTATAACAAGCCGACAAGATGCAGGAGTAAGTTAACTGCTGACATCTGGTGTGATTTGCAAGCTTCAAGTTCAAATCCCAGTAGGGTTGACTTGGCATGTCATGCTTCTGAGAATGATCATTTATCTATTTACTAAGGGCATTTTGCAGCACAAAACTAGCCACATGGACAGGAAAACACTTCTCTTGAAACAAAAACAGAAGAGATGCAGAAAAGACCAGCAGGATAGTGTCTGGGAAGCACAGGGCCTGATTTAGGGTTGGGAGGATGTGGGACATCCATCAAAAAGTAGCAGATGTCCTGTCCGCTGCGTCAAGCGCATTGATGTCGATGTCTCTATCAATATGGCGGACTGGGCATCCCTCACTTTTTGGTGGGTGTCCTGCTGCGCTAAACTGTAAATACGGCCTTTAGTCCCATATTTATTTATTTTTTTTAGCTCCGCATTTGCGTCATTTTTTTATGCAAAAGCGGCACAAACTTGCAAAATACAATTGTATTTCGTACGTTTGTGCCATTTTTGTGTCAAAAAGCAGTGCAAATGCGGTGCTAAAAAAGTATAAATATGGGCCTTAGTCTTACAGGCAGTGTGTGGATAGATGGCTGTAGAGGTTTTAAAATTAGTACAATTAAATGCGGTAATTGCAACAGCTGCTGTGTGCAGTGCTTAAAACCAGCAAGAACTGCGGTGAGAAGCGCTATATAAAAACACGTAGGGGCATATTTAAGAGCCCCTTGCGCTGCCTAAGCGCAATTTTATTTTTACGCAAAGGTGGCCTTTTCCCCACAGCATATTTACAAAGTGGTGCAATCCTTGCATTGCGCCACTTTGTAACCCCTTGCCCCACATTATGCCTGCGCCAGACATAATGTATGCAAGGTGGGTGTTCCGGCACTAGAAGCCCCGCAAACATGGTGCAGTGAAATTTAACTGCGCCGTTTTTGGCATAATTTTTAATGTCTGCTTTGAGCAGGCGTCTAAATAACGCTCCCATAGAAACCTATGGCCCTCCTTGCACTTTGTGACACTAGCGTCAACATTTTTGACACTAGTGTAGCAAAGCGGCACAATAGTGTAAAAAATGTTGATGCTAATGACCGCCATGGTGTGCCGTATTATAAATGTGGTGCGACCATGGTGTCGCTAGGTGCCGGTGGGGAGGGCAGAAAAAGTGGCGCATTAGCTCTGATGCGCCACTTAGTCATAAATATGGTCCGTAATTGTTATTTAGCATGCAAGGATGACACCACAGGCAGCACCCCCTACATAACATGGAGTGATATAGTACAGGGCGGGCGTATATAGAACGTAAAACACTATGACGCGCTTTGTATACGTGGACGGATATCGGAGCACAGACTCGAGCACAAGACGTAGGCTGAAGCCAGAAGGCCCAAAACAAGTGCGCAGAGAGTTTTAAGGCCTGGTGTAGGAGGCTGGACTGGCTTGTAGTGAGTACCAAGGGGTACTTGCACCTTGCACCAGGCCCAGTTATCCCTTATTAGTGTATAGGGTTTCTAGCAGCTTAGGCTCATAGATAATGGTAGCTTAGCAGAGCAGCTTAGGCTGAACTAGGAGACGTGTGAAGCTACTACAGTACCACCTAGTGTCATATGCACAATATCATAAGAAAACACAATACACAGTTATACTAAAAATAAAGGTACTTTATTTTTATGACAATATGCCAAAGTATCTTAGAGTGTACCCTCAGTGAGAGGATAGGAAATATACACAAGATATATATACACAATAGCAAAAATATGCAGTATAGTCTTAGAAAACAGTGCAAACAATGTATAGTTACAATAGGATGCAATGGGGAAACATAGGGATAGGGGCAACACAAACCATATACTCCAAAAGTGGAATGCGAACCACGAATGGACCCCAAACCTATGTGACCTTGTAGAGGGTCGCTGGGACTATTAGAAAATAGTGAGAGTTAGAAAAATAACCCTCCCCAAGACCCTGAAAAGTGAGTGCAAAGTGCACTAAAGTTCCCCTAAGGACAAAGAAGTCGTGTTAGAGGAATAATGCAGGAAAGACACAAACCAGCAATGCAACAACTGTGGATTTCCAATCTAGGGTACCTGTGGAACAAGGGGACCAAGTCCAAAAGTCACAAGCAAGTCGGAGATGGGCAAATGCCCAGGAAATGCCAGCTGCGGGTGCAAAGAAGCTTCTACTGGACAGAAGAAGCTGAGGTTTCTGCAGGAACGAAAAGGGCTAGAGACTTCTCCTTTGGTGGACGGATTCCGCTCGCCGTGGAGAGTCGTGCAGAAGTGTTTTCCCGCCAAACAAACGCCAACAAGCCTTGCTAGCTGCAAATTATGCGGTTAGCGTTTTTGGACGCTGCTGAGGCCCAGGAGGGACCAGGAGGTCGCAAATTGGACCAGCAGAGAGAGGGGACGTCGAGCAAGACAAGAAGCCCTCTCTGAAGCCAGTAGCACCCGGAGAAGTGCCAGAAACAGGCACTACAAGGATGCGTGAAACGGTGCTTGTCGAAGTTGCACAAAGGAGTCCCACATCGCCGGAGACCAACTTAGAAAGTCGTGCAATGCAGGTTAGAGTGCCGTGGACCCAGGCTTGGCTGTGCACAAAGGATTTCTGCCGGAAGTGCACAGGGGCCAGAGTAGCTGCAAAAGTCGTGGTTCCCAGCAATGCAGCCCAGCGAGGTGAGGCAAGGACTTACCTCCACCAAACTTGGACTGAAGAGTCACTGGACTGTGAGGGTCACTTGGACAGAGTCGCTGGATTCGAGGGACCTCGCTCGTTGTGCTGAGAGGAGACCCAAGGGACCGGTAATGCAGCTTTTTGGTGCCTGCGGTTGCAGGGGGAAGATTCCGTCGACCCACGGGAGATTTCTTCGGAGCTTCTGGTGCAGAGAGGAGGCAGACTACCCCCACAGCATGCACAAGCAGGAAAACAGTCGAGAAGGCGGCAGGATCAGCGTTACAGAGTTGCAGTAGTCGTCTTTGCTACTATGTTGCAGGTTTGCAGGCTTCCAGTGCGGTCAGCAGTCGATTCCTTGGCAGAAGGTGAAGAGAGAGATGCAGAGGAACTCGGATGAGCTCTTGCATTCGTTATCTGAAGTTTCCCCAGAGACAGAGACCCTAAATAGCCAGAAAAGAGGGTTTGGCTACTTAGGAGAGAGGATAGGCTAGCAACACCTGAAGGAGCCTATCACAAGGAGTCTCTGACGTCACCTGGTGGCACTGGCCACTCAGAGCAGTCCAGTGTGCCAGCAGCACCTCTGTTTCCAAGATGGCAGAGGTCTGGAGCACACTGCAGGAGCTCTGGACACCTCACAGGGGAGGTGCAGGTCAGGGGAGTGGTCACTCCCCTTTCCTTTGTCCAGTTTCGCGCCAGAGCAGGGCTAAGGGGTCCCCTGAACCGGTGTAGACTGGCTTATGCAGAATTGGGCACCTCTGTGCCCAACAAAGCATTTCCAGAGGCTGGGGGAGGCTACTCCTCCCCTGCCTTCACACCATTTTCCAAAGGGAGAGGGTGTCACACCCTCTCTCAGAGGAAGTTCTTTGTTCTGCCATCCTGGGCCAGGCCTGGCTGGACCCCAGGAGGGCAGATGCCTGTCTGAGGGGTTGGCAGCAGCTGCAGCTGCAGTGAAACCCCAGGAAGGGCAGTTTGGCAGTACCAGGGTCTGTGCTACAGACCACTGGGATCATGGCATTGTGCCAACTATGCCAGGATGGCATAGAGGGGGCAATTCCATGATCTTAGACATGTTACATGGCCATATTTGGAGTTACCATTGTGAAGCTACATATAGGTAGTGATCTATATGTAGTGCACGCGTGTAATGGTGTCCTCGCACTCACAAAGTTCAGGGAATTGGCTCTGAACAATGTGGGGGCACCTTGGCTAGTGCCAGGGTGCCCTCACACTAAGTAACTTTGCACCTAACCTTTACCAGGTAAGGGTTAGACATATAGGTGACTTATAAGTTACTTAAGTGCAGTGTAATATGGCTGTGAAATAACATGGACGTTATTTCACTCAGGATGCAGTGGCAGGCCTGTGTAAGAATTGTCAGAGCTCCCTATGGGTGGCAAAAGAAATGCTGCAGCCCATAGGGATCTCCTGGAACCCCAATACCCTGGGTACCTCAGTACCATATACTAGGGAATTATAAGGGTGTTCCAGTAAGCCAATGTAAATTGGTAAAAATGGTCACTAGCCTGTTAGTGACAATTTGGAAAGAAATGAGAGAGCATAACCACTGAGGTTCTGGTTAGCAGAGCCTCAGTGAGACAGTTAGGCATCACACAGGGAACACATACATATAGGCCACAAACTTATGAGCACTGGGGTCCTGACTAGCAGGGTCCCAGTGACACATAACAAACATACTGAAAACATAGGGTTTTCACTATGAGCACTGGGCCCTGGCTAGCAGGATCCCAGTGAGACAGTGAAAACACCCTGACATACACTCACAAACAGGCCAAAAGTGGGGGTAACAGGGCTAGAAAGAGGCTACTTTCTCACACAACCCCCCCCCAAACGAAGGACAATAAGGCTAACCTTGGCCAGTTGAGACTTTATTGTCTAAGTGGTGATAAGTAGAGAGTAGCTCTGCAATAGACTGGTTACTCCCTTTATCATCCACTATATGGTTACTTCCCTGTGGGGATGTAAACCACCCTGTTTGAAGTTTTTTAGCTAAGCAACAATGTGAAGATGTATTTTCAGAGTTTCTATCAGTAAGTTTTAGTTTAGCGCAGTGGGAATTGTCCACTGAACCTATTTGTAGTGATGGAAATGCCAGACAGGGATGCTGTCTCAGAAAAGCCATGGCTGGGCAACAACTTTGTCCATATGGCTGAAAGAGAGAACAGGGATGCTGTTTCTCTTGTGTTGGAGCAGGGCAGGGATGCTGTCCTATGAGCTCCACACTAGGGCAGGGATACTGTCCTAAGTGTTGTGAGGCAGTGCAGGGTTTCTGCACTAAAGTTTCTCTGGGAGGGTTGGAGGGATGCTCCATGTTAACTAAAATGGTGCTCTTTTTGTCACCAATGTTAGTTATCCCACAGAGGTGTACTTCTACCTCAGGGAGTACAGCTTTGCCAGCTGATGCTTCCCTTGGAACAGGTGCCACCCCAGGAGAGGTTTCTCCCACCACAGGAATGGTATCCTGAATGGCAGGGTGGTTAGGGGATACTGTGATATCCTTTTTACCTGTTGATGGAGAGGGATCCTGAGTTTTCAGGCCTTCTCTCCTTTGCTTTTTCATTTCAGTAGAAATGAGAGGGAACAATTCCTCAGGGATGCCCAGCATGGCTGCATGGGCATAAAACTCTACATCAGCCCAACCTGAGGCCTCTAGGTCATTACCTAAGAGACAATCTACAGGTAAGCTAGGGGATACCACCACCTGCTTAGGGCCAGTAACTCCACCCCAACTAAACTAAATTATAGCTAAGGGAAGAAACTTAGTGGAGTTATGGACATCAATAATTTTATACTGTTGTCCAATGATGTGTTGTTCAGGAGCCACTAGGTTTTCAGTCACCAAAGTGATACTGGCACCTGTGTCCCTGTAGGCCAAGGCCTCAACACCATTTATTGAAACTGTCTGCCTGTACTTATCCATTGTAAGGGGACAAGCAGCCAGTGTGGCAAGGCCAATGCCACTAGGTGTGACAGAAACTGTCTTGGGAGTGACTACCCCAGTTTCTACTATGGACCCAAAAGTGAACCCAACTACACCCTTAACTTGACTGTTGCCAGCAGTCCCACCACTAGTGCCACTACTGCTAGGGGCACTAGAGCTTGATGTATTAGTGGTGGTAGGCTCAGGGGATTTACCTGGACAGGACTTATCCCCTGGCCTATGGCCTCTGTTTTTACACACAAAGCACCACGGCTTTTTAATGTGTGCAGGTTGAGAAGAAGAGGAAGAATTAGTTTTATCCCCACCGCTGCCACCAATGTAGGAGGCTGGACTGGCTTGTAGTGAGTACCAAGGGGTACTTGCACCTTGCACCAGGCCCAGTTATCCCTTATTAGTGTATAGGGTGTCTAGCAGCTTAGGCTGATAGATAATGGTAGCTTAGCAGAGCAGCTTAGGCAGAACTAGGAGACGTGTGAAGCTACTACAGTACCACCTAGTGTCATATGAACAATATCATAAGAAAACACAATACACAGTTATACTAAAAATAAAGGTACTTTATTTTTATGACAATATGCCAAAGTATCTTAGAGTGTACCCTCAGTGAGAGGATAGGAAATATACACAAGATATATATACACAATAGCAAAAATATGCAGTATAGTCTTAGAAAACAGTGCAAACAATGTATAGTTACAATAGGATGCAATGGGGAAACATAGGGATAGGGGCAACACAAACTGTCAGGGGGTAACAGGCGCCTACCTGGCCGATCGGGATTTTGTAGTCCTTAGGGACTACATATCCCATGACGCTTCGCGCGGGAAGACCGCATAACTCCGGCACTTCCCGGAAGCGGTTGCGCGTTATTCTTTCCGCATTCCCCGTCGGAGGCACAACGAGGGCAGGGTGGACGGCGTTCCCATGGGGGAAGTCACCACGTCCACAATGACGAACTGAAGGCATCCGGAACCCTCACGGAGATCAGCATTTCAAGGCAGCTGGAGATACGAGCTGCCTCCCTTCGAGAATTGGAACCGGTGGTAAGAGGCGAGCCGGTTTCTTGCCAGAGGCTTTCGCCTTCCGGTATGGTTTTGGATCTAGTGATCCGACATTTGGTGTACTTCCGAGATGGTGCACAAAAATTAGAGATCCTCGTGAAACATGAATGGTGGTAGTTCAGGACAGAACCTTGGTGGTAGTTCAGGACAGAACCTTTGTTTTCTTCGTGGCAACTCAGGATCAAGACGTACTGTTTGCAGAAGTCAAACAGCCGGGAACATTTGTCCGTTTATCTTATTCTATGAATTAGGAAGGGGTGACTTCTTCAAGTGCGTGACATTACTTAGAGGCTCAATGTTTTAATTGAATCCAAAGAAGAAGTGCGGGACAAGTTCTTTTCCTTATTATATATTTTTTTTTTCTCTTTTTTGTTGCAACCTAGCTACAGGATTAATTTGCATAAACATCGGGTTTTGAAAAACCCTTAAGTGACTAGTGGTGTTCGTAGTCGGCCTGGGCATCCATCGATGATTTAGGTGGAGAATAGACAGGCGTTGGACTAGTTCTGCCCACCTGAGTTATGGGCAGGGACGGTCGTGGGTATTTTAGTGAGACTTTATGAGAATAGATAGGCAATGTGATAATTAACACTGTGTATTTTTTCTTTACAGTTATCCCGTCCCTGCTGTTCCTTCCCCTTCCTTCCCTCACCTGATGACTCCAATACACCGTGGTTTTTATCGGTGACTTGGTGGTGTCGGGAGGTGGACCTTATTTGCATCACACCGAGTCTGAGGAGTACCTACAACGTGACAGAATAACGCGCCCACGAATAATACTCCTCCCGCTCGGTGTAATGCAAAATGGCATCTATGGATGACGTATTACAGGCGTTGGTGGTGGTGCAACAAGAGTTAGCTAATTCTAGGGCCGAGACGGCGACCCTAAGGGAAAAAGTAGAAAGGCTTACTAGGAATCCCTTCGATGCCTCAACATCTACACCGCAGATAACCGTGAACGTCTCCCCTCCAATCCCTTTGGCCAGTCCGGAACGGTTTTCAGGGGACCCCAGGAGAGTTCAGGCCTTTTTAACCCAGTTGTCTCTTCAATTCTCTTGTAAGCCTGCGTCTTTTCCCTCTAACCTTTCCCGGGTAATGTTCGCTATTTCTTATCTCTCGGGAGACGCAGCTAACTGGGCAGTGCCGTTAGTCAGAAACGATGACCCCTTATTAGCGGATTGGAATGCCTTTCGGGCGGCCTTCGAGAGGGTGTTTGATCATAGAACAACCACCTTTAGCGCTGATAGGGAATTATTGGAGCTGAGACAGGGGAGATCTGACCTGGTCACTTATCTTACGACCTTCAATAGACTGGTGGCGGAATCAGGGTGGCCAGAGGAGAAGCGAATGTCTCTCTATTATCAAGGCTTACGAGACGACATGAAAGACATACTAGCTCAAATAGATCCGCAGCCTTCCACTTGTACGGATCTTGTGAATCTTACTCTAAGATTGAATCACAGAATAGCAGAACGAAGAGTTGAGCGTAGAGCAGGTGATCGGCGACCTGTCATTCCAGAAAAGGAGGGGCAACCAGTTCCTAATCCCAATGATTTGAGTGGGGAACCTATGGAAGTGGGAGCCGTTAGGGCACCCCTGTCAAAGACCGAGAAGGAGACCAGGAGGGTACAGGGGTTGTGCATGTACTGTGGCAGGAAGGGTCATTATGTGAGAGAGTGTCCCCAAAAACCAAAAAAAAGGTTATCCTACTTCCCCACTCAAAAGGCAGCGGTTACTTCAGGGAAGACTTCAGAGAAAGAGGATTTGTCTCGTATAGATTTTCAACCGGGGTTACGGTTAACTTCTTTAACCCTTGCTCCACAAGAGGAAAAGGCGTCACATCTCTTGTTAGCAGTAGAGCTGGGGTCCCGAGATCGAAACTATCCAGTAAGGGCAATGATAGACTCCGGAGCCACGGGAAATTTCATAGATGCAGGTTTGGTTAAGAGACTGGGACTTCCTAGCATTCCCAGGAAGGAACCCGAAATAGTACTGGCAGTTGATGGTACACCACTGAAATCTGGACCCCTTACAGAACAAACTGAGGACGTTGAATTGGTTTTTAAAGGGGTATCTCCTGCCCATAAAGAAAGGATCAGGCTAGATATAATAGAGGCTCCTCAGTATGAAATAATTTTGGGGATGCCTTGGTTAAGAATACACAATCCTGTTATCAATTGGCAAACCAAGACGGTTAGTTTTCAGTCCTTGAGGTGTGAGAGCGTCTGTTTCTTGTGCGACAATCCCCCCACGTTAGCATTGGCTCAAGGGCTACAGTTGGCCACAGTGGTGGAGAAAGCAGTGATATTACCCTCTGTGTATGCCGAGTTCAAGGATTTGTTTGACGAAGGTCAGGCTGAGACGTTGCCACCCCATCGTATATATGACTGCAAGATAGATCTGATTCCTGGAGCACTCCTTCCTTCTTGTAGGGTATATGCTCTATCCAACCCAGAAACCAAGCATTTGAGAAATTATTTGGACCACTTCCTGGAAATCGGGTTCATTAGACCCTCTTGTTCTCCGGCAGCCTCCCCACTCTTTTTCATAGCTAAGGCTAATAAAGAGTTGAGAACCTGCATCGATTATCGAATGTTGAACAAGAACACGATAAGGAATAGATACCCTCTTCCCCTCATTCCTGTGCTATTGGAACAGGTGAAAGAGGCAGTAATATATACAAGGTTGGACCTGAAGGGAGCTTACCATCTGGTCAGAATCCGCGAAGGGGATGAGTGGAAGACAGCGTTCAAAACTCGCTATGGCCTGTTTGAGTACTTGGTAATGCCGTTCGGGTTGTGTAACGCCCCGGCGGCTTTCCAGTATTTTCTGAACGATGTTCTCAAAGAATACATAGACCATTTCGTGATCGTTTATATAGATGACATTCTGGTGTATTCTACATCCTTGGAGCGCCACCTTGAACATGTTTCCTTAGTACTTCAAGCATTGCGACATCACAGTCTTTATTGCAAACTGAGCAAATGCGAGTTCCATGTCCAGAAGGTTGAGTTCTTGGGAGTGGATTTAAGCCCTGAAGGGTTCGGCATGTCGACAAGAAAAATACAGGCCGTTCAAGGGTGGCCAGTACCCACTAGTGTGAGAGACGTGCAGTGCTTCCTTGGGTTCTCCAATTATTACAGGAGATTCATTTGTCGTTTTTCCCACATTGTGTCACCTATAACAAGGTTGCTAAGAAAGGGTGTGTCTTTTGTTTGGTCAGAGGAGGCAGAGAAGGCCTTTTGCTTTTTAAAACAGGCCTTTTGCTCAGCAACTATACTTCAACATCCACAGCCAGACGTACCTTTTATAGTCGAAGCAGATGCCTCGGACATAGCGATTGGGGCTGTGTTATCCCAAAGAAACAAAACCACCGGACAGCTTCATCCTGTTGCATTTCTATCTAGGAAGCTATCCGCTGCG
Organism: Pleurodeles waltl; assembly: GCF_031143425.1. Taxonomy (NCBI): domain Eukaryota; kingdom Metazoa; phylum Chordata; class Amphibia; order Caudata; family Salamandridae; genus Pleurodeles; species Pleurodeles waltl. The sequence goes on along the minus strand of NC_090448.1, from coordinate 30,194,303 downwards.
GAACTCAACTATACGGTAGCAGAAAAGGAACTGCTAGCCATAAAAAAGGCTTTTCAGGAATGGCGACACTATCTGTGGGGGGCCCAACACCCGGTCACGGTATATACTGATCACCGAAACCTTCAGTATATGAAGGAGGCTAGGCAGCTTACCCAGCGACAAATGAGGTGGATGCTGTTTTTTTCAGAATATGAGTTTGTAGTCACTTTCCGTCCTGGGGTTGATAATCGCAAGGCAGATTCACTGTCTCGACAAGAGGATGTGAAAGAAATCGCTTCAAGACCTGATGAAGCAATCATCCAACCTGAAAGAGTGATTTGTGCCCTTCATGTCTCCCATTTCCTAGAAAAGGTTTCGAAGCATAAGTCTGCTGCTCAATGGAAGAAATGGGCCGAAGTAAGTCAGGACCGTACCCTTAAGCATGGAATACCGTTGCAAGGTAATCGTTTATATTTACCAACACATGAACTCCGAATACAAGCCCTCAAGTGGTGTCATGATGCAGTAACGGCTGGTCATCCAGGATACACCAAAACCGCGCAAATAGTTCAACGACATTTCCGGTGGGAAGGTTGGGCTAAAGACGTTGCGACATGGGTGGCTCGGTGTGAGATATGTGCTCGAGCCAAGGGAGAAAACGCAAAAAGCCAGGGCAAGTTGATGCCTTTGCCCACTCCGGAGAAACCCTGGCAAACCATCAGCGTGGATTTTGTGGTGGGATTACCAATGGATCAGGGGTACAACGCTATCATGGTGGTAATCGATAGTCTTACCAAGATGGGTCACTTTCTCCCTTGCAGAAACCTACCTACAGCAAGCCAAACCGCCCATCTAATTCTGTCGCAAGTGGTGCGGTTACATGGCCTACCAAGAACCATTATTTCGGACAGAGGCCCCCAGTTCGTCGCTAGGTTTTGGCGCATGTGGTGCAAGGTTCTGCGCATTGAATCCGCCCTATCCACCAGTTTCCACCCACAAACCGATGGCCAGACGGAGCGCCTCAACCAAACCCTGAAGAAATATCTGAGATGCTATGCAAAGGACGCCCAGGAATCTTGGGTAGCGTTGCTGTGGCTGGCCGAACTATCATACAACAATGCTTGGCATAGCTCAATAAAGGAGTCTCCTTTCCGTGCTAACACGGGATTCCACGCGGAGATGTTACCTTTAATCATACCTCGGAATGTCACGGATCAACCTACGGTCCATGCTATGATTAAGAACCTCCAATCCATGCACAAAAAGATACGATTCAATCTGGAGAAGGCCAAGGAACAGTATAAGAAATGGGGTGATGAGCACCGGCGTGAGGCGCCGGTGTATCAACCAGGGGATCGAGTGTGGCTTTCCACCAAGTATATACGCTTCAAGATACGTAGCGTCTTTCATCCTCGTTACATTGGTCCCTATGTGGTATCACGCCAGGTAAACCCTGTGGCTTACCGTCTTAACTTACCTGCTTCCTTAAGGATCCATCCGGTGTTTCACTGCAGCCTTTTGAAACCAGCTCTTTCAACGGCCCAACGGGCGGTACCTCCGGTGGTTAGAGATGGGCAGCTGGAGTATGAAGTGCGCAGTGTGTTAGATTCCAAGCGGAGAGGGGGTAAGTTATGGTACTTGGTTTCATGGAAAGGGTACACTGCCGAGGAGGATTCATGGGAGCCGGAGGGCAATATCCATGCCCCTAGGGCGGTGCAACGGTTTCATGCTCGCCATCCCACTAAACCTGGCCCTAGGAGGCGCGTTGGAGGGGGGCGTACTGTCAGGGGGTAACAGGCGCCTACCTGGCCGATCGGGATTTTGTAGTCCTTAGGGACTACATATCCCATGACGCTTCGCGCGGGAAGACCGCATAACTCCGGCACTTCCCGGAAGCGGTTGCGCGTTATTCTTTCCGCATTCCCCGTCGGAGGCACAACGAGGGCAGGGTGGACGGCGTTCCCATGGGGGAAGTCACCACGTCCACAATGACGAACTGAAGGCATCCGGAACCCTCACGGAGATCAGCATTTCAAGGCAGCTGGAGATACGAGCTGCCTCCCTTCGAGAATTGGAACCGGTGGTAAGAGGCGAGCCGGTTTCTTGCCAGAGGCTTTCGCCTTCCGGTATGGTTTTGGATCTAGTGATCCGACATTTGGTGTACTTCCGAGATGGTGCACAAAAATTAGAGATCCTCGTGAAACATGAATGGTGGTAGTTCAGGACAGAACCTTGGTGGTAGTTCAGGACAGAACCTTTGTTTTCTTCGTGGCAACTCAGGATCAAGACGTACTGTTTGCAGAAGTCAAACAGCCGGGAACATTTGTCCGTTTATCTTATTCTATGAATTAGGAAGGGGTGACTTCTTCAAGTGCGTGACATTACTTAGAGGCTCAATGTTTTAATTGAATCCAAAGAAGAAGTGCGGGACAAGTTCTTTTCCTTATTATATATTTTTTTTTTCTCTTTTTTGTTGCAACCTAGCTACAGGATTAATTTGCATAAACATCGGGTTTTGAAAAACCCTTAAGTGACTAGTGGTGTTCGTAGTCGGCCTGGGCATCCATCGATGATTTAGGTGGAGAATAGACAGGCGTTGGACTAGTTCTGCCCACCTGAGTTATGGGCAGGGACGGTCGTGGGTATTTTAGTGAGACTTTATGAGAATAGATAGGCAATGTGATAATTAACACTGTGTATTTTTTCTTTACAGTTATCCCGTCCCTGCTGTTCCTTCCCCTTCCTTCCCTCACCTGATGACTCCAATACACCGTGGTTTTTATCGGTGACTTGGTGGTGTCGGGAGGTGGACCTTATTTGCATCACACCGAGTCTGAGGAGTACCTACAACGTGACACAAACCATATACTCCAAAAGTGGAATGCGAACCACGAATGGACCCCAAACCTATGTGACCTTGTAGAGGGTCGCTGGGACTATTAGAAAATAGTGAGAGTTAGAAAAATAACCCTCCCCAAGACCCTGAAAAGTGAGTGCAAAGTGCACTAAAGTTCCCCTAAGGACAAAGAAGTCGTGTTAGAGGAATAATGCAGGAAAGACACAAACCAGCAATGCAACAACTGTGGATTTCCAATCTAGGGTACCTGTGGAACAAGGGGACCAAGTCCAAAAGTCACAAGCAAGTCGGAGATGGGCAAATGCCCAGGAAATGCCAGCTGCGGGTGCAAAGAAGCTTCTACTGGACAGAAGAAGCTGAGGTTTCTGCAGGAAAAAAAAGGGCTAGAGACTTCCCCTTTGGTGGACGGATCCCTCTCGCCGTGGAGAGTCGTGCAGAAGTGTTTTCCTGCCGAAAGAATGCCAACAAGCCTTGCTAGCTACAAATCGTGCCGTTAGCGTTTTTGGACGCTGCTGAGGCCCAGGAGGGACCAGGAGGTCGCAAATTGGACCAGCAGAGAGAGGGGACGTCGAGCAAGACAAGGAGCCCTCTCTGAAGCCAGTAGCACCCAGAGAAGTGCCAGAAACAGGCACTATGAGGATGCGTGAAATGGTGCTCGCCGAAGTTGCACAAAGGAGTCCCACGTCGCCGGAGACCAACTTAGAAAGTCGTGCAATGCAGGTTAGAGTGCCGTGGACCCAGGCTTGGCTGTGCACAAAGGATTTCCGCCGGAAGTGCACAGGGGCCGGAGTAGCTGCAAAAGTCGCAGTTCCCAGCAATGCAGCCCAGCGAGGTAAGGCAAGGACTTACCTCCACCAAACTTGGACTGAAGAGTCACTGGACTGTGGGGGTCACTTGGACAGAGTCGCTGGATTCGAGGGACCTCGCTCGTCATGCTGAGAGGAGACCCAAGGGACGGATAATGCAGCTTTTTGGTGCCTGCGGTTACAGGAGGAAGATTCCGTCGACCCACGGGAGATTTCTTCGGAGCTTCTGGTGCAGAGAGGAGGCAGACTACCCCCACAGCAGGCACAAGCAGGAAAACAGTCGAGAAGGCGGCAGGATCAGCGTTACAGAGTTGCAGTAGTCGTCTTTGCTACTATGTTGCAGGTTTGCAGGCTTCCAGCGCGGTCAGCAGTCGATTCCTTGGCAGAAGGTGAAGAGAGAGATGCAGAGGAACTCGGATGAGCTCTTGCATTCGTTATCTGAAGTTTCCCCAGAGACAGAGACCCTAAATAGCCAGAAAAGAGGGTTTGGCTACTTAGGAGAGAGGATAGGCTAGCAACACCTGAAGGATCCTATCACAAGGAGTCTCTGACGTCACCTGGTGGCACTGGCCACTCAGAGCAGTCCAGTGTGCCAGCAGCACCTCTGTTTCCAAGATGGCAGAGGTCTGGAGCACACTGGAGGAGCTCTGGACACCTCCCAGGGGAGGTGCAGGTCAGGGGGGTGGTCACTCCCCTTTCCTTTGTCCAGTTTCGCGCCAGAGCAGGGCTAAGGGGTCCCCTGAACCGGTGTAGACTGGCTTATGCAGAATTGGGCACCTCTGTGCCCAACAAAGCATTTCCAGAGGCTGGGGGAGGCTACTCCTCCCCTGCCTTCACACCATTTTCCAAAGGGAGAGGGTGTCACACCCTCTCTCAGAGGAAGTTCTTTGTTCTGCCATCCTGGGCCAGGCCTGGCTGGACCCCAGGAGGGCAGATGCCTGTCTGAGGGGTTGGCAGCAGCCGCAGCTGCAGTGAAACCCCAGGAAGGGCAGTTTGGCAGTACCAGGGTCTGTGCTACAGACCACTGGGATCATGGGATTGTGCCAACTATGCCAGGATGGCATAGAGGGGGCAATTCCATGATCTTAGACATGTTACATGGCCATATTCGGAGTTACCATTGTGAAGCTACATATAGGTAGTGATCTATATGTAGTGCACGCGTGTAATGGTGTCCCCGCACTCACAAAGTTCAGGGAATTGGCTCTGAACAATGTGGGGGCACCTTGGCTAGTGCCAGGGTGCCCTCACACTAAGTAACTTTGCACCTAACCTTTACCAGGTAAGGGTTAGACATATAGGTGACTTATAAGTTACTTAAGTGCAGTGTAAAATGGCTGTGAAATAACGTGGACGTTATTTCACTCAGGCTGCAGTGGCAGGCCTGTGTAAGAATTGTCAGAGCTCCCTATGGGTGGAAAAAGAAATGCTGCAGCCCATAGGGATCTCCTGGAACCCCAATACCCTGTGTACCTCAGTACCATATACTAGGGAATTATAAGGGTGTTCCAGTAAGCCAATGTAAATTGGTAAAAATGGTCACTAGCCTGTTAGTGACAATTTGGAAAGAAATGAGAGAGCATAACCACTGAGGTTCTGGTTAGCAGAGCCTCAGTGAGACAGTTAGGCATCACACAGGGAACACATACATATAGGCCACAAACTTATGAGCACTGGGGTCCTGACTAGCAGGGTCCCAGTGACACATAACAAACATACTGAAAACATAGGGTTTTCACTATGAGCACTGGGCCCTGGCTAGCAGGATCCCAGTGAGACAGTGAAAACACCCTGACATACACTCACAAACAGGCCAAAAGTGGGGGTAACAAGGCTAGAAAGAGGCTACTTTCTCACACCTGGGCAACGTGGGCTCTGGCCCAAGGCCCCAGCGTCTAAGGGAACGGTGACCAGACGTCCCAGATTTGCCAGGACAGTCCCGGTTTTTCACCAGCTGTTCCAGTAGATTCTGGGAAATTTAACTCACGTCCCGGTTTTTTGAGAGGGTCGACTGAAAACAGTGGGAGGTGCCTTTTTATGTTTTCCGAAGGAAGGTGAGCTAGCATCTGTTGTAAGAAAGCAAATTAATTACCAGGCATAATACTGGCTTCAAAAATTGCATTTTATTTATGTTATTAGCGCCTCTGCTGTAATTCTACTCTGATGCGCGCGGTCATTCTGCGCGCTCGGTTGAAGTAAAATTGTTGTCCTTCTATTTTCGTAAAATGTCCCGGTTTTTGGCTTTAAAATTCTGGTCACCCTATCTAAGGGGGCCCTTATAGAGCCATCTCTGCTTGCAGAGAGTCTTGCCCAATGACCTTGACTGATTCTTAAACAGATTCTTTTAAATACCGGTTTCTTTTCATTTGTTTTTAATGTGGCTGAAGTGTGGGAGTCTAATATATGCATTTTGCAGAGAAATGTTTTGTTTATGTTTCATGCAACATTCATTAAAAAAAGTTTCTTTTAGCTCAAAACAGGGCCTCACATGAGAAATGCGAGGGTGTCCCAGAGATTATTTGCAGTAATATTAGTGATCTGATGCTGTGATACAATATTGAAAACACACCTCCCTATCCTTGAATATTAGATGATTTAGATTTTGAACCAGTGCAGATGTCACTGTCAGTGACCTGGCCAAAGAGGGCATGAAAGAGATGAAATTGGATCATCAGAAGGTGTTCCGAATAGGGGCCCCAAAAGATGTTTGACCCAGGGCCCCCAAAGTTCTTGAGCTGCCCCTGCAAGCATGAGACCCAGTTAGACACATGTAAACCGCACCCCATTAGCACAGGCTGCCAGCACCCAGGGCAAGAAGGTAAAGTGTTGCTCGGCCACAGCTGCCATCAATCACTGCTTTATTAAACTCCCCTGGCAGGAAGGCATGCCAAGCCCTACAGACACCTCACCCCTCACATTCACAACCCAAAAAGGAGAGGTGATCCTGCAGCGGGGCCGCTCGGAAGGAATTCAGATGGATTCTGAGGAAGGGAGCAGCGTCTGGGATGGGCACACCCTGCACTCCAGAAAGAGCTGGTGTCTGCTTGGCAGAGGCACCTGGGCCTGTGTGCAGTACCAGGGCTCCTGGAGAGAGACTGCATCCGTCTGAGCTCAAACACTGGGGCTGTGTCCTTGGCAGCTTCTCTGCCAGCTCTTCTCACTCACGGGTTGGCAGCGTCTTTGCCAAGCCTGCAGCACGTCTCACCCCGAGGGTTGGCAGCTTGTTGGTCAAGCCTGCAGTGTCTCTCACTCAGGGGCTGGCAGCCGATTTTCCACGCCTCCAGCGCCTCTTACTTACGGAATGGAAGCTTCTCTGCAAAGTCAGCAGTGCCTGTCAACCCTGGGTTGGCAGCCTCTCTGCCAAGCCTCCAATGCCTCTCACCTGTAAGTTGGGAGGTTCCTTGCCACGCCTCGGGCACTGCTCACTCGCAGAGGGGTGGCCTCTGTGCCATGCTTCCAGTCCATCCCACCGGTGGGATGCCAACCTCTTTGCCATGCCTCTAGCGCCTCTGACTCATGGGTTGGCAGCGTCTCTGCCATGCTTCCAGTCCGTCCCACCGATGGGGTGCCAACCTCTTTGCCATGCCTCTAACGCCTCTGAGTCATGGGTTGGCAGCCTATGTGCTATGCTTCCAGACCGTCCCACCGATGGAGTACCAACCTCTTTGCCATGCCTCTAGCACCTCTGACTCATGGGTTGGCAGCCTCTGTGCCATGGTTCCAGACGTCCCACCTGTGGGGTGCCAACCTCTTTGCCAATGGTCTAACGCCTCTGACTCATGGGTTGGCAGCCTCTGTGCAGTGCTTCCAGACCGTCCCACCTGTGGGGTGCCAACTTCTTTGACAACGCTCTAACGCTTGTGACTCATGGGTTGGCAGCCTCTGTGCCATGCTTCCAGTCCATCCCACCAATGGGGTGCCAACCTCTTTGCCATGCCGCTAACGCCTCTGACTCATGGGTTGGCAGCCTCTGTGCCATGGTTCCAGACGTCCCACCTGTGGGGTGCCAACCTCTTTGCCAATGGTCTAACGCCTCTGACTCATGGGTTGGCAGCCTCTGTGCCGTGCTTCCAGACCGTCCCACCTGTGGGGTGCCAACTTCTTTGCCAACGCTCTAACGCTTGTGACTCATGAGTTGGCAGCCTCTCTGGCATGCTTCCAGTCCGTCCCACCAGTGGGGTGCCAACCTCTTTGCCATGCCGCTAACGCCGCTGACTCATGGGTTGACAGCCTCTGTGCCATGCTTCCAGTCCGTCCCACCTGTGGAGTGCCAACCTCTTTGCCATGCCTCTAACGCCTCTGACTCATGGGTTGGCAGCCTCTGTGCCATGCTTCCAGACCGTCACACCGGTGGGGTGCCAACCTCTTTGCCATGCCTCTAGCGCCTCTGACTCATGGGTTGGCAGCCTCTGTGCCATGCTTCCAGACCGTCCCACCGGTCAGGTGCCAACCTCTTTGCCATGCCTCTAGCACCTCCGACTCATGGGTTGGCAGCCTCTGTGCCATGCTTCCAGACCGTCCCACCTGTGGGGTGCCAACCTCTTTGCCATGCCTCTAGCGCCTCCGACTCATGGGTTGGCACCCTCTGTGCCATGCTTCCAGACCATCCCACCGGTGGGGTGCCAACCTCTTTGCCATGCCTCTAACGCCTCCGACTCATGGGTTGGCAGCCTCTGTGCCATGCTTCCAGACCATCCCACCGGTGGGGTGCCAACCTCTTTGCCATGCCTCTAACGCCTCTGACTCATGGGTTGGCAGCCTCTGTGCCATGCTTCCAGACCATCCTACCGATGGGGTGCCAACCTCTTTGCAATTCCTCCAGTGCCTCTGACACATGGGTTGGCAGCCTCTGTGCTATGCTTCCAGGGCCTCTGGCTCAGGAGTTGGCATCTTCTTTGCCAAGCCTCTAGCGCCTCTGATTCATGGGTTGGCAGCCTCTGTGCCATGCTTCCAGATAATCCTACCGATGGGGTGCCAGCCTCTTTGCCGTACCTCTAACGCCTCCGACTCATGGGTTGGCAGCATCTGTGCCATGCTTCCAGTGCCTCTTGCTCAGGAGTTGGTATCTTCTTTGCCAAGCCTCTAGCGCCTCTCACTCATGGGTTGGCAGCGTCTTTGCTATGTCTTCAGAGCCTCTCACTCGTGGGTTGGCAGCGTCTTTGCCATGCCTTCAGAGCCTCTCACTCATGGGTTGGCAGTGTCTTGGCCAAGCCTCTAGCGCCTCTCACTCATGGGTTGGCAGCCTCTGTGCCATGCTTCCAGTGCCTCTGAGCCAGAAGTTAACATCTTCTTTGCCAAGCCACTAGATCCTCCCACTCATGGGTTGGCAGCGCCTTTGCCATGCCTTCAGAGCCTCTCACTCGTGGGTTGACAGCGTCTTTGCCATGCCTTCAGAGCCTCTCACTTGTGGGTTGGCATTTTCTCTGCCAAGCCTCTAGCGCCTCTCACTCATGGGTTGGCAGCCTCTGTGCCACACTTCCAGTGCCTCTTGCTCAGTTGTTGGCATCTTTTTGCCAAGCCTCGAGCACCTCTCACTTGTGGGTTGGCAGCGTCTTTGCCATGCCTTCAGAGCCTCTCACTCGTGGGTTGGCAGCGTCTTTGCAAACCTCTAGCGCCTCTCATTCATGGGTTGGCAGCCTCTGTGCCATGCTTCCAAAGCCCCTCACACATATTGGCATTCTCTCTGCCAGGCCTCCAGAGCCTCTGACCGTGGTTTGGCAGCTTCTCCTCTTTGTTGGTTTGGGGTGTCCTTTCCAGTGACCCTCGAGTTCAGGTCTCCAACCCTTCGGACTAAGGCAGAGGCATAGAATTGTGTTTTTAGATATATTCAGGGCTGGTGCTTGCATAAGTCGCAGAGGCAGCAACCTTTGTGTCGCGCCTAGGATCAATGCCAAAGTACTGAGAAAAGGTCCGGAAATGATCTTTTCAGTGCATTTGGTGGACTCCTAATGGCAAAATTCAATTGCACCTTTGCTAGAAACATGTATCAGGGAAAGGCAGTCCCAAGAGAGCAGACCCACACAGGGTACAAGCTTAGCCTGTGGCCAGAGTCCCTGCATGAGCGTGGTCAGACTTCAATGCCCAGACCTACCCACCCCAGTATTTGCATCTGGGAAAGGCAGTCCCAAGAGAGCAGACCCACACAGGGTGAAAGCTTAGATTATGGCCAGAGTCCCTGCATGAGTGTGGTCAAACATCCATTGCCAGACCTACCCACCCCAGTATTTGTATCAGGGGAAGGCAGTCCCAAGAGAGCAGACCCACACAGGGTGCAAAGCTTCGCATGTGGCAGAGTACCTGCATGAGTGTGGTCAGACATCCAGGCCCTTCCTTACCCACCCCAGTATTTGTTTCAGAGAAAGACAGTCCCAAGAGAGCAGATACATACACAGGGTGCAAGCTTGGCCTGTGGCAGAGTCCCTGCATGAGTGTGGTCAGACTTCCATGCCCATCCTCACCCAGCCCAGTATTTGTATCAGGGAAAGGCAGTCCCAAGAGAGCAGACCCACACAGGGTGCAAGCTTAGCCTGTGGCAGAGTCTCTGCATGGGCGTGGTCAGACTTCCATGCCCATCCTTTACCCAGCCCAGTATTTGTATCAGGGAAAGGCAGTCCCAAGAGAGCAGACCCACACAGGGTGCAAGCTTAGCCTGTGGCAGAGTCCCTGCATGAGCGTGGTCAGACTTCCATGCCCAGACCTACCCACCCCAGTATTTGTATCAGGGAAAGGCAGTCCCAGGAGAGCAGACCCACACAGGGTGCAAGTAGCGTGTGGCAGGGTCTCTGCATGAGCGTGGTCAGACATCCAGGCCCATCCTTACCCACCCCAGGATTTGTATCAGGGAAAGGCAGTCCCAAGAGAGCAGATACATACACAGGGTGCAAGCTTAGCCTGTGGCCAGAGTCCCTGCATGAGCGTGGCCAGCCATCCATGCCCATCCTTACCCACCCCAGGATTTGTTTGTGGTTGGAGGGAGCAAACTACCTGATGCGACTCGTCAAGACTCTTGCACTGTATGTTCCTTCACTTAATGCAGGGGTGTAATGCAGGCCCCTGCCGCACAAGTGTGTCCTCAACTCTTCAAGGGACCCCCAAACCATCAGGGAGCCCCCACTCAAACTCCAATGTATGTCTGTGAGATACAGGAGGCTGTGGGGGTCCTCATCGCACTCTGCAGGTAGGACCCATCATTTTGTGTTGCGCCACTCACTCAATAGACACACACACGTGTTGGTGAATGATGTGGAACCTTTAATGAAGAATGAATGAATAAATGAGGACATTTATAGAGCGGTCAGCTGCCCCAAAGCGTGTCCCGGCACAAATAAGCAGAGAAGACTACATTGTAGAGATTAGTTGGTGCAGAAAAGCCAGGTCTTTAGCTGAGCTTTAAAACTCTGTTCTGACTCACAGCTTTGGATGGTCAATGGAAGCCTGTTCCATCATTGAGGGACCAGAGCAGAGAAGGAACGGCAACCCACTCGAGTAGATCTCATTCTGGGTGCGTGTAGAAGAAGCTGGCTGGAGGATCTGAGAGGTATGGATGGCTGACAAGGGATACTGCTTTCCTTAATGTATTTTGTGCCTTTTATCATGATATGCCTGAAACGTCATCAGCAGACATTTAAAGACAATGGGTCATATTTACATGAAGGTGGTGCATCACATATGATGCACCACTTTTCGTGCACCCCCCCTACTGGCACCTAACAACATCATGGTTGCATAGTAGTTACAATACCGCACACTATGGTGGTTGTTAGCACAATAGCGTCAACATTTTTGATGCTATTGTGGTGATTTGCTGCACGAGCATAAAATTGTTTGACGCTAGTGCAGCAAAGTACAGTGAGGCCCATTGAGTATAACGGGTGCGTCATCTTAATGCCTGCTCTAAGTAGGTGTTAAAAAAGATGGAAAAAATGGTGCAGTGAAATGTTGGAAATTTCACTGCGCAATTTATTTGGGCCACCCTGGCCGGAACACCCCCTTTGCATACATTATGCCTGACAAAAGCATAATGTGGCCCAAGGGGTCGCAAATTGGTGCAATGCAAGCATCGTGCCACTTTGTAAATATGGTGCAGCAGAAAAGCCACCTTCACGTCAAACAAATAAAGCTATGTGGGCGCTAAGGTGGCAGAATAGGCTTGTAAATATGCCTCGATGGGTTCGAGCACTGGAAGCCAATGCAGGGCCTCAAGGTGTCTGGTAACTGTCTCTTGTCCTGGCAGGTTCAGCTGGAGTCTCTGCCGCATCCTGGACCAGCTCTACGCATTGCATCAGGTAGTGTGGTAGGCGTAAGTGCAATATGTTGGTGTAGTCAAGACATGGTGATCAGCACATGCGTGATAGCCTTACAGACGTTTTCCAGCATTATTTTAAAGAAACTGTTCTGGTAAGAACTTAAAGTATTTATTCAAGTGCAAAAGTAGGAGTTATCAGCACCAAAACCACATCAGGAAAAATGTTAACAGGCGGCTGAACCTTTTAGATACGACACCTCTCCCTCCGTCAGTAAAGAAGTGTTATCATCACCTGTCAGCTGATGGCATCATCATCACGCACTGAGTAGTCCTCAATGTCATGAGTAGAGTCAATGTTGCCTTGCACACTAGAGACCTGACCCTCCTTGCAGTACTTTCCTTTTGAGTAATTCCCTCACCCCCAGTTGAAGATGGACCTTCATCAATACTCTGCTCTTGGCTCATGGGAAAGGCTTCAGCATCTTTATCACTCAGCAGGTTGTGGTCACACTTAGGGACCTTCTTGGCATTCCAAGGATTGCCATCATGTGCAATGAAACTTTTCTTGGTAACTTTCACCAATTTGTATGTCTGTATCTATAGGAAATTCTCTTATTTGTGCGGCTTGTTCAAGCCATACGGTGCTTTTGTTGTTATAGTGAAGTTATTATTCAGTACGTAGAAAAATAGGAAGTCCCCTTTATTTTTATTTGTTTGGCAATTCCTTCAGCTCTACGTTTTGCCGTGTCCCAATCGGGGTGATGTCGAAGTTGTAGTTCATGTATTTTCCGAGTTCCGAATTGACTGAATACAGTTGAATGGGTTATCCAAGCAGTAGATGTCAACATGGACCCTGTGACAAAATATGGACCTTTGCAACCTAAATACCGCACACTGGTTAATAAAACCCCGGACACACTGGCGACTACCAGAGTGCGTTGGACGAGTTGGCTGGGGCCCATCGATGATGCGGACTGGAGAGAAACCTTAACGGCCCCCCAGGACGATCACAATCGCATCCAAACTTAATTTGGTGCAAACATACTACCTACACACTGCATACCTCTCACCCGACCAGCTCCACAGGGCAGGTCTGATGGCCACACCGGCCTGCTTTCTTTGCCCATATAGCCCCGCTGATTTCTTTCATATGACATGGACTTGTCCCGCTTCGACAAAATACGGGTAATCAGTGCTAGCGTGGCCGCCCGGCGTTCTAAATCTGGAGATTGTGCCATTCACGTTGGTGATCCATTTGGGAGTGTTGGATGGGGTAGGAAGAGACACGCGCGGACAGGGCATTGTTGGGAACTGTACTGATGGTACTGAAGCGGGATATCGCAGCCCATTGGAAGGCCGCCAACGATATCACAATGGAGGCGCGGGGTGGACTGGTGTGCACAATAGGAGAAATCCTTGTACAAAGCCGGGGGTCGCCCAACTAAATATCAGAAAATATGGAGCAAGTGGGGTGAAGGAGGGGGGCTGGATTCTATATGAAATTTCCTGACCTGTTAGGTTGTCCCTTTGCTGGTTTGTAATGTTTCTTAATACTGGTCTAATAAACATGATATATACTGGGCCTCAAAGGGGCCTGCAGTCAAATTTCAGTGTGACTTATTGTTGGCTTATTGTTGTAATAATAAAAATTGTTTCCGCAGTGTATTACCCAAAATAAAGTCACAGAAGTGGTTAATATCCCATACATGTTACATGAGATTCTCCCGTATAACTGGAGGAATTAACCCTTATGGCTGATGAAGGGTCCCTATTGGCAATTGTCACAAGGAAAGATAATGGAACCGAATATAAAAACTGGTACCTCCAATGGTTGGAAGATTGATTACTTAGGATACTTTTAAAGCAAAGTAGCATTTAAGGGCAGATCGGCTTGGAATAAGATATATGTACAGCCTACAAACCTTCATGTGTAAAAGCCGTAACTTGGAGAAAGTGTGTGTGCTTGGCTTTGGCAATTGATGGCAGTGAACTAGGGGCCAGATGTACGACCATTTCTTTTTGCAAGTCTCTAATTGCGATTCATTGCGAATCGCAATTAGAGACTCACAAAATGAAATGTACAAATATGTCTCAGACACATTTAGCGATTCCCAATGGGAATATAATATTCATGAGGTAGGTCGCAATTTGTGACCCCATTGGGAATGGCCACACTCACAGGGATGGTGGCCTGCTGGGGACAGCAGACCACCATGTTAGTGACTGTTTTTTAAATAAAGCAATTCTTTTTTGTAATGCAGCCCATTTTCCTGAAAGAAAATCGGGATGCACTACAAACAAAAACATTGAAAGTTTCCTTTTCATTTTTTCAGAAGTAAGCAGTGGTCTGTGGGTCCACTGCCTGCTCTGAAAAAATGTTGGTGCTCCCATTCACAAAGGGGAAGTTGGTGGTAGCTGCAATTGTTTTGCGACTGCATTCACGGTCACAAAACAATCGTAAATACCACTGTGACTCGCTATTTGGAAGGGACGCCCTCGGTACGCCCCTTCCAAATAGCAACTCACAAACCTATTTTGTGATTCGGTAAATAGATTACCGAATCGCAAAGTAGCATTGGTACATACCAAAATGCTATTTTCTGGTCGCAAGCGACCTGATTCTGCGAATTGGGCCGTTTGCGGGCAGAAAATAGCTACGTACATCCTAGACGCCTTCCCTGTAGGATCCTTGTAGTCAAAAAGAAGTGTTGTAATCAGGAGAAAGACGATGCACAGGTAAAAAATGAAAGTATTTATTCACGTGCAAAGGTACAGCTTACCAGCACCAAAGCCACAGGGGGAAGAATGTTAGCGGGTGGCTAAACCGTGATGCACTTTACGGACTCCCAAGGTTCCAAAGGCCAGAACCTCAGGGGAGGTAAGACATGGGGGAAACAAAGAGAGAGCATAACCACACCTTAGAGGGAACACAGTAGCCCACTCCACCTGCTGACTCTCAGCTGACAAAATGAGGATCCTGCTTGAAGTACACTCTATATGACAAAGGTGGGTTCCATGGCATAGTAAGATTCTAACAATAGACAGGAGGACATGGAATAAACCTCTGTACACCTCCTCCCTTTACAGGACAGTAACAAAGGACAGGAATCAGAAGGAGCAACAGGCAAAGAAGGGGTGGGATTTGGAGCCTAACAAAGGGAAAGAGGAGTGGGAAAGGTGTAAATGGAAGTGGAACAGAGAATAAAACAACACACAAATGCAAAGCCAAAAACTGTTCCCAGAAAAGAACCACTAAGACATCACAAGGTACTTCCTCCAGCAGAGTATTTTTCTCAGTCTCGGATTAGCACTATGTCTGAGGTAAGACGCCACATCACAGACTTTGGCCATATTTAAGGAAACGTGGCGCATCTACGCTGATGCGCCACTTTTTCTGCGCCCCCCTAACGACACCATGGTTGTTCCATATTTATAATACAGAGCACCACGGCGGTCGATAGCACAATAGCGTCAACATTTTTCACGCTATTGCAGCGCTTTGCTACACTAGCGTCCAAAATTTGGATGCTAGTGCAGCAAAGCACAGGGAGACCCATAGGTTTCTACAGGTGCGTCATTTTAACGCCTGGTCTGAGCAGGCGTTAAAGATGACACGAAAAATGGCGGAGTGAAATCTGTTACATTTACTGCGCCATTTTTGTGGGTCACCTAGCACCGGAATGCCCCTCTTGCATCCATTATGCCTGGAGCAGGCATAATGTGGTGCAACGCTTTACAAAGTGGCGCAATGCCTGCTTTGCGCCACTTTGTGAATATGGCACGGGGAAAAAAACTCTTTAGCACCGCCTTAGTGTAAAAAAAAAAATTACACTATTACGGCACTAAGGTGGCGCTAGGGGCCCCTATATATGCCCCTTTGTGTCCAGGAAGCTGCATAGAAGATTGGGCATTGCCTATGTACACACAAAGGTGTGTGGGGGGAGGAGGAAAAACCAGAAAAAGTACCCCAGTAAAGTGTTCTCAATTTGAGGCACACCCAATGGGTGTCAGAGCTCATACTACCAAAGGTTGAAGATATGTTATCCTAACGGACACCCTTACTGGAGAGAAGATTCTTTATGAAATACCTCTGTGTATGAGAAAGACAAAGTAAAGTTTCCTTTGTGGAAGGGGTGGTCTCACACACTTCGTAGTGTCATGCTTCATCATAGACCACCCCTACCTACCCTTGTAGAACAATGTCACAAGGGCGGACTCAACCATCTGGTTCGGACCTACCAGAGGGAGTTTTGATATAAAGTTCACTGGACAGTAAAGGGATCACGGTGGCGGTCGGACTGCTGCGGTCGTGGTGGTCCGACTGCCACATTATGACCGTGGCGGAGCCGCTACGGTCTAGCTGCCGACACCGCCAGGCTGCAGCCACCCTGCAGCCTGGCGGTTGTAATCTGCCTGTCCATGGCAGTGTAGCTGGCAGAATGGGGACTCGGGGGCCCCTGGGGGCCCCTGCACTGCCCATGCACTTAACATGTAAAGGTGCAGAGGCCCCCACACACAGCCCCATCGCACATTCCACTGCCTGAATTACGGGCAGTGGAATGCACAACTGGTGCTGCTGCACCCGCTGAACCGCCACATTGCCGCCGGCTCCATTAGGAGCCGGCTGCAATGTTAAGGCCCTGTTCCCCACCAGCCCAGCAGGGAACTCAAATTAGGGCCGGCAGGGTTCAGGCTGCCCGTGTGGCCTGATGGCAGAATGACATTGGCAGACAGCCTCCGCCACCTGCCAATGTCATAATGAGGGCCTAAGTATTAGATTCATTGTGCATCATGACGTATTGGCAGATGATAAATCCATGATGCTGAATATCTTGGCCTCTCCCAAAACTGCTAGCATACCTTGGATGTTTGGAAATAGTTGTCTATCCACCCATGTGCACTTAGATGGATCATGAAGATCAATGCACATCCTCATGTGTTTTCTTCCATCCTTCGCTACCAGAATGACTGACGCAAGCCATTCCTATAACTCAATTTCCTCAATTACTCCTAAGTTCAGCAGTCTTTGAATTTCCTCCTTAAGAGGGTCTACCATCAAATTAGGGACCCTCTTGACACTGTGGATGCGTGGTCTGGCATTGTTCTTCAGAACAATCATATGTTCAAAATTCCTTATCAAACATAGAGGCCCTCATTCTGACCCTGGCGGTCGGTGATAAAGCGGCGGCCAACCCGCCAACAGGCCGGCGGTCCAAAATATGCAATTCTGACCCTGGCGGGAACCGCCAACACAGCCCGCCGCATTAACACTCCGCCCGCCACGGCGGAACCAACAAACAGCGCGGCGGTCCCCGCCAACAGCCAGGCGGCAGACAATGTACCGCCCACCCTATCACGACCCACCAATCCGCCACCTTTTCCGGGGCGGGAGCACCGCCGATAAAAACACGGCGGAAACAGACTACGAACGGGAAAACGCTCACCTCCACATACTCCACGCGAGATTCCAGCAGTATGGAACCCGAGTTGCAGGTCATCCCCGCACTCCTATACCTGCTCCTGTACCAGGAGCACGCCCGGCGGCGCGGAAGACATCGGTGAGTACTGCACCTACGACACAGGGGAGGGAAAAGATTACCGGCACACACCCACCCACCCACACCCACTACAACACACATATCAATGCATTCCCACAGATCACTGTCACAACCCACAAACCCCCCCCTCCGAAATAATGCAAAGACCAAAAGAAGAGATCTTAAACGGGCAGATATATTGAAAAATGGACAGCAGTAATCCCAATAAATAAATAAACTATGTACAAAATATATACATCTACTAAATGTAGTCCAACCACTGTCCGTGGACCACAGGGGTCCTGAGCAAAGGGGCAAGGCCCAGTCCCACGACAAGAACTCCACGGAGAGAACACTGCAGGGGCATCAGAAAGAAAAAAGGACAGGCACCTCAGGGGGAAGGGAAGGGGGGGCACCTCAGCCACTTGAGTACACGACGCCAGATCCACGAGGGGACTCCATGACCACTGGCCCATCCTGGGGAGAGCAAAGCCACAGTCCATACAGTCCATACAGTGGGTGGCCTGCCCACTGGGCCATCCTGGGGAGAGCAAAGCCACAGTCCAAACAGTCCATACAGTGGGTGGCCTGCCCACTGGGCCATCCTAGGGAGAGCAAAGCCACAGTCCATACAGTCCATACAGTGGGTGGCCTGCCCACTGGGCCATCCTGGGGAGTGCAAAGCCACAGTCCATACAGTCCATACAGTGGGTGGCCTGCCCACTGGGCCATCCTGGGGAGAGCAAAGCCACAGTCCAAACAGTCCATACAGTGGGTGGCCTGCCCACTGGGCCATCCTGGGGAGAGCAAAGCCACAGTCCATACAGTCCATACAGTGGGTGGCCTGCCCACTGGGCCATCCTGGGGAGAGCAAAGCCACAGTCCATACAGTCCATACAGTGGGTGGCCTGCCCACTGGGCCATCCTGGGGAGAGCAAAGCCACAGTCCAAACAGTCCATACAGTGGGTGGCCTGCCCACTGGGCCATCCTGGGGAGAGCAAAGCCACAGTCCATACAGTCCATACAGTGGGTGGCCTGCCCACTGGGCCATCCTGGGGAGTGCAAAGCCACAGTCCAAACAGTCCATAACAGACTCCACTGCCACTGGAGGAGGCATGTTGGCCAGAGGACATCCTGCAGCCCTGCCCGAGACAGATCCTGCCCTGCCACGTCTGCCAAAGGGCCAGCAGTTCCTGCCTGGAAGGGCCCAGTTCAGCGGTTCTTGCCTTGAAGGGCCCAGTTCAGCGGTTCTTGAGACGGCGGTCCCCAGCGGAGCGGTGCTGGAGACGGCGGGGCCCAGTTCAGCGGTTCTTGCCTTGAAGGGCCCAGTTCAGCGGTTCCTGCCTTGAAGGGCCCAGTTCAGCGGTCCTTGCCTTGAAGGGCCCAGTTCAGCGGTCCTTGCCTTGAAGGGCCCAGTTCAGCGGTTCTTGAGACGGCGGTCCCCAGCGGAGCGGTGCTGGAGACGGCGGGGCCCAGTTCAGCGGTTCTTGCCTTGAAGGGCCCAGTTCAGCGGTTCTTGCCTTGAAGGGCCCAGTTCAGCGGTCCTTGCCTTGAAGGGCCCAGTTCAGCGGTTCTTGAGACGGCGGTCCCCAGCGGAGCGGTGCTGGAGACGGCGGGGCCCAGTTCAGCGGTTCTTGAGACGGCGGTCCCCAGCGGAGCGGTGCTGGAGACGGCGGGCCCAGTTCAGTGGTTCTTGCCTTGAAGGGCCCAGTTCAGCGGTTCTTGAGACGGCGGTCCCCAGCGGAGCGGTGCTGGAGACGGCGGCCATTCTATGGCCAACTGCTCATTGCCTGGTGGTGCCCTCCTGGGCAGCGGGGATGGTGCTCCTTCAATGCCCACCTGGGCTGTGGGTGGTGGGGCCCTCCTGGCCAGCTGGGCTGGGTCCTCCCTGGGCAGCGGCTATGGGGGTGGTGGGCTCTCCCGGGGCAGCTGTGCCGGTTCCTCCCTGGGCAGCGGCTATGGGGGTTGCGGGCTCCTCCTGGGCAGCTGTGACGGGTCCTCCATGGGCAGCAGGCCTGCTGCCTGACTTCTCCGCCTTGCTGCCCTTGCCCTCCTTAGTCGGGAGTCTGTGGCCCTTTCCTCCCTTTGGAGCTGTGGCTGTTGACGGTGGCTGGCTAGTGTCCTGGGGGGATATAGAACCCGGGCTCCGGCGGCGGCCCTTCCGCCTTCTGCTCCTCTTCCCAGGGGGTGGGCTGGCTGTCCCCTTGCTGCTGGGCGAAGATCCAGACCTGCGGGCTGGTGGGCTCCAATACCCCTGCACCCTTGTCAAGGGGGCTGCAGGGCTGGTGGTGGCTGAGGTGCTCTTCTTACCCCGACGAGAAGGAGGGGGGGGCTCAGGGTCAGGAAAGAAGGTAGCAGTAGAGAGATAGATTTTCCTGGGACAATGGATAGTGGTAGGTACAGTGGGAATGGGAGTGGAGGGAGAGGATGTGGTTGTAGGCGAGACAAGTTTGCTGTCTTTGGGTGCAGGTGCAGGAGCGGGAGGCTGTCGTGAGGTGGATGGCTGTTGGGTGGGTGGGTGGCTGCGTTTGTGTGGTGTGGAAGAGGGGGTGACAGACACAGTGGGAGAGGACACAGGGGACGTGTAAATGGCAGTGGGGGTGGTGACTGCAGGTGTGCGGACTGTACTGGAGGGTGTGCTGGTGATGGAAACACTGGCTGATGGTGAGGTGAATGAAGGTGTGAGTGTAGACGTCACAGGGAGGGAGGAGGGAGACGAGGAGGTGGGGGTCACAGAGGTGGTAGTGACTGTTGGCATGTCTGCATCGGAATGTTGCTTGTGTGAATGTCTGCATGATCTGTGGTGCTTATGTTTGGATGAGCTGCTCTTGGGTGTTGAGGTGTGTGCAGGCTGGTCTGATGGTGTGGGTGGGACAGGCAGAGGAACAGGAGACTGGGAGGAGGGAGTTAGTAGAGGGAGGCAGGAGACAGGGACAATGGCTGCCGTCAGTGCTGAGGCCAGAGCCTGGAACGATCGCTGATGGGCAGCCTGACCCGAATGAATGCCCTCCAGGTACGCATTGCTGCGATGAACCTCCCTCTCCACCCCCTGGATGGCATTCAAAAGGGTAGTCTGCCCAACAATGAGCGTTCGGAGGAGGTCAATGACCTCCTCACTGAGGGCAGCAGGGGTAACAGGGGCAGGGCCTGAGGTGCCTGGGGCGAAGGAGATGCCCGGCTTCCTGGCAGAGCGGGCACAGGGCGAACGCTGAGGGGCTGCTGGGAGGGCGGAGATGGTGCGCTGGGTGGCGGCTGTACCTGTAATGGCGGGGGGCACGGATGGTGCCACCCCCGCAAGGGAGCTCCCTTCCGAGGACGTGTCCGTGTCGCTGCAGGGTCCAGTCGTCCCCGTTGTGGAGCTCCCCTCGCCCTCCGTCTCACTGGTCCAGTCAGACTCTGTGGCATGGCCCTCCTGGGCCATGTGAGATGCAGCTCCCTCCTGCCCCGATGCCACTTCTCCTCCGCCTGATGATGCTGATGCACACAAGCACAGAAAGACAAACAAAAAGGGGGGGGGAGAGAGAAATAAAGAGATTTTGAGTACATGGATCACCTGTACAGTTAGCGGACATGACAGACACAGATGCCCCCTGCACTAAGTTGCGCACTTGGGGTCCCCTACGCATTCCGTGGAACATGCCCTACACGCCTAGAGTTGACAACTGCACCCATGGATGACACGGCCCAGGGATGGCTGTACTGGCACACTACTGAGGGTGGTGGCTGGGGACACAGGGGCTTACGGGGGTGCCCAGCCTACAGATATCGCCCTGGCCTAGGGGGACCCACAGCCCTCCTCCCCCACCCAGACACCTCCACTGCGCGACAACAGAGTAGATAATGCTTGTACTCACCCCCTTGTGTCTGCTGTGCTGCCCTCACGCGCCCATCCAAATCAGGGTAGGCCACCGCCAGGATCCGGAACATCAGGGGGGTCAGTTGACGGCAGGCACCCCGCCTACGTTGGGAGGCCATCCCCAGCAGAGACTCGGCGGTCTTCTTGGTCCCGCGGCGGATGTCCTCCCACCTCTTGCGGCAGTGGGTGCCCCGTCGATGGTGGACCTCCAGGGTCCGGACTTCCTTGGCGATGGCACGCCAAATCCCGATCTTCTCATGGGCGCGGACCTATGTGACACGTACAGGGAGGGAGAAATACCACGTTCAAGTTTGTCTGCATTTTCGTTGCCAGTGGCCCAACGCCCCCCATCCCCGCCAGGCCCCCCGCCAGGCCCCCCGCCAGGCCCAACATGCCCCCCATCCCCGCCAGGCCCCCCGCCAGGCCCCCCCGCCAGGCCCAACATGCCCCCCATCCCTGCCAGGCCCCCCGCCAGGCCCCCTGCCAGGCCCAACATGCCCCCCATCCCCGCCAGGCCCCCGCCATGCCCCCCGCCAGGCCCAACATGCCCCCCATCCCCGCCAGGCCCCCCGCCAGGCCCAACATGCCCCCCATCCCCGCCAGGCCCAACATGCCCCCCATCCCCGCCAGGCCCCCCGCCATGCCCCCCGCCAGGCCCAACATGCCCCCCATCCCCGCCAGGCCCCCCGCCATGCCCCCCGCCAGGCCCAACATGCCCCCCATCCCCGCCAGGCCCCCCACCAGGCCCCCCGCCAGGCCCAACATGCCCCCCATCCCCGCCAGGCCCCCCGCCAGGCCCCCGCCATGCCCCCAAGCCAGCCAGTGGCCCCAAATCCATATTGAATTAAACTCACTTGTTGGTCTGGAGGACCGTAGAGTAGCGCATACTGGGGGAGGACCCCATCCACAAGTTTCTCCAACTCTTCTCCAGTGAAGGCAGGAGCCCTTTCCCCAGGCGCAGCAGCCATTGTCCCTTCCAGACCGAGGTCACAGCAACACTTGCAGTATAGGTCCTCTCCTGTGAAAGTTCAAGTCGCAAGTGAATAAGTAGATAGAAAATGGCGGTCACGTCCGCGGCGGTGCGTACCGCGGCGGTGCGTACCGCCACCGCCAGCGCCCTTCGCCATTGGCTCCTGAAACCCATAGGCTTCAATGTTAACCAATGCGGCTTCGCGCCGCGGTCTTCGACCGCCGCGGTGTGCCACGCCAGCGCATTGACCTCACATCCCATTGTCACACTTCACAGGCCAGGCAGCCGCCATTTCGAGGGTCCACATGGCTCAATTTCAACTGCGTCACACAGGCCTAGGCCTTGCATAGCCACTCAGACACGCCATTCACTGCATAGAGAATCGTTTACTGTGCAAGCTGTGAGTACGTACCTGTGGGTTGCTTGACTGTGTGCTCCATGTTGTCCTTCCTAGACACCGTCCGCTGGGTTTGGCGAGGAGACGGATGAATCCTCCCGTGTACAGGCCGCTGGTGGACCTGTCGACAATGGAAACACGCCACATTATCCTGACCTACCGGCTTGACCGTGCCACTATACATGAACTGTGTGCGCAGCTGGAGCCCGACCTGATGTCCCCCATCCGCCAACCCACAGGGATTCCCCCTCTGGTGCAGGTCCTGTCAGTACTCCACTTCTTGGCAAGTGGGTCATTTCAGACAACAGTGGGAATTGCTTCTGGGATGTCTCAGCCCATGTTTTCGAAGGTGTTATCCAGAGTGTTGTCGGCCCTGATGAAATACATGAGGAGCTACATCCTTTTCCCTGAGGTGGGCGAATTGGCTGCAGTGAAGGGTGATTTCTATGCCCTTGGACATATTCCCAAAGTCATTGGTGCCATTGATGGGACCCATGTGGCTTTGGTTCCCCCAAGAGACAGGGAGCAGGTGTACAGGAACAGAAAAAGTTACCATTCCATGAACATCCAGGTGGTGTGTTTGGCTGACCAGTACATCTCGCATGTAAATGCCAAATTCCCAGGGTCAGTGCATGACGCCTACATCCTAAGGAATAGCAGCATCCCTTACGTGATGGAACAGCTAGAGAGACACCGTGTATGGCTATTGGGGGACTCTGGGTACCCCAACCTGTCGTGGCTACTGACCCCAGTAAGGAATCCCCGGACCAGGGCAGAGGAACGGTACAATGAGGCCCATGGACGTACTAGGAGGGTGATCGAACGCACCTTCGGCCTCCTAAAGGCCAGGTTTCGGTGCCTGCATATGACAGGTGGATCCCTAATGTACTCACCTAAGAAGGTGTGTCACATCATCGTGGCCTGCTGCATGCTTCACAACCTGGCTTTGCGCCGCCAGGTGCCTTTCCTGCAGGAGGATGGTCCAGATGGTGGTGTTGTGGCAGCTGGGGAACCTGTGGAGAGTGAAGAGGAGGAAGACGACGGGGCTGAAACAGACAACAGGGACAGAATCATTGCACAGTACTTCCAATAGGACACAGGTAACAATTCAAACATAATTTTGTTAATGTAAACTACTCTCCAGCATCTCTGCTGCCTGTCTATTTGCCCCAGTGTATGATGACTGAGTTGTGGCTTTTCCCTCCCTATTTCAGATCTGGGGTCCCCACTACGAGTCCTGTGCTTCGTTTCCCCATGGACTACAGCTTTGTGGCAGCTGTTTGTTGACTTCACTATGTACAAGGACATATTTGCACTGTCATGTCAATTACAATATTTTGAAATCACAGCCAGACTCCAGATAGTTTTGTGCAAAATAGGTGTTTATTTCAGTGCTCAAAATGGGATGGGTGGTTTCAAGTGGGTGGGGGCTATGGTGAAGGAATGTCCATGGCAGAGTCCAGAGTAGCAGTCACACAGGTGCATTGTCCATAGGCCTGTGGAGAGATGGAGCATGGGCAGTTCAAGGATGGACAGGGTGACAATGTGGGACAGTGGGATGACATCAGGTGGTATCCTTTGCTGGCGGGGGTCTTGACATCCTACTCTGTCTTCTTGCGAGATCTCAGGGCCCTCTTGCGGGGTGGTTCTTCTCCTGCAGGAGGTGGGGGTCTGGTGGGCTGCTGTTGTGCGGGGGCCTCCTGTCCACTAGCGCCGGCGGAGGTGGTTGGCTGTTCTTGGTCCAGGCTAGTGGCAGGGGCCCTTTGTTGTTGTTGAGTGTCCGTCCTGGTGTTGATGAGTTCCTGCAGCAGCCCTACCATGATAACCAGGGTGGAGGTGAGGGCTCTGATGTCCTCCCTGTACCCCCGATAGTGTTCCTCCTGCAGTACCTGGATCTCCTGGAACCGGGCCAGTACCGTCGCCATCGTCTCCTGGGAGCGGTTGTTTGCTCCCATGATGGTGGTGAGGGCCTCGTGGAGAGTGGGTTCCCTGGGCCCGTCCCCCCCCTGTCGCACAGCTGCCCTCCGAGTTGCCCTGTTTCCCTGGGCCTCTGCCCCCTGGCCGGTGTGCCCACTACCACTGCCCCCAGGTCCCTGTTGTTGTTGGGGTGGTGGGTTATCCTGGGTGCCCTGTAGTGGTAGACACACCGCAGATTGACGCGCCCTGGAGACAGAGGCATGGGCCCGCGGGGTGGGAGCTGTGCTGGTGTTCCCAGAGGGGTTTGGGTCTGTAGTGGCCTGTGCCTGTGTGAGGGGAACCGACTGTCCAGAGGTCCCCGATGGTCCGGGCTGGTCATCAGTGTCCAGGTCGACAGAGCTGCTGTCATCGCTGACGGCCTCTTGGGTGGGGGGT
Source organism: Pleurodeles waltl (assembly GCF_031143425.1). NCBI lineage: Eukaryota > Metazoa > Chordata > Amphibia > Caudata > Salamandridae > Pleurodeles > Pleurodeles waltl. The sequence continues at coordinate 30,169,303 of NC_090448.1, read as the reverse complement.
GTGGAGAATTCTGGGCCCTCCGTGGCGGTGTGTTGACGGTCGGGTCCTGCAGGGGTATAGAGGTATGGTTATAGTTTCAATGTGTGGCATATGGGTGTATCTGTGGGTTCCCGTGTCCCCAAGTGCTGGCATTCGTGTGTGGGGGCTTTGGTGAGGGTGGCTTGTGGGGGGGATGTGTATATGCATTGGGCATGCTTTGGTGATGGGTGTCCATGCTTAGTGGACGCATGCAGGCCTAGGTTTTGGGATGTGTGGGTTGTGATGGTGAGACATTGGCAGGGAATAGGTGTGCTGGGGGTGGGGGTGAGGATGGTGGTGGGGGTGAGGATGGTGGTGGGGGTGAGGGTGAGGGTGGGGGTGAGGATGGGAGTGGGGGTGAGGGTGGGGTTCGAGGATGGGGGTGAGGGTTGGGGTATGATTTGGCATGCAGGTGGGGGGGAAGCAGTAGTGAAGCTTCAACTTACCAGAATCCATTCCTCCGCCGACTCCTGCGAGGCCGTCAGGATGCAGGATGTTCAAGACTTCCTCCTCCCATGTTGTAAATTGTGGGGGTTGAGGTGGGGGTCCTCCGCCAGTCTTCTGCACGGCGATGTTGTGCCTGGATACCATGGAACGCACCTTCCCCCGTAGGTCGTTCCATCGCTTCCTGATGTCTTCCCGATTTCTGGGGTGCTGTCCCACAGCGTTGACCCTGTCGACAATCCTCTGCCATAGCTCCGTCCTCCGGGCAATGCTGGTGTATTGGATCTGTGTGCCGAAGAGCTGGGGCTCTACCCGAACGATTTCCTCCACCATGACCCTGAGTTCTTCGTCTGAGAAGCGGGGGTGTCTTTGGGGTGCCATGGAGTGGTGTGTATGATGGGTGGGGTGGAGTATGTGTAGTTAAGTGTGTTGAGTGTGGTGGTGTGTGTTGTTTTGTGTGTGGATATTGTGTGGGTGATGGTGTAGTGTGCCTCTGTGTGATGGTATTCTGTGATCGCTGATGTGTCTCTCAGTGCTTCTTTTAGGATTTTGGTCGAAGGGGTTTGTGGGTGATGTGGGTGTGTGTTTTATATTGTATTGTGTGTGTGGGAGTGGTGTGTGTATGTGTATCAGGTGTGTGGAATTCAAATCGGCCAATGTGGCTGAGTTTTGTTCGTTTGTGTGTATTCTGACCGCGGCGGTGTGTACCGCCAATGGAAAACCGCGTTTGAAAGGCCGCCGCGTGGATTCGTGGGTCGTAATGGCATGGGCGTATTTCTGTTGGCGTGACGGTGGAGGTTTGGTCACCTCCACTTTCCCGCCGACCGCTGGTCTGGCGGTCTGTTGTGGCTGTCGGATTTTCGGAGGTTTGGCTGCTGCGGGTCAGAATGACCGTGGCGGGTTACCGCGACCGCGGCGGAATTATGGAGGATTTCTGACCGGCGGTAGGCGCCTTTTACCGCAGAGGTCAGAATGACCACCAGAGTCTCATGTATAGAGCATTTTTGTGATTGCAAACCCTGCGATTCACAAAACTACAGGGTTTGTGACCACAAAAGGACTCTTCTTTATGTACAAAAGAACTTTATGAGTCGTAAAATTATATTTAGGAGTCAAAGAGGAATGTATCAATTGTTTATGACCACAATTGCTGTTGCAAACCATGGACCAGATCCTGACACCTCAAATGGGATAGTATCTAAATTGGAAAGAGGAAGGAATCACCTTTGGACCCCTCCCCCTTTGTGAATCTCAAAAAACAGTTTTACGAAGAGTAGGCAGTGGTCCACAAAACCAGTGCCAACTCTCAGTAAAACTTTTTAAAAATTGCAAACTTTTTAAAAACATATTCCTGTTTCCTATAAAGGAGGTAGGTTACCTTTAAAAAATATATTATTTAAACACAATCAAAGGCAATGTGATCTGGTTACCCTTGTAGGCCACCAACCATGTGATTGTGTTCAATCGCAGGGGGTCACAAATTTCGACCTGTCTCAAGTAAATAAATTAGGCAGGTCGTTCTGTACCGCTCTGTAAGTTAATATTTTGTGAACCGACCTGTTTGTACATATAGGTCGGCTCACATAATCAGATTGTGTTCACTAAAAGTCGGTGCACAATTTACGCCATCTTACTGCACATGTAATCTTTGTACAGGAGGGCCCTAGTTCTACCCTGAGTAGACCATAGAGAGCTCCTTCCAAATGTCTACTTCCTCTCCCATATTTGCTACTAATAAGACCTGCTCTGATGAACTGGGATATGCCTTTGTCCCTCTGGTAGCGCCACCCTAACAAGTTGTCCCACCGCTTTCTAACCTACAGTTTCCCTGTCTCTGAACTGCAGTCTCATAACAGCATAGCCCAATACACCCTTCCATACACACCTGTCATCTGCCTCAAAAGCTTCCGTGCAGGTTGCTAGTCCACTCACTATGCCTTCCTCCTGGCTAGGGCAGGGTTCTGCAAAGTCGGTCCTGGAGAGCCGGGTCCATGCCAGATTTTTAGCATATCCACATTTAGAATAAAGATGTTTCAGAAATCTACATTTTTCTAAATGTGGAAATGCTAAAAATCTGGCATGGACTCGGCTCTCCAGGACCGACTTTGCAGAACCCTGGGCTAAGGCATCCCTGCATCCCCCTTACCCAGCCTGTAATGTTTTCCACCCCATACACAATCGCCACATTGCTTCTTTGAGGCTGTGTTTTTTTCACTAATATTTTTTTTTGAACTCTTGAACTAGGGGTACACCTCATTACCTGATCCCTAATCGAGGAACCAATTAGGTCCCCAAACTCATACATGTTTCTTACACCCTCAAACAGGGCAGAAAGCTACCAGCTTTCTTTCTTCCCTTGCATTCTTGCAAAGAATGAATGTGCTCTAAACCCACATTGATACGAGTGCCTCAAGCATATTTACAGACTTACACATCCTTTGGCTCTCTTTCCCCACTCCAATCAGTAGATTGTCTATGCCAGTGATTCCCATCCTTTTGACTTCTGTGGACCCCCACTTTATCATTACTGGAACTCGGAGACCCCCACTGAATCATTACTGTGATCCGGGGACCCCCCCGCTGAGTCTTTCCTGGAAGCTGGGGCCCTAACCTGTTAATATTATTTAATTTTCTAAGCAGTCGCGGACCCCCTGAGGAGGCTTTGCGGACCCCCAGGGGTCCCCGGACCACAGATTGGGAACCACTGATCTATGCTTTTATAAACACTCCTCCCCTCAATATCCAAATTGTGCAACAGTGGACTCTGCTTTCTGACAGTAGAGAATTTTCTCCCCCAGTGGAAATGAGGCAGTAATTAAAGAGTTTTTTCAACTGTTTCTAAGAAAGAGTGAATCTCCCAAAGGAACAGAGGTGGCTGTGACATTTCAGATGCTTTGCATGTTATTTATGAGGCTTCTCTAAGTCAGGGTGTACTCCAGTACAGTTTCTGGAATGTTCCAACACCAATGTAGCTTTGTAGAAAGCCAATTGCTTGATTGCACGGAGACTGCTACACAAAAACACTAGACGGGGCCATTGTGTGAGTGCACCAGCCCCACCACACCGAAAGCAGCAACCCCAGTGTAGTGTTGTTGAAATTTGAGCGACTCAGGGCCCATCATTGAGGACACTTAACAGTAACAACAGAAATGGCTTTAAAGGAAATTGAACCAGTCAGCCAGAGAAAGTGTAACAATAACAAAATACGCTGCCAACACTTCACTTTACCAACACTTTCTTAGTGTGTCCATTAGCCAACTTATGCCACTGTGTCACTCTTCTAAGGGCGCCATGACTCCTCTGTGTAGTGTCTGGCATGATTTAGAACGGAACCTTTCTGGCTCCCAGCAGACACCTGTATCGGTGTGATGTAATTGCTAGAATGTAATGTAATGAATGCTTGGTTTAGAATGTTTCATTAATAAAGATGTGATTTACAGCTCCGTGTGTGGCCTAGTCATTGGCGGGTACCCAGGATAGGGAAGACGCTACACTATGCACCAAGACTGGTACTGTCCAAAATGGCGTGGCAAGTTCGTGCTTCATGTCAGTTGATTGGAAACACCTATGTCTGCTCGCAGGCACTGCACTGTCCCAATCCAAGATGGCCACTGCTCAGCATCTCTACACTCTGCTGCACTCTGTGTGAGATCCCAACAGTGGTGCAACTGTGCACGCTAGCACGAGCTGGTGACAGAGATTATTTTCCTCAACGACTCACTTTTATTGCGTAAGGTGATGGAGTCATAGGGCACACGTGACACGTCAGCACCCACAGGAGGTGCTTTGTCTCTTCTGAAAGTTCAGGAGAACACCCAAGCCTCCAGGGAATTGAAGATTCTGCTCGCAGTATCATCCTCTAAGGTTGCAAATTTGTGGGTGCTCCCAAAGATTGCCTGTGTGCAGTCACACTTACTTCACACAATTTCAATGCAACAAAATGCCGGTGTAAATGGGAATATTGGGTATAAATATGCTCTTCAATTTTCAGGAAGTGGAGGGACTGTGATTCCTTGGCATTAAATAGCATTTGCCCTGTGGAGGGAAAATTTGAAAGGCCACTTATCTTCCTAATGAACGTTTCCTAACTATCCACATTGCACACAATTAGCGTCATGCTGGATGCAGCATGAGTGTTGTGTGGGCCATTGACCCACAGGGACTCTCAATCTCTCTGTCACTGGATTCACCCAAGCAGGAGAAATCATGTACTGTTTATCACTTCCGGCTAAGGAAGAAGGTGTCCGCCTGCAGCAGGTGACTGACTCCATCATCGGTGACATCCAAGACACTACAAGATAGTGGTAACATCAGCTACGGCGGTAGCTACAGGTGAGTTAGTGGCAGTTGTGGTGGTGGCAATTATGCTGGCAGCTGTGGTGGTGCTAGGTCTGGTGTTGGCAGCTGTGATGGTGGCACCTTTATTGGTGGCAGCTGTAGTAAGCCAACTTGATCCTCTCACATTGGATGCAGGTGGTGATGAGTGTAGGGGTCCTCTTCACACCTATGCCTTCAAAGAGAGAGGATGTGGTGATTGGTGTGTGTCCGAAGTGCACCTATTCCCCTCTCCCTGAATACAGCTTATCATTCTGGACCTCCAACGCACGGATGATGCACCATTGTGAGCTTGCCCTGGGTAATACAACCTTCCAGTTAGTACTTGTACCCATCAGAATGGGGGATACAGTAAACGTGTGGTCTTATAGAAAGTTGAAGCCACATGGGACCCCGATCTCTAAAATGTTTTAATTGTGGACATTCCTACTGGTGATGCCTGGAGGTATGTGCATGGATCCAACGCCTGGGCAAGTGCTTTGACCACAACATTGATTGTGTAAATGTGAAAAATCACTTTTTGTAGCACAGATGGCATTTAGCGCCCAACCCACAATGAGCCCATTACAAAATAACACCACCTTGATGATGTAATCTTCTAAACGGGATGTACAGTGAACTTGCAAGGTGCCTCCAGCTTCTACTCCTCCACAGACCCCTTCAATGCCTTACATGTCCAGGAATATCAGGGCCCTCTCCCCCTGTGGTTGAAAGGTCATTAGGGGTCATTTGGGATGGACTACCACCACTGGTAGCCAAGGTGCTGTAGCCATGCTTGGCGACGATGACCCTTGAACTCTGCTTCAGGTTATTGCACAAAGTCTTCACTTTATCCACCTCCCAGAGGTGAACAGACATGCAGGTAAGCTTATCTGAGATACTGGCCTTCATCCCTCCTTGGAAGATGCCCTTGTTACCATGCCGTCAAAGAGCTTTTCTGACTCTTTGACCACCCCCTCTGACAGGTGCTCAAAGTTCTTCATCTTTGAACTTCAGTTTTCACTGCCTATTGGCAGATGAGACCACTGACAGAATATTGAGGACAAAATATTGTGATAGGTAAGTATAGATTTACTCTTCTTAACTCAACATCTACATACCTTGAAGATATACATATTGTCAAGGTACATATGTGTGGAATTAAGTATAGAAAAATCTTGCATACCCATAGAAACTTACCTTCATGATATTCTTGTCCTCAATATTCTTGACACAATATTTTGTTCACACAATATTTTGGACTTGATATTCTGTCAGATGTTTAGTGGTATTGATGTATGAAATGTTCTGTGTGTGCCTGAGGGTGGCACTGCATGCTGACTTCCAAAATAGTCCCCTCTTATGCACAGCAGGTTTGGGGGGAAGAATAAGGGTGCAGGGTTGAGATGAAGTGTGCTAATTGAGAGTGATAGAAAACCACCTGGACACGTTCTCCCCCACAGTGAACTATATTACATCACAGTAACTAGGTTGAGTGAGTTATAAAATGGCGGTTTGTGACGGTGGCTATAGGTTCGATGGTGGTGCGTGATCCTTGACGAACGTGTGACTACAGGATCACACCTCTGCCAGACACGCATAATTTATGACTAGCCCTTGGACAGGGTGCTTCAAATAGTGAAGGCGTCTTAAAATCAGGTGAGAACAATAGGCCTCACACGTATGAATGATACTTTGGTGTGTGAGGCATGGAAAGAGGTTATTGGTCCTGACGAAGGGCCCTAGACCCAATTGGGCTCTTAGAGAGGGCCGAAACATGTTGGCTTTGGATTAATGTGTCCAGGGAATATTGATAACCCACAGGAAACAAAAAATAACTTGTTTTTATCCATACCTATGGTACCCTATAATAAACAAAAAATCTTGGGGTATACCAATAGGTATTTTTAAGTATGATCTGGATCCCTGCTATTGTCTAGTTGACACTTTATATAGTACTCCCAAAAGTTCTTGGTTAAGTCCGCTCCGGTAATATCATCTTACTGGGGTTATGATAGACAGCCGATGATGAAGCATGCCACTATTCAGTGGGTGAGGCGTCTATTCCAAGTTTTGGAAGAATCCGACCAGTGAATCGAATGAGAGGTTAGGCTCAATAATAAACCGCATTTAGACAAATGGTCCTGATTGTTTTATAACTCCCTCAACCTTGTTACTATGATGTGATACAGTTGCCATGAAGTATCTCAGTGGGTGACTCTGAGTCCCTAATGCCGCAATATCAATCCTCCTACACACTTTCTTTATGATCCCAGGCCACAATTTCAGGATTTTTGTGCATGTGTATTGATTGTGCGTGCAATATATTTGCCTTTCATTTCTCCACAGGTAAAATTGGGGCTTGCAAATGTTAGCACCTGTACCAATTTAGCATGAAATAAAACATGCAACAGTGCTGATACCGTGCAACATGCATTTTTCTTGCACTTGTATTTTTTCTTGGTGTTTTATGGAACAGTATTGGTGTTGCATGCAGGATTGTTTTTGTGCAGGAAGGGGCAACTTCCTGCACAAAAACAATCCTTACAGGCATACTCCTCTGTCTATGAGTGCTGCAGAATGCAGCACCGATAGAAAGAGGAAGTAACGGGGAGAAGTATAGATATTTCTTCTCGTCACACTCTCCTGGTGAGGCGTATCTTTTTGACGCATTCCCGGGCTTACCAGGTTTGTAAAATCTGGGAATGCATCAAAAACCATGGGAATTATATGGGAACACCCACTCAGTGCCCATGGAATGACTCCCTTGGACAGAGTCATGCAACGCAGTGATTTGCGCTGAGCTGCATTACTCCAGATTTTTGAAGCCATTCAACGGCATGCAAGGTGGTATTGCATAGCTTAAAAAATCTGAATTAGAGGTATGCGTCCGGCAGGTGCCACATTGCGTGGTGCAAACATGACGCAAAGCTCTCATAAATATGCCCCTAGGTTTGTGTATGTCTGAGTACTGAAGCCAACGGGATCCGTGTTGGATGCCCCTTATTTAGCATGGCACAAGATGGAGGAAGAGGACAGATTCCATATAAAATGGAAGTATATTGCTTTCCTGTGGTTGCGGGGGGGGGGGTGATACAGGCACTGAAGCAAAGAGGGTGGAAAGGGATCCTTTTAGGAATTCCTTGAAGAGTTTGTTAGCAAGGGGCACTGCATACATCGCAAGGCCACGCCCACAATCAGACCAACAGAGGTGAGGCGTCCTCCAAAGAAGTCGAACAGGAGGGCTCGAGGCTTTGTCGAAAGGAAGTCGCTCCCACTAGTAAGAAAGAGCTTTTTTTTATTGGGCCCTGAAGAACGGAAGTGCGCAGGGAAACCGACATGTAGAAAGTTCTCTAGCTTCAAGAACAGCTGGGAATCAGAGCCATAAACAACACTGGATGAGTTGACGAGGCTAGAATACCATACTCAAGAAGTGGGGTACAGGGCAACAGAGAGGACACAAGACACAAAGAAAAAGAGCAAACGGGACTTGCTGGGAAAATATTGAGGAGATGACGTCAGGGAAAAACACTTGGAACAAACAGAGGCCGACCAAGGAGGAAAACTGCGTGTTATACGAGCACTTAGCTAATAACAAGGACTATCTGGCCAAAGTAAACCAGAGAAAACCACAAGTGACTGAGGAGAGCTTCTAAGCCTGGACCTCATTTAGAGGTCCCCAGGGGCGACCCCTGGCTTGCCCTTGCGACCCCTGGCACTGCGTTTGCGACCCCTGGCCTCAGAGGTGGCAGATTCAGTGCCAGGAACTCAAAGGCAGCTCCTTGTGGATGTCAGTTGGGGCTCCACTCTCTTTGTATTCTATAAGTTACAAAGGCCCCACGCAGCTCCCTCGGAGTGTGGGGCCCCCCGAGGTCCAGAGGGCCCCCTCAGCACAATATACTGTGCAGGGGAGGCAGGTCCCGACTGGGTCCAGGGGTAGGGCCCACCTCCAGGTAGTTTGCAGGGGGGCCTCAAGTTTCATTACGTCACTGGTCAATTGTTATTAAAACATTATTCACTATTAATGTAATAAAAATGCAGTACAATTAGCTAGAATATGCCCTTTGCATGGCAGCTGTGGTTAATAAAAGATACTTTTAAATGCATGTTGTGTGCACGCTTGTGCGTGAGAGTGTTTATGTGAGTGTATGTAAGTGTACATTTGCGTGTATGTGTGAGTGTGTGTGAGTGAAAGTGGAGGTCAAAGGCCAAACGCATCCCAGGTATTAGAGGCGACGTACTCCGCTCATTCTTAGGACATCCCTGGAAGCCTGAATAATGAGCCCTCAGTCACATCTTCTCTCAGGCCGGGGCCGTGAAGGTGTGTACCTGCACCATCCAGGCCCTGAGACAGCTGAGTGACCTCTGCACCGACCCTCGTGCCCCTTAGCTCACAGGGGGTAAGGCCAATTCACACTCTCATCCTTCTGAGGTCCTTCGACGCAGAGTGCAATGGTTTTTTCCTTATCAGGACCGGTATCTTATTGAGCAAGGCTACTCGGCCCTCAGTTAGGAATGGCCAGTGTTATTCAGGACAATGAAAGTCTGTTCCCGCCCTCTGATGCCTGCCAGGGACACAACACTATGACGCATACATGGTACTTACCGGGAACCTTCACAGACAAGAAAAGAATTAGGAAAAATAAATCCCTCCTCGAGTATAACACCAGTGACCGGCTGACCCGCCAGTCTGTCTGCAGATGAAACCCGTCCGGTAATATGTACTGTCAACACCCCACCCGTTGTGTGCACTCGTGAGTTAAGGGCACAACCAGGAGACACAGAAGAGAATTTGTCCAAAAAGAAAAAAGGACCCTACTAGAGAATAAATGATGGGGGACCCTTTGCCGTCACTTGTTTTTCTTTCCAGCTGTTTAACTCTTTAGGGCTATTTTAGTCTCTCTCCTGATTGATCGCAGGCAGCAGCCCGCCGCCACCCTCTTTCCTCCACCCCCCCAAAAAAAAAATATGAGTCAAACTTCCTGACATGGATATATTTCACTTTCCTGTCAGCGGCACGCTTCTGCCGACCAGGGGGCCCTCGGGGGAGGAAAAGGCAATGCGTGCCGCCCTGGTGATAAAAACCTTCAAAGTGGGGGTGGTGGGGGGGGCTGTACAGCGACGAGAAGCATTTACTATCCATGGGATTTCTAGTTTTTAAAAATAAACTCCAGCGCCTGCCTGAGATCTCGGCAAGAAGTGCTTTTGTGGGACTTTTTCCGTCCACAGCATTTTGCAGCATCTATCAGTGATCTGTCGTGAAAGCAAAGCGCATTCCACAAACGCATGTGGTCGCCATACCACGCGTCACCCCACAATCGCTACTGGCTATTGCGTCGCATTGGCTGCATTTCTAAGTGCCATGAAGGCGGCTTCAAACCTTTCATAAAGTGCTAATTCGCATTTTGCTGCCTGGTATGCTTTCTGGTTCAAAGTGCTTTGCCACATGGCCTAACAGAGTGCCGTTCGGCGGTGGGCTGAAGTTGAGAGAGTGCCATCCACCTACAGGGGTTGGATCCAAACCAAAAGGGCCACCTTGGAACAACAAGCATTTGCAATGCAATGGGTCTCGCGTTTGCTCGAGTTAGAGCTATTAGTTGCAAATTCCCAACTGGACGTTTCTTGCCGCATAAATTAAAAATAAAACAGTTGACATAAGTGAGCTGATTCAAAGCGCAATGGCTGCACTGAGCATGAGCGCGAAGGAGAGACACAAAAGGAAAAAGACGTTCGCTCGCAGTCAAATGTTTTGGCAAATTTGCAATTATCCATGTAACAGGGTCGGTGTCCAAATCAGTAACAAAACCGCCCCAAGGAGGGACAAAAGTAAAGCATTTACCTATGATAGCAAAGGATTTTTGAAAGGCAAGTCCACGAACGAGTGAGTGTGGTTGGTGGGCGGTGGGCGTGGCTAAAAGCCTACAGAGAGATTACAACAGGTCAAAGCGCTTGCGTGCTCAACCTAAAAAGGCCACCATAGAACAACGTGGCCAGCATGGAACAAAATGGCCACCACGGAAAGGTGTTATATCCTGGCTGACTGAACCACTAGGTCAGTGTGCGTGAATGGAATGTCGGGAGATGGTATCTTCTGGTGGCTGGTGGAAGTGCCATTTGGCACACTTCCAGTAGAAGCCACAAGCCTGACAGGATATATTACGCATTGTTCTACCACATGACTGGTACATATAAAGTAATGTTCTTGTTTACCTTACTGTGTTGTGGTGCTCCTCTATACCTGCCGCTTCAGAAGGTAGAACATCATGAATTGACAGAGGGTGGTGCATGTGGGCCGGGAGGTATAAGATGTGGTCCAGGATGGCTGCCGTATGAAGTTACACTAGCTCTCTGTGGAGAGTCAGGTTCTCTTTAAGTTTCTGTGTATCTGTCATCGGACCCAAGCCAATGAAGGCCAGATCCATCTGAGACAAAGTTCATTATCCATCTCGACCATGGCCCTTAGATCTATAAAGAGTCAACTAAAAAGTTTGGATTTCGGACACTTGGAAAAGGGAGGTAGGTTCTCTTGGTGGTGATTGCTAAAACCTCCCCTTATACAGACGGTTACTGATGATGTCTATTAGTTAAAAATAAACTTGCTTGTTTTGTTCTTTCTGGAGGTTATTTAGCCCCATGATCCCTTTTGAATATTAGTCTGTTTTCTAAAAATAAATGAAACAAACACCAAATCAGATCAAAGTTTTCAGGATAAAAAATTATTTCCTTGAACAGTCAGTGGTGTGACGGTCTATTCAGACTGAGACATTAAAAAGGGATAGTCATTCCTCACTGTCTATGATTCAAAAACAAGCTACGAGGCACAGTCTGTTTTTTATGTCTATTGGCCAAATGAACAGTGAGACCAACTTTGTTTAGAGAATGTGCATCAAGGCATAAACAAGGCTAAGGAAGAAGAAAGCTTGCACATCCTCCCTGTTTAGGTCCTAGACTGAGTTTTGCTCATTGTTCCTTCTCTTCTTATGTCCATATCCAATCTGGGCGAGGTTTCCCGAACACCCTTGAACCCCAGGTCTATCAATGACTTAAACGCACCCCTTTAATCATCTTTGATGAGAGGTTTACCATTCGACTTCTAAAACACCTGACTCCAACTCTGGCTTCAGCGAGCTATGGAGGGCTCCCTCCCTGAGCAGGATTTCATGACCTCAGTACATACGCTGGTGTTGCTGAGATAGGATTAAGGAAAGTTTCTTCTCAAATGGATCCCTAAATTCCATATGGTCTCCTCAAAGGCTGCCCTGCATGCTATGGCCCCTCTTCTCTTATTGACCCATCATTTTGACCACATCACTCTGTACTCAGTACCTTGCGATAGCCACCTACTGAGGCAAGCTGCAGGTATAAAATGGCTGCCTTGGTTTATCAAATTCTGCACAAATTCTTTATTAGGAAAAATCCATCTGCTCCTTGGTATTCACCTGACTTAAAAATTAATATGTAGGTTCCAAGAGTGGAGGTGGAGGAAAAGATATGATGCAGGGGAGAAAAATAAATATAAAGTAGCTGTTGATGAGTACAAAACTGCAATTAACTAAAAACGAAATACTTAATTGAGAAAATAAGCATGGCTGAAAACTCTACAAGAGAACTTTTTAAAACTGTAATCGCCTGTTCAAACTTTGGGCAGAGCAAACTTTTCATGTCTGATCAAGTTTTTTGTAATCAACTTGCCGAGTTTTTTCAAAAGGAAGTAAACAATGTCTATGTGGCATTATCTGCTAACCAGAAAACAAGTTGCAAAGTCGACCTTTCCCAATCCTCGGTTTTAAGGCCCCGTGAAGAACTTAACGATATAGTGAAAAATTTGGACAACTTTACCTTATATATTGAAGATAGAGTAAAAGTCTGCTGGAAACCATTACATTTGGTTCCACTATGGACCCGTGTTTGCCACATGTCTGGCAATTGGTCCCTAATATGTTTGCGGACCAGCTTGTGAAACTTTTAAATAAAGTGCTGATTAATATGAAAAAAGGCCTTGGTGCGTCCTGTTTTAAAAAGACCTTCCCAGTATCCTGTGGATTTTAAAAACTATCAGCCTATCTCTCGTTTACTACTCCCAGCTAAGACCGTAGAAAAAGCTATAAGAGAAAACTTGATGGTCTTTTTGGAGGACATCAATATTCTGGACTCATCGCAACATGGTTTCAGGCCGCAGCATTGCACAGAATCAGCTTTAGGCTTTATTCGTCTCTACCGTGGAGGTTCAAAGACAGATGGACAAGGGAGGGACGGATGCACTGATCCTCCTGGACCTCTCAGCCGCATTGGATATGGTGACCATCTAGTACTCATCAACAGGCCAGAGAAGGTGGGGATCAGGGGAGCAGCTCTGACCATCCTCAGTTCCTTTATATCAAACAGAGAATAAACTGGGGTGTTCGGTGGGTACACCACTGATTCATTCTCGCTTCCATGTGGGGTACCACATGGATCATCAATATCCCCAGCGCTATTTAACATCTACGTTACCCCCTTGGCAAAACGACTTCGATCCCATGGCTTTCCTGTGATGTCCTATGCCGACGATAGGCAGATTGTCCCTTCTGGAGACACTGGGTTTTCAGAATCCCACCACTTTGGCTCAACCTTTATCAAGTTCTACCTGTTGATTCTGAAATATGGATGCTGGTATTGAGAGGCTGAGTCCGGGACACAGATACTAGGAGACCCTGGTATAGGAAAGACGAGCAATTGAGAAACTGGTTCTAAGAGACACGGACACTGGGAGACACTAGTACTCGGAGGTAGAGCCATTGGGAGAAACCAGCACTACGAGACATGGGCCCTAGGGGATCTACACTCTGGGAGTCACCAAATGTGAAATGGGATTATTATTTGTGGTGGTTGTAGGAAGTTGGCTCTGTATGTGCTATTTCAAAGTAAGGAATAGCATGCACAGAGTCCAAGGGTTCCCCTTAGAGGTAAAATAGTGGTAAAAATAGATAATACTAATGCTCTATTTTGTGGTAGTGTGGTCGAGCAGTAGGCTTATCCAAGGAGTAGTGTTAAGCATTTGTTGTACATACACATAGACAATAAATGAGGTACACACACTCAGAGACAAATCCAGCCAATAGGTTTTGTTATAGAAAAATATCTTTTCTTAGTTTATTTTAAGAACCACAGGTTCAAATTTAACATGTAATATCTTGTTTGAAAGGTATTGCAGGTAAGTACATTAGGAACTTTGAATCATTTCAATTGCATGTATACTTTTCAAGTTATTGACAAATAGCTACTTTAAAAGTGGACACAGTGCAATTTTCACAGTTCCTGGGGGAGGTAAGTTTTTGTTAGTTTTACCAGGTAAGTAAGACACTTACAGGGTTCAGTTCTTGGTCCAAGGTAGCCCACCGTTGGGGGTTCAGAGCAACCCCAAAGTCACCACACCAGCAGCTCAGGGCCGGTCAGGTGCAGAGTTCAAAGTGGTGCCCAAAACGCATAGGCTAGAATGGAGAGAAGGGGGTGCCCCGGTTCCGGTCTGCTTGCAGGTAAGTACCCGCGTCTTCGGAGGGCAGACCAGGGGGGTTTTGTAGGGCACCGGGGGGGACACAAGCCCACACAGAAATTTCACCCTCAGTGGCGCGGGGGCGGCCGGGTGCAGTGTAGAGACAAGCGTCGGGTTCGCAATGTTAGTCTATGAGAGATCTCGGGATCTCTTCAGCGCTGCAGGCAGGCAAGGGGGGGGTTCCTCGGGGAAACCTCCACTTGGGCAAGGGAGAGGGACTCCTGGGGGTCACTTCTCCAGTGAAAGTTCGGTCCTTCAGGTCCTGGGGGCTGCGGGTGCAGGGTCTCTCCCAGGCGTCGGGACTTAGGATTCAAAGAGTCGCGGTCAGGGGAAGCCTCGGGATTCCCTCTGCAGGCGGCGCAGTGGGAGCTCAGGGGGGACAGGTTTTGGTACTCACAGTCTTAGAGTAGTCCTGGGGTCCCTCCTGAGGTGTTGGATCTCCACCAGCCGAGTCGGGGTCGCCGGGTGCAGTGTTGCAAGTCTCACGCTTCTTGCGGGGAGCTTGCAGGGTTCTTTCAAAGCTGCTGGAAACAAAGTTGCAGCCTTTCTTGGAGCAGGTCCGCTGTCCTCGGGAGTTTCTGGTCTTTTCGAAGCAGGGGCAGTCCTCAGAGGATGTCGAGGTCGCTGGTCCCTTTGGAAGGCGTCGCTGGAGCAGGATCTTTGGAAGGCAGGAGACAGGCCGGTGAGTTTCTGGAGCCAAGGCAGTTGTCGTCTTCTGGTCTTCCTCTGCAGGGGTTTTCAGCTAGGCAGTCCTTCTTCTTGTAGTTGCAGGAATCTAATTTTCTAGGGTTCAGGGTAGCCCTTAAATACTAAATTTAAGGGCGTGTTTAGGTCTGGGGGGTTAGTAGCCAATGGCTACTAGCCCTGAGGGTGGGTACACCCTCTTTGTGCCTCCTCCCAAGGGGAGGGGGTCACAATCCTAACCCTATTGGGGGAATCCTCCATCTGCAAGATGGAGGATTTCTAAAAGTTAGAGCCACTTCAGCTCAGGACACCTTAGGGGCTGTCCTGACTGGCCAGTGACTCCTCCTTGTTGCTTTCTTTGTTCCCTCCAGCCTTGCCGCCAAAAGTGGGGGCCGTGGCCGGAGGGGGCGGGCAACTCCACTAAGCTGGAGTGCCCTGCTGGGCTGTGACAAAGGGGTGAGCCTTTGAGGCTCACCGCCAGGTGTCACAGCTCCTGCCTGGGGGAGGTGTTAGCATCTCCACCCAGTGCAGGCTTTGTTACTGGCCTCAGAGTGACAAAGGCACTCTCCCCATGGGGCCAGCAACATGTCTCTAGTGTGGCAGGCTGCTGGAACTAGTCAGCCTACACAGATAGTCGGTTAAGTTTCAGGGGGCACCTCTAAGGTGCCCTCTGTGGTGTATTTTACAATAAAATGTACACTGGCATCAGTGTGCATTTATTGTGCTGGGAAGTTTGATACCAAACTTCCCAGTTTTCAGTGTAGCCATTATGGTGCTGTGGAGTTCGTGTTTGACAGACTCCCAGACCATATACTCTTATGGCTACCCTGCACTTACAATGTCTAATGTTTTGTTTAGACACTGTAGGGGTACCATGCTCATGCACTGGTACCCTCACCTATGGTATAGTGCACCCTGCCTTAGGGCTGTAAGGCCTGCTAGAGGGGTGTCTTACCTATACTGCATAGGCAGTGAGAGGCTGGCATGGCACCCTGAGGGGAGTGCCATGTCGACTTACTCGTTTTGTCCTCACTAGCACACACAAGCTGGCAAGCAGTGTGTCTGTGCTGAGTGAGAGGTCTCCAGGGTGGCATAAGACATGCTGCAGCCCTTAGAGACCTTCCTTGGCATCAGGGCCCTTGGTACTAGAAGTACCAGTTACAAGGGACTTATCTGGATGCCAGGGTCTGCCAATTGTGGATACAAAAGTACAGGTTAGGGAAAGAACACTGGTGCTGGGGCCTGGTTAGCAGGCCTCAGCACACTTTCAATTGTAAACATAGCATCAGCAAAGGCAAAAAGTCAGGGGGCAACCATGCCAAGGAGGCATTTCCTTACAGTGGTCAACTACCGACCCCAGGGAATAATCACGATCCTTGTCAAGGTGAATCCTTAAAGTCACTAAATGAACATGGACTCAACTCCCTGGTAGCTATAGCACACAGCATACAGGCATAATTTAGGGCAAAGTGTGAAATATCTATACACTACCTTAACAGTAATAAAGTCAAAATGTAAAACAATAAAACCCCAAAACTGAATTAGAAAAATAAACAATGTAATAAAGAAACAACACCAAAATGACAACAATCTAAACACGCATGTGCAATGTAATGTGTCTCGCATTTCCTAGACTTAGAGCTATTAGCATTGTAAGGTCCTAACCAGACTTTCCTTGCCACATAAATTGAAAATGAAAAGTAATACAGTTGTACCTAAGCAAGTGGTTTAAAGCGCCATGCCATGAGCATGAGCGTGAAGGAGCACACAAAAGGAAACAGAAGTTTGCTTGCAGTGAAACGTATCAGCAGTTATGCAATTATCCATGTAACAGGGTCGCTGTCATGCAAAGCACTCAACTACTGCCCAGCGAGATTGCGCTGCATAGGAAATTAAAAAAGAAGTAGGCTCGAAGCCAGTCGGAAAAGATGGAGCCTCTTATGTTTTCAGTAGTTGGCCGGTGCGCTTGAGGAGGGATAAACACCGGAAAAGGCATGACATATGCATGCCTTTCTCTAATGAAATCAAGCAAATATTAAAAGGCAAGCCTACAAACCAACGAAACTGATGGGCGTGCAGTGTGCGTGGTTAAAAGCCCACAGAGAGATTACAGCAGGGACAGAGCGCTTGCACGCTCAACAATAGAAAGGGAACCGGGAATATGAATTTGAACAATGTTAAGTAGAAATAGTACCAAAAAGCACAATGAAAGACCAGGACCTTGGTGCAAGTTGAGGCTTACTGTGATGAAGCACTTGTTGTAAACACTAACTAGGTTCATAGTGGTCAAATATTTTAGGTTTTGACTTAGGAGTTGATTCAGACTTTGGCCAAGAGGGTACTTCATCACAACTGGGCCAGAGTACCCTCTCTGCCAAGCTGAAGGTCCAACCTACTGATTTACAGGAAGGCAGACTTTTAATATGTCAGCGACAGAGACTATTCCATTTCCTTCTCTGGGATGCTCATCTGATGGCACAACAGAGTAAGGGCCGTTGGAGGTTAAGCCATTTGACTGCCCAATTTAGAGCAGGCAGGTGAATGGCAAGTTTTTACTCTCCCTTACAAAATGTGGTAAGGAACATTAAAAACATTTAAAATACCCCCTACACCATTGGAGAAAGCTCCCATGGCTTAGGGTCATTATTTTTTTTGTGCAAAAACTAAATTCTGCTTTAGGATTTTATGTGTGAAAAACTTGTAATCAGGGCTGCTTGACAACTCTAAATTTGGTGGGACGAAGGGCTTAGGTACGGCAGGAGTAAAGCACTTCACCATACCAACAGACTTTCCTCCACCAGCCAAGCTCTAAATTAGCACCTTAGTCCTTTAAGTCCAAATCCACCGCAGGAGTACCCTTCTCGAGCATCCCCAAGACCTCAGGGAAGGGACATGGAGGCTCACAGGGTGTAAAGTACAAACCAACAGCAAGGTCTAGGCCAGGTCCAGTTGACAGTGGTCAGCTGGGTACTTCCAGGAAAAGGACTCTTGTAGTTTTTTGTATCCCTATTGCTTGAACAGAAGGTCAGCCCTATAACCTTGAAATCACTTTTTTTGTGCTAGGTACAAGAGGGAGCATGTCTAATCCTTCAGAGTTCCTCTCAAGTCACAAACAGCAGGTCCAGTCCCCTTCTGATCTTCCACAGATCCAGCAGGTGTTCTAAAGTTGGTGCCTAGTGGTGCCACGAATGAGGAAAAACTTCAAGGGGTCAGCCATACCCATTTGGGCATTTTCAAGATGACAATAGTCTCCAGCCACACTAAACTTGGGCTCTGAGGCCTGGGGGTATGGGGGGAGTGTGCTACGGTAATCCTAGTGTTTTCCCACATCTAACACTAAAATCCCGTTTGCGGCAGCCACTGTACACACAATAAGCCTAGGGACAGAAGTGTTATATGTGAACTCAACAGATCTGTGAATGCTTAGACAGATCTTCAAATGTCTCCCAAGCAACAATAGAAAAACTGTCACTCACATCCTAGTAATCAGCAAGTTGGACAATGGGAACACTCTCCACTCTCACTAGAAGACTTCATACCATCCAGAACTTAGCAGCCAGGCTGATCCTCAACTTCACACACAGAACTCACATCGCACCAGACCTCAGGGGGCTCTACAGGCTCCCGATGCACAAACACGCTCAATTCAAACTCTTCACACACACCTTCAGGGCACTACACAACGTAGGCCCCACCTACCTGAACAGTCACATCTCTCTCCACCAACTACCCAGACACCTCTGCTCTGCAGCACTCCTACTCATACGCATCCTGCGCGTACGCAGAACCAGGTCAGGAGGATGGCCATCGCTGCCAAAGCGTGGAACACCATCTCACTGCACATTAGACCCTCCTCTCTTTTTGAATTCCGCGAGAAGAAGTTGAAGGCCTGGCTTTTTAATTAACCAGCCTACAGTAAGCAGGGGAAGGCACACATACCTGCTTAGTGCCAGGATACTGTCGCGGGTGATAGTGTGGTTTATAAATACACATAACAAAACAACAAGTTGCCAAGTAGGATAATACACTCAAGCAGGATTTTGCATTGTTGAGTCAAAAAAAGATGCATGCAGCCACTACCCTGCATATCGGAGAAGTCATCTCTGCCCCTTCAGGTTAGCCCGTTGTTTAGTCTGGGGAGACATTTCACACCTATTAAAAGGCTAATCACTGATTGGGACAAGCTAGACAACCAATGCAAATTAGCCTCCAGGAATGTCAGGCAGGGAAAAGGTAACTTTTTAAAAGTAACTTTTTCTTAATATTTATTAAATATCCAACTTCATCATTCACACCAATAACTATTAAAAATAAAAATAGTTGCTCAATTATTTCTCTAGCTGGTCCCATTCCAGATATACAGTATTAGTATTTTAAAGCATACTCTGGTTTTCTATATAGACCAGCAAGGCCTACTACAGTGAAAATAGCTTTTGAATGCTAGTAACTGGAAGGACACTTTAGCATTATATTTCTACTTGTCCCACTTTGAAATACCATGCACCCTGATCTGTAGGCTACAATGCATATATAGGATGACTTATTAATATTTGAAAGGAAAGTTTTTACCTGTCATATAGTATTTACTTTGAGAGATGCAGTGCTTATTTTCCATGGTTACAGACAGGCTACAGTGGTAGGCCATAAGCCATGTTTGCACTGCCACTATAGTGGATGGCACAATAGGTGCTGCAGTCCATCGGTGGCATTTAACTTCCAGGCCCTTGGGTACATTTTGCACCATATAGTAGGGACTTATAGGCAAGCTAAATGCACCAATTAGAAGTATGCCAATTCAACCATGTTTAAAGTGGGAGTACAGGCAATTTAGCACTGGTCAGGAGGGTTGACGTGCACAGAGTTCTGAAGTCAGCAAAAAAAGGATCCAGCAATAGGATAATAATCTGGGGTGAACACAGAAAAGGTGGATGTAAGGAAATGCCTCCTTGGCATGGTTGCCCCCTGACTTTTTGCCTTTGCTGATGCTATGTTTACAATTGAAAGTGTGCTGAGGCCTGCTAACCAGGCCCCAGCACCAGTGTTCTTTCCCTAACCTGTACTTTTGTATCCACAATTGGCAGACCCTGGCATCCAGATAAGTCCCTTGTAACTGGTACTTCTAGTACCAAGGGCCCTGATGCCAAGGAAGGTCTCTAAGGGCTGCAGCATGTCTGATGCCACCCTAGAGACCTCTCACTCAGCACAGACACACTGCTTGCCAGCTTGTGTGTGCTAGTGAGGACAAAACAAGTAAGTCGACATGGCACTCCCCTCAGGGTGCCATGCCAGCCTCTCACTGCCTATGCAGTATAGGTAAGACACCCCTCTAGCAGGCCTTACAGCCCTAAGGCAGGGTGCACTATACCATAGGTGAGGGTACCAGTGCATGAGCATGGTACCCCTACAGTGTCTAAACAAAACCTTAGACATTGTAAGTGCAGGGTAGCCATAAGAGTATATGGTCTGGGAGTCTGTCAAACACGAACTCCACAGCACCATAATGGCTACACTGAAAACTGGGAAGTTTGGTATCAAACTTCTCAGCACAATAAATGCACACTGATGCCAGTGTACATTTTATTATAAAATGCACCCCAGAGGGCACCTTAGAGGTGCCCCCTGAAACTTAACCGACTATCTGTGTAGGCTGACTAGTTTTAGCAGCCTGCCACAAACCGAGACATGTTGCTGGCCCCATGGGGAGAGTGCCTTTGTCACTCTGAGGCCAGTAACAAAGCCTGCACTGGGTGGAGATGCTAACACCTCCCCCAGGCAGGAATTGTCACACCTGGCGGTGAGCCTCAAAGGCTCACCTCCTTTGTGCCAACCCAGCAGGACACTCCAGCTAGTGGAGTTGCCCGCCCCCTCTGGCCAGGCCCCACTTTTGGCGGCAAGGCCGGAGAAAATAATGAGAAAAACAAGGAGGAGTCACTGGCCAGTCAGGACAGCCCCTAAGGTGTCCTGAGCTGAAGTGACTCTAACTTTTAGAAATCCTCCATCTTGCAGATGGAGGATTCCCCCAATAGGGTTAGGATTGTGACCCCCTCCCCTTGGGAGGAGGCACAAAGAGGGTGTACCCACCCTCAGGGCTAGTAGCCATTGGCTACTAACCCCCCAGACCTAAACACGCCCTTAAATTTAGTATTTAAGGGCTACCCTGAACCCTAGAAAATTAGATTCCTGCAACTACAAGAAGAAGGACTGCCTAGCTGAAAACCCCTGCAGCGGAAGACCTGAAGACGACAACTGCCTTGGCTCCAGAAACTCACCGGCCTGTCTCCTGCCTTCCAAAGATCCTGCTCCAGCGACGCCTTCCAAAGGGACCAGCGACCTCGACATCCTCTGAGGACTGCCCCTGCTTCGAAAAGACAAGAAACTCCCGAGGACAGCGGACCTGCTCCAAGAAAAGCTGCAACTTTGTTTCCAGCAGCTTTAAAGATCCCTGCAAGCTCCCCGCAAGAAGCGTGAGACTTGCAACACTGCACCCGGCGACCCCGACTCGGCTGGTGGCGATCCAACACCTCAGGCGGGACCCCAGGACTACTCTAAGACTGTGAGTACAAAAACCTGTCCCCCCTGAGCCCCCACAGCGCCGCCTGCAGAGGGAATCCCGAGGCTTCCCCTGACCGCGACTCTTTGAATCCAAAGTCCCGACACCTGGGAGAGACCCTGCACCCGCAGCCCCCAGGACCTGAAGGACCGGACTTTCACTGGAGGAGTGACCCCCAGGAGTCCCTCTCCCTTGATCAAGTGGAGGATTCCCCGAGGAACCCCCCCCTTGCCTGCCTGCAGCGCTGAAGAGATCCCGAGATCTCTCATAGACTAACATTGCGAACCCGACGCTTGTTTCTACACTGCACCCGGCCGCCCCCGCGCCGCTGAGGGTGAAATTTCTGTGTGGGCTTGTGTCCCCCCCGGTGCCCTACAAAACCCCCCTGGTCTGCCCTCCGAAGACGCGGGTACTTACCTGCAAGCAGACCGGAACCGGGGCACCCCCTTCTCTCCATTCTAGCCTATGTGTTTTGGGCACCACTTTGAACTCTGCACCTGACCGGCCCTGAGCTGCTGGTGTGGTGACTTTGGGGTTGCTCTGAACCCCCAACGGTGGGCTACCTTGGACCAAGAACTAAGCCCTGTAAGTGTCTTACTTACCTGGTTAACCTAACAAATACTTACCTCCCCTAGGAACTGTGAAAATTGCACTGTGTCCACTTTTAAAACAGCTATTTGTGAATAACTTGAAAAGTATACATGCAATTTTGATGATTTTAAGTTCCTAAAGTACTTACCTGCAATACCTTTCGAATGAGATATTACATGTAGAATTTGAACCTGTGGTTCTTAAAATAAACTAAGAAAATATATTTTTCTATATAAAAACCTATTGGCTGGATTTGTCTCTGAGTGTGTGTACCTCATTTATTGTCTATGTGTATGTACAACAAATGCTTAACACTACTCCTTGGATAAGCCTACTGCTCGACCACACTACCACAAAATAGAGCATTGGTATTATCTATTTTTACCACTATTTTACCTCTAAGGGGAACCCTTGGACTCTGTGCATGCTATTCCTTACTTTGAAATAGCACATACAGAGCCAACTTCCTACATTGGTGGCAGCGGTGGGATACAAGACTTTGCATTTGCATTGCTACTCAGCCAATACCTGATCACACGACAAATTCCAAAATTGTCATTAGAAATTCATTTTTGCAATTTGAAATTTTTCTAAATTCTTAAAAGTCCTGCTAGGGCCTTGTGTGTTAAGTCCCTGTTTAGCATTGTCTTTTTAGAGTTTAAAAGTTTGTTAAAAGTTTGAATTAGATTCTAGAAACAGTTTTAGATTCTTAAAAAAGTATTCCAACTCTTAGCAGAATAATGTCTGATACAGAGATGCAGGTGGTGGAACTCGACACCACCCCTTACCTCCATCTTAAGATGAGGGAGCTAAGGTCTCTCTGTAATATCAAAAAAATAACCATTGGCTCCAGACCTACCAAAATTCAGCTCCAGGAGCTGTTGGCAGAGTTTGAAAAAGCCAACCCCTCTGATGATGACCTCACAGAGGAAGAAATTAGTGACTTGGAGGCCAATGTCCCTCCTCCAGTCCTAAATAGGGAGAACAGGACCCCTCAAGTCCTGTCTCCAACTGTGTTAGTCAGAAATAGTGAGTCCCTCACAGGAGGGTCCCACATTTCTGAAATCACTGAGGATGCTCTCAGTGAAGATGACCTCCTGTTAGCCAGGATGGCCAAAAGATTGGCTTTAGAGAGACAGCTCCTAGCCATAGAAAGGGAAAGACAAGAGATGGGCCTAGGACCCATCAATGGTGGCAGCAATATAAATAGGGTCAGAGATTCTCCTGACATGTTAAAAATCCCCAAAGGGATTGTGACAAAATATGAAGATGGTGATGACATCACCAAATGGTTCACAGCTTTTGAGAGGGCTTGTGTAACCAGAAAAGTGAACAGATCTCACTGGGGTGCTCTCCTTTGGGAAATGTTCACTGGAAAGTGTAGGGATAGACTCCTCACACTCTCTGGAAAAGATGCAGAATCTTATGACCTCATGAAGGGTACCCTGATTGAGGGCTTTGGATTCTCCACTGAGGAGTACAGGATTAGGTTCAGGGGGGCTCAAAAATCCTCGAGCCAGACCTGGGTTGACTTTGTTGACTACTCAGTGAAAACACTAGATGGTTGGATTCAAGGCAGTGGTGTAAGTAATTATGATGGGCTGTACAATTTATTTGTGAAAGAACACCTATTGAGTAATTGTTTCAATGATAAACTGCATCAGCATCTGGTAGACCTAGGACCAATTTCTCCCCAAGAATTGGGAAAGAAGGCGGACCATTGGGTCAAGACAAGGGTGTCCAAGACTTCAACAGGGGGTGACCAAAAGAAAGGGGTCACAAAGACTCCCCAGGGGAAGGGTGATGAGACAACCAAAACTAAAAATAGTAAAGAGTCTTCTACAGGCCCCCAAAAACCTGCACAGGAGGGTGGGCCCAGAGCCTCTTCACAAAACAATGGGTACAAGGGTAAAAACTTTGATCCCAAAAAGGCCTGGTGTCATAGCTGTAAACAGCATGGACACCAAACTGGAGACAAGGCCTGTCCCAAGAAAGGTTCCACTCCAAACTCCCATCCAGGTAACACTGGTATGGCTAGTCTCCAAGTGGGATCAACAGTGTGCCCAGAGCAAATCAGGGTCCACACTGAAGCTAC
The DNA here is from genome assembly GCF_031143425.1 of Pleurodeles waltl. Classification (NCBI taxonomy): domain Eukaryota; kingdom Metazoa; phylum Chordata; class Amphibia; order Caudata; family Salamandridae; genus Pleurodeles; species Pleurodeles waltl. The sequence continues at coordinate 30,145,075 of NC_090448.1, read as the reverse complement.
TCTAGTTTCTGAGGGTGGGGTGGATTTAGCCACACTAGCTGTCTGGCCGCCTAACATGCAAAAATACAGACAGCAACTCTTAATTAATGGGACTAGAATAGAGGGCCTAAGGGATACAGGTGCCAGTGTCACCATGGTGACAGAGAAACTGGTTTCCCCTGGCCAATACCTGACTGGAAAAACTTACACAGTCACCAACGCTGACAATCAGAGAAAAGTACATCCCATGGCAATGGTTACTTTAGAATGGGGAGGGGTCAATGGCCTGAAACAGGTGGTGGTCTCCTCAAATATCCCAGTGGACTGTCTGCTTGGAAATGACCTGGAGTCCTCAGCATGGGCTGAGGTAGAACTAAAAACCCATGCAGCAATGCTGGGTATCCCTGAACTGGTGTGTGTGAAAACAAGAGCACAGTGCAAGGCACAGGGTGAACAAGTAGAGCTGGAGTCTGGAAGAATGGCCCAGCCTACCAAGAGAACAGGAAAGTCAGTTGGGAAACCAACTGCAACACAGCAAAAGAAAGGGAACCTCTCTTCTCAGGAAGAAGTTCTGCCCTCTGAGGGAACTGAGCCTTTGGAGCTTGAACCTTATCAGGTTGAGCTCTTGGGCCCAGGGGGACCCTCAAGGGAGGAGCTGTGTAAGGGACAAGAAACCTGTCCCTCTCTTGAAGGCCTTAGGCAGCAAGCTGCTGAAGAGTCCAAGGGCAAGAAAACTGGAACCCATAGGGTCTATTGGGAAGATGGACTCCTGTACACTGAGGCCAGAGACCCCAAACCTGGTGCCACTAGGAGAGTGGTAGTGCCTCAGCTGTTCAGAGAGTTCATCCTAACATTAGCCCATGACATTCCCCTTGCTGGGCATTTGGGACAAACCAAGACGTGGGAGAGGTTAGTCAACCACTTCTACTGGCCCAATATGTCCAACATGGTTAAGGAGTTTTGCCTCTCCTGCCCCACCTGTCAAGCCAGTGGTAAGACACGTGGGCATCCAAAGGCCCCCCTCATTCCACTTCCAGTGGTGGGGGTTCCCTTTGAAAGAGTGGGTGTGGACATAGTTGGTCCACTAGAACCTCCCACCGCCTCAGGAAATATGTATATCCTGGTAGTAGTGGATCATGCTACCAGGTACCCTGAAGCTATTCCCCTTAGGTCGACTACTGCCCCTGCAGTAGCCAAGGCCCTCATTGGTATCTTTACCAGAGTGGGTTTCCCTAAGGAGGTGGTGTCTGACAGAGGTACCAACTTCATGTCAGCATACCTAAAGCACATGTGGAATGAGTGTGGGGTGACTTATAAATTCACTACACCATACCATCCACAAACTAATGGCTTAGTTGAGAGATTCAACAAGACATTAAAGGGCATGATCATGGGGCTCCCAGAAAAACTCAAAAGGAGATGGGATGTCCTCTTGCCATGCCTGCTTTTCGCTTACAGAGAGGTGCCACAGAAGGGAGTAGGATTCTCACCCTTTGAACTTCTGTTTGGTCATCCTGTAAGGGGACCACTTGCCCTTGTTAAAGAAGGCTGGGAGAGACCTCTCCATGAGCCTAAACAGGACATAGTGGACTATGTACTTGGCCTTCGCTCTAGAATGGCAGAGTACATGGAAAAGGCAACCAAAAACCTTGAGGCCAGCCAACAGCTCCAGAAGTTTTGGTATGACCAAAAGGCTGCACTGGTTGAGTTCCAACCAGGGCAGAAAGTCTGGGTTCTGGAGCCTGTGGCTCCCAGGGCACTCCAGGACAAATGGAGTGGCCCTTACCCAGTGCTAGAAAGGAAGAGTCAGGTCACCTACCTGGTGGACCTGGGCACAAGCAGGAGCCCCAAGAGGGTGATCCATGTGAACCGCCTTAAGCTCTTCCATGACAGGGCTGATGTAAATCTGTTGATGGTAACAGATGAGGATCAGGAGGCAGAGAGTGAACCTCTCCCTGATCTTCTGTCATCAGACCCAAAAGATGGCACAGTAGATGGAGTGATCTACTCAGACACCCTCTCTGGCCAACAGCAAGCTGATTGTAGGAGAGTCCTACAACAGTTTCCTGAACTCTTCTCCTTAACCCCTGGTCAGACACACCTGTGTACCCATGATGTGGACACAGGAGACAGCATGCCTGTCAAAAACAAAATCTTTAGACAGTCTGACCATGTTAAGGAAAGCATCAAGGTGGAAGTCCACAAGATGCTGGAATTGGGAGTCATTGAGCGCTCTGACAGCCCCTGGGCTAGCCCAGTGGTCTTAGTCCCCAAACCTCACACCAAAGATGGAAAGAAAGAGATGAGGTTTTGTGTGGACTACAGAGGGCTCAATTCTGTCACCAAGACAGATGCTCATCCAATTCCAAGAGCTGATGAGCTCATAGATAAATTAGGTGCTGCCAAATTCTTAAGTACCTTTGACTTGACAGCAGGGTACTGGCAAATAAAAATGCCACCTGGAGCAAAAGAGAAAACAGCATTCTCCACCCCTGATGGGCATTATCAGTTTACTGTTATGCCCTTTGGTTTAAAGAATGCCCCTGCCACCTTCCAAAGGTTGGTGAATCAAGTCCTTGCTGGCTTGGAGTCCTTTAGCACAGCTTATCTTGATGATATTGCTGTCTTTAGCTCCACCTGGCAGGATCACCTGGTCCACCTGAAGAAGGTTTTGAAGGCTCTGCAATCTGCAGGCCTCTCTATCAAGGCATCCAAATGCCAGATAGGGCAGGGAACTGTGGTTTACTTGGGCCACCTTGTAGGTGGAGGCCAAGTTCAGCCACTCCAACCCAAGATCCAGACTATTCTGGACTGGGTAGCTCCAAAAACCCAGACTCAAGTCAGGGCATTCCTTGGCTTGACTGGGTATTACAGGAGGTTTGTGAAGGGATATGGATCCATTGTGACAGCCCTCACTGAACTCACCTCCAAGAAAATGCCCAAGAAAGTGAACTGGACTGTGGAATGCCAACAGGCCTTTGACACCCTGAAACAAGCAATGTGCTCAGCACCAGTTCTAAAAGCTCCAGATTATTCTAAGCAGTTCATTGTGCAGACTGATGCCTCTGAACATGGGATAGGGGCAGTTTTGTCCCAAACAAATGATGATGGCCTTGACCAGCCTGTTGCTTTCATTAGCAGGAGGTTACTCCCCAGGGAGCAGCGTTGGAGTGCCATTGAGAGGGAGGCCTTTGCTGTGGTTTGGTCCCTGAAGAAGCTGAGACCATACCTCTTTGGGACTCACTTCCTAGTTCAAACTGACCACAGACCTCTCAAATGGCTGATGCAAATAAAAGGTGAAAATCCTAAACTGTTGAGGTGGTCCATCTCCCTACAGGAAATGGACTTTATAGTGGAACACAGACCTGGGACTGCCCATGCCAATGCAGATGGCCTTTCCAGGTTCTTCCACTTAGAAAATGAAGACTCTCTTGGGAAAGGTTAGTCTCATCCTCTTTCGTTTGGGGGGGGTTGTGTAAGGAAATGCCTCCTTGGCATGGTTGCCCCCTGACTTTTTGCCTTTGCTGATGCTATGTTTACAATTGAAAGTGTGCTGAGGCCTGCTAACCAGGCCCCAGCACCAGTGTTCTTTCCCTAACCTGTACTTTTGTATCCACAATTGGCAGACCCTGGCATCCAGATAAGTCCCTTGTAACTGGTACTTCTAGTACCAAGGGCCCTGATGCCAAGGAAGGTCTCTAAGGGCTGCAGCATGTCTGATGCCACCCTAGAGACCTCTCACTCATCACAGACACACTGCTTGCCAGCTTGTGTGTGCTAGTGAGGACAAAACGAGTAAGTCGACATGGCACTCCCCTCAGGGTGCCATGCCAGCCTCTCACTGCCTATGCAGTATAGGTAAGACACCCCTCTAGCAGGCCTTACAGCCCTAAGGCAGGGTGCACTATACCATAGGTGAGGGTACCAGTGCATGAGCATGGTACCCCTACAGTGTCTAAACAAAACCTTAGACATTGTAAGTGCAGGGTAGCCATAAGAGTATATGGTCTGGGAGTCTGTCAAACACGAACTCCACAGCACCATAATGGCTACACTGAAAACTGGGAAGTTTGGTATCAAACTTCTCAGCACAATAAATGCACACTGATGCCAGTGTACATTTTATTATAAAATGCACCCCAGAGGGCACCTTAGAGGTGCCCCCTGAAACTTAACCGACTATCTGTGTAGGCTGACTAGTTTTAGCAGCCTGCCACAAACCGAGACATGTTGCTGGCCCCATGGGGAGAGTGCCTTTGTCACTCTGAGGCCAGTAACAAAGCCTGCACTGGGTGGAGATGCTAACACCTCCCCCAGGCAGGAATTGTCACACCTGGCGGTGAGCCTCAAAGGCTCACCTCCTTTGTGCCAACCCAGCAGGACACTCCAGCTAGTGGAGTTGCCCGCCCCCTCCGGCCAGGCCCCACTTTTGGCGGCAAGGCCGGAGAAAATAATGAGAAAAACAAGGAGGAGTCACTGGCCAGTCAGGACAGCCCCTAAGGTGTCCTGAGCTGAAGTGACTCTAACTTTTAGAAATCCTCCATCTTGCAGATGGAGGATTCCCCCAATAGGGTTAGGATTGTGACCCCCTCCCCTTGGGAGGAGGCACAAAGAGGGTGTACCCACCCTCAGGGCTAGTAGCCATTGGCTACTAACCCCCCAGACCTAAACACGCCCTTAAATTTAGTATTTAAGGGCTACCCTGAACCCTAGAAAATTAGATTCCTGCAACTACAAGAAGAAGGACTGCCTAGCTGAAAACCCCTGCAGCGGAAGACCTGAAGACGACAACTGCCTTGGCTCCAGAAACTCACCGGCCTGTCTCCTGCCTTCCAAAGATCCTGCTCCAGCGACGCCTTCCAAAGGGACCAGCGACCTCGACATCCTCTGAGGACTGCCCCTGCTTCGAAAAGACAAGAAACTCCCGAGTACAGCGGACCTGCTCCAAGAAAAGCTGCAACTTTGTTTCCAGCAGCTTTAAAGATCCCTGCAAGCTCCCCGCAAGAAGCGTGAGACTTGCAACACTGCACCCGGCGACCCCGACTCGGCTGGTGGCGATCCAACACCTCAGGCGGGACCCCAGGACTACTCTAAGACTGTGAGTACAAAAACCTGTCCCCCCTGAGCCCCCACAGCGCCGCCTGCAGAGGGAATCCCGAGGCTTCCCCTGACCGCGACTCTTTGAATCCAAAGTCCCGACACCTGGGAGAGACCCTGCACCCGCAGCCCCCAGGACCTGAAGGACCGGACTTTCACTGGAGGAGTGACCCCCAGGAGTCCCTCTCCCTTGATCAAGTGGAGGATTCCCCGAGGAACCCCCCCCTTGCCTGCCTGCAGCGCTGAAGAGATCCCGAGATCTCTCATAGACTAACATTGCGAACCCGACGCTTGTTTCTACACTGCACCCGGCCGCCCCCGCGCCGCTGAGGGTGAAATTTCTGTGTGGGCTTGTGTCCCCCCCGGTGCCCTACAAAACCCCCCTGGTCTGCCCTCCGAAGACGCGGGTACTTACCTGCAAGCAGACCGGAACCGGGGCACCCCCTTCTCTCCATTCTAGCCTATGTGTTTTGGGCACCACTTTGAACTCTGCACCTGACCGGCCCTGAGCTGCTGGTGTGGTGACTTTGGGGTTGCTCTGAACCCCCAACGGTGGGCTACCTTGGACCAAGAACTAAGCCCTGTAAGTGTCTTACTTACCTGGTTAACCTAACAAATACTTACCTCCCCTAGGAACTGTGAAAATTGCACTGTGTCCACTTTTAAAACAGCTATTTGTGAATAACTTGAAAAGTATACATGCAATTTTGATGATTTTAAGTTCCTAAAGTACTTACCTGCAATACCTTTCGAATGAGATATTACATGTAGAATTTGAACCTGTGGTTCTTAAAATAAACTAAGAAAATATATTTTTCTATATAAAAACCTATTGGCTGGATTTGTCTCTGAGTGTGTGTACCTCATTTATTGTCTATGTGTATGTACAACAAATGCTTAACACTACTCCTTGGATAAGCCTACTGCTCGACCACACTACCACAAAATAGAGCATTGGTATTATCTATTTTTACCACTATTTTACCTCTAAGGGGAACCCTTGGACTCTGTGCATGCTATTCCTTACTTTGAAATAGCACATACAGAGCCAACTTCCTACAGTGGATTTCCAGCGCAGGCCACCCCCAGTCAAGAGCTATGGTAGAAAAATCAAACCCCTTATGGGGTTTACTGCTTAGGCAATAGAATGTGGATGATGTGCCACCTCTGCGAGTGCTCCTGTCTGTTCTATGCCCCTCTAAACCTACCTGTATCCCTCTGTCGAAATCTTCCTGAGTCACTAACCCTTTTTATGAGGAACACTCTCCACACCTGTGGACTCCACCTGTGAGGTAACTAACCGTGGCTAGCTTGCAGGTACATTCCAGTAAGCAGACAGTACCACCATGACAAACAAAGTTATGTGGCCCATTTTGCCCCCTAGATCAGACGTCTGTCTTAAACTTAGGAAAAGCTCTGCGGAAAAGGTCAAAAAACAATAGAGGTCACTGATAGCTGTCAGTGTCAGGAACCAGGCTCTTGGATATCCACTGCTAGATGAAGGCTCCAATCTGGGGCCTTGGGAAGGATTTACTTTCAGCTACGAGGCTTGCAAGGAGTCCCCCACTTGCTCCTGAGTTCCCTATGGTCACTAGGGTTTCATGCACTCTCGCTTGTGAGGGGTATTGTTTACAATAAGGGGCTTGGAGGCCGCCTAGGGCTTACCATTTGTTGGCTTCATTGACACTGTTCTTTGCTGCCTCCTGATTGGCCAACCCGTGCCAGTAGTCTCTTGCTTTTCGTTCTGTGGAGCATGGACCAAGCCCAGATTGCTTCCTCTTGATTAGTGCCATCCACTGATGGCGCTGTGATTGAAGTACTATTTCTTTCAGTGCTGCACTTCCATATACATCTTTTTAATATTTTTATATTGGTTATCACTGTTCCCATATGTGTTTCTGGACACTTCCTCTGTTTCCTGTAGTGCTACTGCTTCCTTCATTCCCCTTTATGGCTCGAACCTTTGCGTTGATTTTAAGATTGGTTCCTTCCTATAGTTACTTTCACCCACAACTGTACTACTCCAAGTCAGTCCATACTTCTCTACTCAACTTCACCCTACAGGAATCCACCTTACGCCATGCCAATCTATGCTATGCCACCTCATACCACTCTACTGTACGCCACTCTACTCTATGCGAGGGGTGGGTGTAACTTGTGTAATTCTGTGTAGCACATTCATTTGGAGTTACCAAATAATTCCACAAGATTACACAGGTTTACGCGAGAAGAGTAATTCTATGTTTAGTGCTATATCGTAGCACATAAGTGACCCCTTGCATCCAAAATGGATTCAAAATGCATTTTGCATTAAGAAATATCGCTAAATGCAAGAGAACAGAAATAGCAATAGCAAACACCTACAAATCCTCCATAAATGTGCTCTTGGGGTAGGATTTTTCCCCAACTTACTACCAGCATTTAGTGCTATTTTCTTAGTACAAAATGCACCCTTGTGCCCAAATTGAACACAAAGATGCATTTTGCACTAGGAAACAGTACTAAAATGCAGCAGAACATTAATATCGAGACTAGCAGCTAAATGTGCTCTTGCAGTAGGATATTTCCCACAAATTACTCCTAATTTTGCCAGCAGGAGTAATCACGTAATTATCAGCAATTCAACATTAAAGAGTAACATGGAATTACTGGAATTACTCCTATTACTCAGGGTTTAATCGAAATTCTGCCCAGGCCTACTCTAAGCCACTATACTCTACGCCACTCCACTCTACTCTAAGCCACTCTACTCCACTCTACTCCACTCCCACTCTACATCACTCAAATCCACCACCCCGTGCCATTCCAATTCACTCCACACAATTCTACTTTACGGCACGCTGTACTACTACACCCCACACAATGCGACTCAACTCTACACCACTCTGCTCTATACCATTCCCCTCTATGCCACGGTATTCTACGACACTCTACTCCACTCTATACTGCTCCATTCTATGCCACCTCGCTCTGTCACTCAACTCTATGCCACTCTATTCTGTGTCACTCTACTTTATGCCATTCCCCTCTATGTCACTTCACGTCACTCTAAGCCACTTTACTCCTTTCCATTCCATGCCACTCCACTCTACACTAGACCAATCTGCGCCACTCCATTCAATGCCACTCTACTTTATGCCACCACTCTAAGCCACTCCACTGTATGCCACTCCACTCTACTCTATGCCTCTCCACTGTATGTCAGACCACTCTATGCCACTCCACCCACTCTACTCTACACCACTCCATTCCACTTTACACTACTGTACTCTATGCCACTCCACTCTGTGTAAGTCCAGTCTACGCCACTCCACTCTATGCCACTCTACTCTAAACCACTCCATTCCACTCTACGCTACTCTACTCTATGCCACTCCACTCTATGTCAGTCCACTCTATGCCACTCCACTGTATGCCACTCTATTCTACACCACTCCATTCCACTCTACGCTACTCTACTCTATGCCACTCCACTCTGTGTGAGTCCAGTCTACGCCCCTCCACTCTATGCCACTCTACTCTACACCACTCCACTCTACGCTACTCTATGTCACTCCACTCCACGTCACTCTAAGCCACTTCACTCCTTTCCATTCCATGCCACTCCACTGTATGCCACTCCACTCTACACTAGAACACTCTGCGCCGCTCCATTCAATGCCACTCTACTTTATGCCACCACTCTAAGCCACTCCACGGTATGCCACTCCACTCTACTCTACTCTATGTCTCTCCACTCTACTCTACTCTATGCCTCTCCACTGTATGCCACTCCACTCTACTCTATGCCTCTCCACTGTATGTTAGTCCACTCTATGCCAATCCACTCTATGCCACTCTACTCTACACCACTCCATTCCACTCTACGCTACTCTACTCTATTCCACTCCACTCTGTGTGAGTCCAGTCTACGCCCCTCCACTCTATGCCACTCTACTCTACACCACTCCACTCTACATTACTCGACTCTATGTCACTCCACGCCACTCTTCCCCATTCCACTCTATGGCACTCTCCACCACTCTCCTCTATGCCACTCTCCTCCACACCACTCTCCTCCATGTAATGTCACTAATTTTTAGCCATGCTGAACAGCAGCCTCTCTGCTGTGCCATATGGACAAAAGACATTGGCTAAGCCAGTAGCTCTTGCATAGACAATACTTACTGGTTTTGCAAATGCTTGTTTTCGTTATGGAAACCTACTTGAATGTTCTACGTGGGAGCTTATGGACTGAGGATTCCTGCTCCAGCAGTTTGCTGTGATTCCCTCTCTGTTCCCATATATTTAAAAAAGCTCCTTTGTTTACTTATCGTTGGACCCCTTAATCATTCCTCTGTGACAGTAAGTCCCCAGGAAAGAGAACCCCTCTGCCAGGATTTCCTTATCTGCAGACAGGCCAGCAACCAACGCTGCATTGTCACAAAAATCGCGCAGACTGCTCTAGCGGCCTGTACAATCTCCATTGTTTCAGAGGCTTTTTCAGGTGAATCCCTTCAAGGCGTTCCCTTAGGTGCTCTTGTTTACTGGGCCATCACTTGTGTTTAATAACCATTAATTAGAAGTTGGCATCTTTTAATTCTGAGCACCTGATCTCACTTCTGGCCTGTGAGACATCTAGGAACTGGTGCAGCATAGATTTTAGTTCCAACCCCTGACATCACAATTTCAACCTACATGTATATGTAATATGATAAATAATATGTGTTCTAACGTTATTATAGTAAAGTGATGCACTAGAATTCGGTAAAGAAGTACATTCACTGTAGACCTAGTGAATCATATACATTGTGTGCCTTAACCTTATTAAATGAAATGTAATAATTTGAAGGTAATTAGAAGCTATCTCTGCATTAATGAAGTGTATATTCCTTAGAAAGAAGAGAAATTTCTGTAGACGTGTTCACTAATGTATTGCAGTTCGACTGAAGAACTTAGGGCCAGATGTAGCAAACGTTTGCGACTCGCAAACGGGCAGAATCGCAATTTGCGACAGTGCAAAATCGGAAATGGGATGCAAAAAGCCCATTTCCGACTCGCAAAAAGCGATGGGACCCGTTTGCGAGTCGCATCCGGTGCGACCCCATTTTGCGACCCGCAAATAGCAAGTCGCAATTTGCGAGTCGCAAACCTTATGCAATTGCAACTCGCAAATTGCGACTAGTCGCAAAAAGCCCAGTTTGCATGTCCCATTTACCACTAACTCAGAGCAGGTGGTAACCATTACCAAAGTATAAAAGGGGACCCAGAAGCCATCTGGGTTACCCAAGATGGCGGAGATAAACCTGATAGCAGTGAGGAGGAGAGTCTACGCAGCCCAGCAGAGGAGGAGGAGGGGCCACAGACAGGAGAAGATATATAGAACCAGGCAGACTCTTTTTCAGCAAACTGAAGAGGAGATCTATGACAAATACCGCCTTAGCAGCGCAGCCATCCTAGAATTAATTGATTTACTGAAACCACAGCTAGAACACCAGACTCTGCGTGGCTGCGCCATTCCTACGCATGTGCAAGTACTATGCTCACTGCACCTCTTGGCCTCAGGGAGCTATCAGGGGGTCATTGCTGTGGCAGGTGGGGTATCCCAAAGTGCAGTGTCAAGGTTCCTCAGGGCCTTCCTAGATGCCTTAGTCACGCACATGTCTCACTTCATATACTTACCAAGGAATGAGGCAGAAATCAACAGCACCAAGCTGGACTTTTACCGCATTGCCCACTTTCCCCATGTCATAGGGTGTGTAGATGGGACACACATTCAAATATGCCCCCCTGCTAATCTGGAACACATTTTCCGCAACAGAAAGTGTACCCACTCACTCAACATACAGGTCGTTTGTGATGCCCATTATGTCATCACGGACATCATAGCTAAGTTTCCAGGCAGTACCCATGACTCATACATTTTTAGGCATAGTGGGATACATCAACGCCTGGAACGTGGGGAATTCGGAGACGGTTACCTCCTAGGTAGAGCCACAGACACTTGCAGACATACACACAGGTCACTGTGCACGACAATCTGGACTTCCTAACCGTGTAATTTTGTGCCCAACAGGTGACAGTGCATATGCTCTCAGGCCTTGGATCATGACTCCGTTTTTAACACCCAGAACTGAATCTGAGAGGCAATACAACAGTGCGCATAAGAGGACCAGGAACCTGATAGAGCGCACCTTCGGACTCCAGAAGGCAAGATTCAGATGCCTCCACCGCAGTGGAGGCGCCCTCCAATACACCCCATTACCGCATTCAAAATTGTGGTCGCATGCGCCATCCTCCACAACATAGCCACCCGACGTGGGCTACCTCTCACCCCTGCAGACCCAGATCCTGATGATGAAGAGCAAGAACAACCACATCGCCATCATGGGGATAGGAGTCTAGCTAATCAAGGCAGACTGAGACGGGAACACATTGCAACACAATATTTTGGACGGTACGTGTCAACTCCCACCATGCTCACCTATTAACCAAAAACTCCATTTGTTAAATGGAACAAAAATAACTGTTTTATTACTGTAATTGAGAAACTATATACAAGTTGAAATTGTCCATGGGCAGGGAAATGCCAACCAGTCATGTGGCACATTAACACCATGTGCCACATTTATTGGTCCTGGGTGTCATCGATGTTCTCCTGCCCCTCCTGCCAGCCTGGCTGGTCCCTGCTGCGTCCGTGGTGCTGTGCCTACCACTCCTCAGCACCCTGCTGTCAGTGGCAGATACACTGCTCACTGTTGAGCCCTCCTCACTGTCTTGGGGTGTTTCCCCGGTGGCCCTTGACATTTCCCGTGTCTCCATAAGTTCAATTATGTGGGTGAGACGTCCCAGGTCCCTGGCAACATCCCCAGCAAAATGGCCCATCTCTATTTGCAGGCCAACTGTCCTCCTCGACAGGCCTGTTGTATTAATGGCTAGCCTGCCGATCGATGTGGCCATCCTGTCCAGTCGTTGCATTGTCTGGCGATCTCTGCGCCGCCCAGCCTCTGCCTGGCCCAGCAGTCCGCCCGCCAGTTCCCTAATGGCAAGGGCAATGTCCCCAGTGTTCTGGCACATCATGTCAATGCGTCTGTTGAGGTGCTGCATGCTTGCATGGTTGTGTCTAACAAAGCACACCACTAATCCTGCCCAATGTTCTGTTCTGCAGGCGCTGACCCCGCAGCAGATGTGCCTCACTGCTGGTTGGAGGAAGTATCCCGGATCCAGATGGTCTTGCCCTGCGACGCCTGCGCAGCGGTGGCTGCCCTGTGCTCCCACCTGTATCCTCCCTGCCTGTTGCTGGGGCAGCTTCTGGCGTGATTGTTGCAGCAGGCGTTACTAATGCAGGAATGCTGCTGACTGTGCAGGTGGGGGTGCTGGCGGGTCCTGGGGTATCCTCCTGGGCCTGGGTGGTTGGGGTGTTGGGGGTGTCTTGCTGGAGACCTGTGGGACATGGGGAACACACTGTCAGTGTCTAGTATCTATTGCACAATTCCTAATAAACATTTACCTATGAACTGCCTATTTGACTACATTTCCCATAATGCATCATTCAGGCTTTTTCTACCCTGTAATGGAGCTATCTTGGTTGTGCATGCACCTGTGTACATGGTGGGTGGGGTATGACATTGATAGGGGTACAGGCTTATCACATGGTACTCACCGGTGGATGTACTGGGCTCTGAGGTGTCCAGGTCCCCAAATCCACACACTGCCTCCTGCTCCAATGTTTCCTCCACCCTTTCTTCCAGGGGTGTGGGTGGTGGCACAGATGATGGTCCCCCTCCAGTGCCTCTCATCTCCCGGAGCCTTTCTGCCACCCTCTCCTTGGTCCGGGAGCGGAGGTCATACCACCTCTTCTTTATGTCCTCAATTGTCCTGTGGCTCACACCCAGGGAATTAATTTTTTCTTGAATGTCCTGCCAGAGTTTCTTTTTGGTGGCCTCAGGAAAAGTGAGGGCTGCTCTCCCAAAAAGCTCATCATGGTGCTGACAGCATTCCTCTGTCAGCACCTCCAGCTCCCTCTCAGAAAATTTGAGTTTTCTTCTTCGTGGGGTTCCCTCCATGGCTGCTGCTGCTTGTTCAGTGTGAAGACTGGCAGTTATAAAAGGGTGTGGTCCAGCCTCCTCCCAGGTGTATTTGTTAACTTCCTGGCTGTGATGTCATCATCATGTGCCAGGAAGTGTTTACAGAGTGTTCTGGTGTGCTTTCTGGAGTGTTCTGCTGCACCTGTAAGCAATTTTGAAGGTAGTCGCAATTTGCGACACCGACTCGCTAATTGCGAGTTCGTTTTTTGCACACTCGCAAACAGCGACCTCGCAATCTGCGGACTCGCACACAGCGTTGCGAGTCCGGCTGCGAGTCGCAAAATCGGATCGTTTTTTTTTCTGGCATTCCAAATTGCGACTCGCATTTTGCGAGTCGCATCAACTCGCAAAATGCGAGTCGCAATTTTTATTTTTGCTACATCTGGCCCTTAGTTCTCAGTTGCATTTATGTTCATGTATTCATACGCATTGCATTTATTCTAAATATATCATGGAGTTTTATTTGAGATTGTGTAACTAACATTTGCATTTATTTGAAATTTAGATGTGCATAACTAAAATGAAATGAAATGTGGATTAGTGAATAATATTCTAAAGCTTACCTAACTGGGCATGTGTTTCTTTCAGTGTCAGAAACTGTTTTCCATTTCTGCTTGCGTGTATTTTCTTTGCAAGTGCATTCACATGAAAATGTTAATTTGGAAATAGATGTGCTATTATGCTAGTAATAAAGAGTCTGTGAAAGAGATCTTGATGAAGAAACATGGAGAAACGTGTTACCAGACGACCAAGGACAGCATCGTTCTCAGAACTTGTCTGGGGGAAACTATGAATATTACACTTTGCAACGTGAAACTGGAAAAGACAATAGAGCGCCTGATGGTGTGATAATGTGTGTGTTACCTAACTAATTTGTGTAATATTTACTAGTGTTCTCACTGATTTATTTCGGACACTATCCCTTTAGACTTTGGGGGGTACAGACCTCCGACTTTCCCTTGTCCCTATTCTTTGCTGAGTGTGGCTTAGGCTAACACTTGATTCTCTTTACACAGAGCTTCTGAAATGCTGACACCTTCTTCCCTATTTGCTTATGCATATATTCCCCCTTTTTGACATAATATCCCAAATTTTTTAGACTTTTTCCCCATCATTTTTATAGATTCATTTATGTAGATGGTCCTTGATTGTACACATGTATAGGAGAGAAGACTGAATACTTTTCTCTGAACATCAAATTTTATTGCTGATATTTTGTATTGCTGACACTGAACTTTTGGTTTGCCTTATGCTAATTCATCCAAATTACTTCAGGAGATTTGGTTATCCTGTTGTAATTCTGCATCTCTATAGCATGTTTTTGAGATTTGTCTATATTAACCTGACTGTTAGCTTGTAATAAAATCTTTAACTTTATTTCCAATTTGTGTCCTTATTATATAGCCACCTTTGTTACCAGAAAAGTTAATGTTGACTTGGTTGAGAGCTAACTCCTTTAATCTCTTCCTTCGACAAAACAAGACCCATCACTTGCAGATTTATGGAAGCCAGTCCAAACGCTCCATCAGCACCCTTGCATGGCCTGAGTGCCTGGGGGGGGCGCACATCTCAACTCGTGCGAGCTACCTCGATGCGCTGTCTTTCTCAACAAAGGAATTGATGCGAATAATGCGTGATAATGTCTCATTGCACAATTTTCGTGTTAACCATCACACACTGTAGTCTCTCTTAAGATATTCAAACCAGCCAACATAGTGATTGCTTCAGCACTGCACACTGCCCGAAGCCAATGCTATGTGAGGACGAGAAGCTCCGATTATGCTTCTCAATCTTTACTGCAAAAAGACAGCAGCCAAATAAAACATTACATTTCATAAACTACATTTCCCATGTCCATTTTCGGCCTTGTCATGGCCCCATCAACCACTCAGGCAGTTAATGTCTCCTTAAATGATAAATACAACATGTTCCCTCCTCTTTCTTTGCTGCTGTGCAGCCGAGTTAAGACTCCTGCATGATTATTTCCTAGATGATCTTAAGTGTATTGAATGCAAACTATAAAGAGTTAAGAGCACTTAGATCACAATGCACTTCCCTAAAGGAGCTGCTTCTTTCCCAGGGTGGCAGGTTTGTAATGCTTTGTGGCAATATTGTTTCACGCCTTGCGGTCTGCTCCACACGCATTAAGTGTTTCAATCATCAGTAGCTATCCTGCAGAAGATGCTGTAGCATGTATGCAACATTTTAGAAGAGGAAAGTGGGAGTTTAAAAAAAAATAATCGTGAGAATGTATTTTTCTCATTCACTTCTAATGAAACAGAGGCAATTTCAGGCAAAATAAAGACATTTTGGGCTTTGAAATTCAGGAATATCCCGCCTGAATAGGGTCTATTGAAATGCATGGTGTAGATTTCTTGCAGAGCAGGAGCTGGGGAGTCCGGGGTGCACTGGCCAAGAACCCAGCAGGTGTCGCTTTCTTTCTATACCCATTCTGCCGCGTGCGCATGTGCGCTGGGATACTCGCGTCCCTTGAACACGGAAACTGAGTCACAACTCTGGTTGTTGAACGTGGGGTTTCTACCTCAGAACAATAAGGCTTCTGCTCTGTGTGAGATTTAGCAAAAGGGATTGCTCCCCCAAGATGCCCTAAACATGCAGAGTCCATGTACGGTTGTAAAAATGTCAGTGCTCATCCATGGGAGTGTCATTCAGGCTGCTGTCTCTACACTCAAACTTGATCTCAGTTGCCTGATGCTGGGAATATCCTCCCATGGATTATAGCAGGTCTGCTAAAAAGTACTGGTGATTATGCCACAATACCAGCCATTTGAGGATGACCACAATGGATACAACGAAGAGCTGGAACAGGGGTGAGAGGTGTTGGTGGACACCCTACACACCAGTGTCCAGTAATCACTTAATAGGTTGCTGGCTGTAGCTGTACAACCCTTTATTAAACATCAACAGTGATATGTCCAACACAAGGAAGCCACAGAAGGTGCTGAGAAATTCTTCACAACCTAAAGGCCCTGGAAACCACAAATCTTCAAAGGCCAAAGTTGTGTCACGGATATGACCATACACAGAGGCATTGAAAAAGCTGACCAATGGATAGCTTAAGGATCACACCTATTGCACAACCGGGTTACCCGACACCTCCAGTTCTAAGTCTCTTAACAACGCAACAGAGATTACTCTGATGATCCCGACATGATACCGACAAATCCTTGCATTCTAACTGCGAATATAAGGGCAAGGAACCAGGCTGAGCAAGGGGAAAGGTGGGTGTTTGGACTCCTTATCCCAGGGGCCCAAGGATGCTATGAGAGTTTTAGATTTGAACTCAAACAGCATTGTCCATCCGACTAAGTCAGAACCTGCAGAATATGTCCAGACAACCACACATGAAAGCTTTGAAAGAGAAGTTTGGACCCGTTCACAATTGTATTTTGTAAGTTTGTGATGCTTTTGCGTCACAAAATTACGCAAATGTGGCGCTAAAAAAGTATAAATATGGGCCTGTATTTCTATGTATACATGTATAGTTTGACTTGCCCGGTTGAAGTTTGGATTGACTTAGGGCATTCTTTGTTATCTAAAGTTACTGCTAGGTTCTCTTTTATTTCAGAGAACAAAGAGAAGTAAGCATGAGATTTGTTTGTTCAGAAAAGAATCTGAAGAGTAAAATGTGTTTCCGCTGACAGCGCAAATCAGCCAAAAGGAGCAATCGGGGTTCAAGATTTGGAGTTGACATGTTGGCAGGTTGGATCGGTGGACTGGGCAGACCTAATGGACAGCACTCGCGGCTCGCTGGGGTTGCAGGTGGTGGGGCAGGGCGCCTGGGTGGGGGGGGGGGGTTGGGGAATATTAATAATTTTTTTTTTAAACGTACCTCCGCTCCATGCCGCCGCACCTTCTTCCTCACAGAAGGCACAGGCTCCCAGCCTGCCCTGCGGCCAATCCTGATGCTACTCAAAGCAGCGTCAGGTTTGGCTGGGAGCGCCCTGGCTGGGCGCTCCCAGGCAGACTGGGAGCCCGTGGAGGCTCTCTCCAGCCCGGCAACACAGTGCCGAGCTGGAGAAAGCCTACAGCGCATGTACGTTTGGCTTGCCGGAGGCGGCCGGCCAAACATACATGAGCAATGAGGGGGAGTGCTGAGCACTCCCTCTCCGTGCTGTCATCCCCAAAGCCCCGCCACTTTTACTAGAAAATTATAATAAACGTGTTTATTATCGTTTTGCAGTAAATGGTTTGCAGCTGCTGCTGCTGGCGGGTGGGGCGACGCTCCTCCATCATAGCGGAGGAGCCACTACTGATGGACAGTCGGTTGGAATAACGAGTAACAAGTTATCGTCATTTTAATGATCAACAGTTGAGCAGAGAAAGAGGAGGGAGCATGAACTCTCTCATATTTAAGGAGCGTGTACTGCCTGATTCATGGACGGATGCCATGACAAGTCAGAAAATGGTTGTGAGAAAAGTAGTTTATAAAATGTAATGTTTTAATCAGCTGCTGTCTAGAGCGCGCAGGTGCGTGATTTACAATCTCTGATCTATTGGTCCTTTTTAATTTGAGTGAGACACAAAGGGAGTTAGAACGATAAAACATTTCAAATTTTGTGAAATAAATTCAAACCTACAATTAGGACCAGGAATCAATCATTTAAGGTAAGTAATTTTATTTCCAGCTAATAATCAATCCAGTGTAAAACATGTCGGTGTATACTCACTAGGTACAAGATTACAGCTTGAAAGCTGAAATTTCACAACAGGTTCAGTCACACTAAAACAAGATACAAAATAGTCACAGCCACTACAATACAGAAACTGAGAACTGGAAATAGGTGCTCCACCAAGAAACTCCAACTCTCTCCTAACATGAATAAGTTCTAAAGTCATCTATCTAGGTTCTAAATTAAAAATGAGAATGGTTTCTACATTAAAAATTGGGATGATTTGTAAAGAGATCTCAAAGAAATTCGAACATGCGAGAAGGTGTCAGTATAGTGAAGACTTGAGTAGAAGTCTTCAGAATTGGAACAAGTGTTTAGCATAAAGCTTCGCACTTGCAAGAATAAAGGAATCAGAGAGGTTTTTACCCCACAAAGGTTAAAGGAATCTGCTCTCTTCCAAATCTAGGGGAATCTGATCTCACTTCTACCAAGGTGAACATTAATTGAAACAGACAGAAGCTTCAGGAATATTCGTGTCTCTTTCCACGTCACCAGGAATCAATCAATTCAGTTCTCCTGGTAGGCCTTTACAGCATCACCAAAGTTTCCCATCCCATAGAAGTCCAGGCAGATACTGCAACCTTGAGCATCTCCTGTTCCTGATACCCCATGACTAGGAGGCTTCATCTGCTCATTAGGTCTTCCATGTTTCTTGCCAAGATTTCTCTTCTCAGGCCTTACAACCAGTAAACTAATACATACAACAATACTTCCTTTCTCTAGCTAATGAAATCATGAAAGCGCACCTGCAAAAGAAAGAACACGCTGACCAAGCAAGATACATTTCAACTGGGGCCTTTAGTCAGTTAAAGTTAGCCTGACTAATGCTTATTTTGAATACAAGATTGTATATGCACATATGTAAATTTCAAAATAAATGCAAAACTTGAATAAAAGCATGTATGTTTACTTATACAAAATAACTTGAAATGTAACTATAAAATGTGAGAAATGAATACATGGGAACACTTTAAATGAACATTAGTTTCTAAGTGGTTACATTTCATTAATGCATTGAAATGTTGCGCACACGTTAATATTATTAGGGCACACAGTAAATACAATGTCAAAAATAAATGCGTAATTGCACCATGATAACATTTAAAGGATGGAGTCCTAAATTGCACTACTCCATGGTCATTTTTCAGTAAAGATTGAGAAGCATAATCCTTGCCTCTGTGTCCTTAATAGAATTGAAAATTCTTGATGTGTCAGCTAGAAAATTATATATTCTACAAGTTGTTGCTAAGCGCCCCGCTGGTCCCAAGCGATCATTACTGTAAGAGATCCACCTTACCTGCGTCCCATATTTTTTCTGGGCTTAGAACTTTGTGCACTTTGCCCTGCTATGCCCAGGCACCCACTTTTAACATGGCAGAATTGGCATATTCCCGGTAGGTATATTAAGCTTGCCTATAAGTCCCTACTATATAGCATAAAATTTACCCAGGGCCTTGAAATTCAATGCAACTAGTGGACTGCAGCATCTATTCTGCTATACACTATAGTGGCAGTGCACACATGACTTCAGGCTTACCATTGTAGCTTGGCTGTCGCTGTGCAAAAACTGCAATTTAGCCATTTAAAAAAAAACACTTTAGACTTGTCAAACTTACATTTTAAATATTAATAAGTCACCCATTATACAAATTGTAGCTCACAAGGCCGGCTGCATAGTATTTAAAA
Organism: Pleurodeles waltl; assembly: GCF_031143425.1. Lineage (NCBI taxonomy): Eukaryota > Metazoa > Chordata > Amphibia > Caudata > Salamandridae > Pleurodeles > Pleurodeles waltl. Next base: position 30,125,553 of record NC_090448.1, on the reverse strand, counting down.
ATAGGACATTTAGAAATGTAAAGTTGACATATTCTTAGGGTGACTATCACCCAAAGGCTATTTTCACTATGACAGGCCTACCTGTCTTATCTAGAAAACCAGAGCACAGATTAAAGTACATCGGGAATGGGACCAGCTAGAAATATAATTAAACAACAATTTTAATAGTTATTTAATGTCCAATTCAGTTGTGAAGTCTGATTTTTAATAAATGTTAAGGAAAAATACCTTTTAGAAATGTACCATTTCCCTGGCTGAAGTTTCCGTATGCTAATTTTCATTGGCTCTGTAGCTACTACCAGCCAGTAATTAGCCTTTAAGAGATCTGAACAGGTCTGAAATGCCTCCCAGGAGGAAACATTAGGCTGACTTAAATAGGCAGATATGGCTCATCTGTACTCTGCAGAATATGCAGGGTGAGGGCTCTGGGTATCCTTTTTGACACTACAGTGTCAAATCCTACTTGAATGTCAGATCCTGTTTGACAGGTCTACTGGGTTCACACGTAATACTTAGGGCATAGTTAAAAGAAAGGGAACAATTATTGTCTACCCACTGTCTGGTTGCTGAAGGACCCTGCTTTGTCCTACCAGACTTCTGTGTATGAGTTTTACATCTAACACTTGGGGTGCACTTGAAAAGTAGGAAACAGGATATTAAGGCATTGCTTGTGTATCCACACTCTGGTTGCTGAAGAATCATGCTTTTGTCCTGCCAGACTTCTGTCTCTGGGTTTACTACAGATAATCGGGCTGCTTTAAACAGGATTTTAGTGTTAGATGAGGGAGGGCACTGGGATTACCATAGTACACTCTAGACACTGCCCCCAGTCCTCAGAGCCCAGGATTAGTGTGGTCGAAGACTTTTTCTATCTAGAAAATACCCAAAGTGGGTAGGGTTGGCCCAGGAACTTTTACCCTATTGGTTAGTGCATGACCAGGAGTCATTCCTACCCACTAGCTGGTTCCAGGCATAATTGTGGCATCTCCAGGCACTTATTTCAGAACACTGCTGTCCTCTTGTACCCACAACAAAGAAGTGGACTCCAAGGGTTAGAAGGTTCAACCCCTGCCCAAGCTACAGAGATACAACAAGCTACGGAAGACCACTCCTGCAACTGCTCAGCTGACCACTGGCAACTGTCCTGGACAGGACCCAGCTGTTGACCTCTGTCTGAGAACTGTGAGTCTCTAACTACCTCTCCTGAGGTCATGGGAGGGGCTTTAGAGGTGTTCTCCTGTGGAGAATCAGGTGTTAAAGGAATAAGCTAGAAGTTGAAATCTTTGACCAGGACAAACTTGGTGGGTGTATCCGACCTGTTCTCTATCGTGGCCAACCTCAAAATGTGCATGGCTCCCGTTCTACCTGGACGATTGACTATCATTGGCACTCTGTTCTTCTTGGTGCTATTCATTCTTAAAACTTATAAAAAGTCAGGTCCCATTATTAATTTTTTTGGTCATTTTGGTATAATTTTGTTGATTACATTTTACTCTATTTTTCCAATTTGATTGGGATGTTTTATTGATATGGATTTTGACTTTATTAGTGTTTTGGTACTGCATAAATTGCCCCGGGTTAAGCCTGCCTGCTCTGTGCCATAGCTATCAGGGTGTTGAGCTCAGGTTAATTTGGTAACTTTAAGGGTTCACCCCGACAAGGTTTGTAATTATTTCTTGAGGTGGGTAGTCACCCACCCCAAATAATAATCCAGATTCATACAGTTGTGGAGGAAATACCTTCACTGTTGAAAAGGAAGCACCGGCCCCCTGGTGGGGGTGGTCTACTTCAGGAGGTATGGTGGGGATACAGAGTCCGGCACCCCGGTGGGGGTGGTCTCCTTCAGGAGGTATGGTGGGGGTACAGAGTCCGGCACCCCGGTGGGGGTGGTCTCCTTCAGGAGGCATGGTGGGGGTACAAAGTCCGGCACCCCGGTGGGGATGGTCTCCTTCAGGAGGTATGGTGGGGGTACAGAGTTTGCTGTAAGGACAGACCATCCTCCTTTGGCTGGTGTGTATACCACTAAAGTTGCAGGAAGGGCTACGGTGAGGATATGGAGGTGGTTACTGAGTTTGGAGGAATAGTTCTTCAGAGTGGAATACAAGACACAGAAGTAAATGTGTTAAATTGTCTGTCTAAGCTGCTAGAAGAGAGGTCAAGAGATGGCGTTTGATGTTACCGAAGAATGGGTGGTTGGCCATTTATAGGAAGTGACAATGGGGCACATTTTGTAAGAGAAGTGGGTTCCAGCTGTAAAGCAGGATGTTGTTCTATCAGAAGGATGCTATTAAGCGTGTTCTGGATGGCCAAAAAGGGCTTCCTGAAGGTGTATAAACGTTCAGAAATGTGTGGAAATGCCACAGGAAGGGGGTGTGCTGTTCAAGAAGGATCCTCGTTCTGCCAGGTATGCTGAGGGAAAGACTCCTTGCCGTCGCTCACGAGAGACATGTGGGTGTGAGTGGAAGTACATTTCACAGAAGAGAAAGCCTTTGGTGGCCTGAACTAGATGGGGATGTGGAAAAGAACAAAGGGATCTGTGTCCCTGGTGCCTACAGTGGCAAGCCGCAGAAGACCATTGATTACCCTCCTCTGGCGGCAAAGTGCAGTGGAGGACCCTGAAGGAAATGGTCTCTTGATATTTCTGGCCCCTTCTGCGGGTTGGTGGAGGGGAGATGGCTAAGGTTACCACTGCGGTACTACAATATTACTAGTATTGGCTAAAGTGAAGTTTGTGATTCAGGTTACCACCAATATTATTATGGATTTTTTTTTTAATGTTCTTCAGAGGGGTCTTCTTGAATTCTTAGTGATGTACAATGGGGTACAGTTGGTTTCCAAAGACACCAAGGAATATCTCAGAGGGAAGGGTGTGGAACACATCCTGGCATCTCTCTTGTCCTCAAGTGACTGGCCTTGTTGAGGTGGAACAGTTTTCATCCTGACATTTTGCTAAGAGGGTGACTTGATAGTTTTGCCTAAGAAGCTTTTGTGGGCTTAATGATGAAAGGTAGGAAATAAATGACTCTTTGTAGGTCAAGGTAAATAAGGAAGTTTTGTGAAGGTGTTTTAGAAGATGAAGCAGTTGAGGCTGATTCCAGGTGGGTGCCAATGTGGCTCTTGCAGTGGTTTTTGCATTGGTGATTGGGAGAGAGTGAAGAGGGGCGGGGGTGAGGTACAGAGTGATTATGTTTCTCAGAAGCTGTCCAGCTTGTGAGAGTGAGCATCTTGGCAGCAAGTGGAGTGAAAGGGAAGGTAGTCAGACTTCCAGAGTGCTTCCTGCAACCGGGAAGATTTAAAGTGCATTATAAATCTTTGTGCGTCCCGCTGGCTCCGTGCTCCTTTTCCTTTGTGGTACCAGACATGAATGTCCCTCCTGGAAGCTGACGGACTGGAGATTCCCGCTCCTGCAGCTGGAAGCAATTCCCTTGCTCTATGTGCTTAACAAAGCTCTTTTTAACTTTAACTCATCACTGGACCCCTTTGATCATTCCAGGTACATTGGTCGGGTTGGAAGTCCATCTACTGCTGCCTTTGATCTGAGGCAGAATTAAACCTTTGCAGAATGTAACTATTAATACCCCTTCCGCCCAAAGGAGCAGAGGGATGATGGAACATAACACATATTTGTAAAATGCACATTCACCTCTTGGTGCGTCTTGGTGTGAACAACAGATATTTAATGTTACCTAATTCAAGTGTACATCTTTTATCGACCTCAGGAAGATTAGAAGCTGGGTGGTCTGGCTCGGATTCAATCCTGTGGCCATCTGATCAAGCACAGATTCCTGGAGTGGATTCATTAGCCCACTGAACCAGGAGACCTGGCAGAGCAGGTTGCCATGGTCCACTTCGTCAAGGATGGACAGAGGGAGTAAGGTGATAAGGCACACTTGACTCCACCTTCTTGAAGCAGTTCACCATCCCGGATTAGTTTAACACTTTAGGGGCGGTACCTGTATTGCACGGGTGCCTATGTGCTCACAAGGTTCCAGATATGTCTGTAGGTGGCCAACGGCCTCCTTTATAGGTCGATCCTAGGAGACAGCATAGGGTTTCCCAACAACATAGAGGCTTTGGCGGCCTGCCCTATGCTTACCATTGGCTGGCTTTACTGTCACTCTAATTTGCCTGCTTCTTATTCAATGGCTTGCCTTGTCCATCTTGTGTCTGCCCCTCCCTTGAAGCTCGTCCAGTTCACTTGTGTCCTTCCACTTTGGGAACTACTTTTTTCTCTAGGAGCGTGCATGTGTTTTTCAGCTGTCTCCCTTGTGTGCTTCTCACCCAAGTGCTCCATGTCACTCTCTCTCACCCTGTGTACTTCGTCCGCATCTTCTCCAAGATGTGCTCACCCTCGGGACGGGTGATACCCCCCACCCCCACGTTGCTGTCCCACTGTGTTGCTCCCCCAACTCCACGCTGCTGTTTTATCCACTCTGTGTTGCTTCCACCACCGTTTGTTGCTCCCCCCACCACTTTTAAAAAGAGAAAAAAAGCTGTTGCTGCATTTTTGTTTTATTTACCAATCCAATTAGGAACGGTAGATAAAAAGAAGGAAAAAAACGGTGCGTCATTCTAAATGACGCTGTCAGCCGCATCGTGGACTTTTATTTAATTGTTCTTTAGCCATGCTGCTCGTCATCAGGGAAACTGTGCAGCTTCGCTTTAAACCAACAGTGCGATTTATCTGCTTTGCCAATGCTTGTTTCATTTGTTGACAGAGGTGGGCTGGCCTTCTGCAGGTCTGTGTCTGGCTGGGATGCTGACTTCTGACGCGGCCTGCAGGTTACATAGTCAAACCCTGGCAGGGCCAATTCGGCATTTCATCTTTCAAGGACCATAAGGTGAGTACCATTAACTTGGTTAGGAGCAACACGTGTTACTTAGAACCTGCAAAAACCGCGGCAATGAAGTATTGATATGGAACACGTTATTATGGTTGTTCAAGTTTTTTCAACACGACCAAAGGTCGGATTTCAAAGCACATGCTCGATTTCTACCCTCTCCCACCAGCAACAAAACTGAACGACGCATAAAATAAGTTCCGGGAAAGTACGCAGACCAATTAAAGTATAAAAGGGATTAAACAAAAAAAACAAATCTATTGTCAAGAACAGCCTTAGTCACAGCGAACCCGCCTGTGTCTCTGCACGTTTAACCCCGGTGATAAGATGTACTGTCATCACCCCTCATTGTGGCACCCCAAGGCCTTCTGTCTGGAGGCAGCGAGGGCCCGCCCCGGGGCTGCCAGGGACCAGTGGCTCCAGCCGCAACTGGGACCCCAAGACAGCCGTTCCCTGAATCTGCCCCCTCGAGGGAGGCTCTAATTCCAGAACCCTCTGTCGCCGACAAACCTTGGCACATTCCTGATTTTTGTTATTTTTAGCCCTTGCACGAGGCAGGGCGGAATTTCCTTTGTATTAGTGGAGTAAACAGGGCTGGGGCCGCCCCCCCTGCCCCTCGGAGCCCCGGCAGGGGGGGCGGCACAAGCGGGGCCCCTCTCGGTGGCCAGCCTGGGACAGTGTGTCGCCGTGTTATCCACTGCGCTGGGCCTCTGCTGCTTCCGGTTTCCTGTTATGGGGCCAGAAAAATGAAAATACCTTTGTTCAAAGGAAACTCCAAAAAGTTAAAAACATGTTGTTGGCCCTTGGCAGGCGGCAGGCACGCTTACAGGGAAATAGATAGTTTCTCATTGTTTTCTCACTGGTAGCCACGTTTAATTGGCCTTTTGTTAGAACAGAAGATATTTTTAAATACTATGTAAATATTTTTATTCTTCAGCATCGGTTGTGTACCCTCTAGTTGGCTGGGCGCCACTTACACATTCTGAAGTCATAGTTTAACCGTAGTTGAAAACTATTTTTTGCTTGCCACTCCGTGGGGTATTTTTTTATGGCCACGAAAAGAGCCCTTTGTTGCAACCTTAGAATAACAGTAACAGTGAGGAGAAAAAAACCATAAGGTTCTAAACCTCCGACTTCTATTTTACATGTAGCACTTCGATGCTAGTTCATAGCGCTATATCCTACGTTAAGTGGTTTGTTACTTAGGACTCCAAGTAGCAAAAGCATCTTTGTGACAAAAGCAATAACTCACTGAGCTATCTACGAAAAATACCATTCTGTGATCTGCATGGCACACTTTGCAGCAGGAGCATTAACCCGCTGTGCTGTTATATCATGAGTCAAGCTGTGACTAGCCAGATGGCTGATCTCTCCCTCAAGTGCATGAACCACCAGAGTTAGCTTGCTGTTGTGATTATACCCTGAAAACTGCCAGCCAACAAAGATCTCTGCTCTTAGTTGAGCCTGTCATGCAGTGAGTGTCCCCTTGACCTTGGCGCCCTGTGCGATGGCAACAGTCTCACCGCCCTAACTGTACACTGTATTTTACAGTGCTCTAAGTTAAACAGAGACAGACAACAAGCATTGGAGGGTTGGAGCAGGTCTAGCTCCGCCCTCATGGGCCTTCTGCCACACTATTGTTTACAACTGGGCTCCCAACATTCCAGTGTTCTAATTAGGAGTTATTGGCCCCGCCCTCCATTAATTGTCATTAGTTACCTGGTTCACAATTATGGGCCTGATATGAAGGGGAGGGTGCAACAACTCTTAAAACTTATTTCAAACAACACAGACACACACACATCCCCACTCTCCCAGTCTGGTCTGTGCCCTCTTCGCGTGCTCACTCGACATAGAATGCAGGCAAAAAAGTAGTGGTTTGTGACAGTTTTCTAAGCACGATGATTCCATAAAAGGTGCTTGCCATATACTTGTACCGTGCACAAAACTGTCCTTGACTACAAGTGCCAGGACACCTCGGGGTTTCAATTAAATGCCAGGACAATTGCCACAGCACGACAACCCTTCTGTGCTCCGGCTGACCGACAGATCTGGCCGGGTAGGCGTTGCTGACCACTGAAGGTGCCTCTTGTGATCCCAAGCAGAGAAGGTACCAGTGGCCCTCAAGCAGACTTCTACAGACATTGACCAAGTGATGTACCTTACACAGTGGTTCCGAACCTGTGGTCCGAGGACCCCTGGGGGCCATGAAGCCTCCTTAGGGGGTCCGCAACTGCTTAGAAAATTAAATAATATTAACAGATTAGGTCCCCAGCTTTCAGTAATGACTCAGTGGGGGGGGGTCCCTGGATTTCAATAAGGTTTCAGTGGGGGTCCCCGAGTTCCAGTAATGATAAAGTGGGGGTCCACGGAAGTCAAAAGGTTGTTTTATGGTATTTATTTTTTCAACATTTCCGTCTGTATTTATCCATATTTAATTTTTGCTCATTTTTTCTGTATTGATCCATTTTTATTTTCTGTTTACCATATAAATGAAGCTGCAATAGTTATTTTTCCATATTTATTTGACCGATAAATGTGTACTCACACTTGAATGTCCAAAATGTTTCAGCGGTATACAATGCAATAGCCTTATCTTAAAACACTTGTATTGTAGAATAACATTAATAACTGTATATCTGCACTTAAGCTTAATTAGGAAATCCATTGTCTTTTTTCATTTCCCTTCTCTTAATCTGTACCCCTACAGACCTGGCACTCATGACTAGCAGTAGAAATAAATAATCCAAAGAAGGCCTATTGTCTGTATTTTAAAATAAATACAGGCAGGAAAATAAATAGTTTTCTCTCTGTATTTATCTGTAAAATCAGTAAAAATTGAAAACTGGGAGCCCTACGTACAACACATCACAGCACTTAGAGCAGTGGTTCCTGCCCCTGGCTGGATCTTCACAAGAGGTGAAGGACTGCACTGACATAGTCTATAACCCTGGCATTGACTCCAGGTGATTTGGTCTCAGCGGTAACGCACCTGCGGAACATTGATGCTACCGAAGCAAACTATTTCACTAAAACTCTTTTTCGAGTCAAGAATCTATTTCCTACAGTAGCAGAGCTATTGGAAGTAAGCCTTTAAAGGGTTGAACGGATGCCTTGCAGTCCAAGCGATGGATAATCAAAGATCACATCCTTTGGTTTACAGTGTCCTGACACTGGTCGTTTTGGCAAGACCATGGGGGTCATTCTGACCCTGGTGGTAAAATCCGCCAGGGCCAACGACCGCGGGAGCACCGCCAACAGGCTGGCGGTGCTCCCATGGGCATTCTGACCGCGGCGGTACAGCCGCGGTCAGAAACGGAAAACCGGCGGTGTACCGCCGGTTTCCTGCTGCCCTGGGGAATCCTCCATGGCGGCGCAGCTTGCTGCGCCACCATGGGGATTCCGACCCCCATACCGCCATCCTGTTCCTGGCGGTTTTGGCCCCCAGGAACAGAATGGCGGTATGGGGTGTCGTGGGGCCCCTGGGGGACCCTTCAGTGCCCATGCCAATGGCATGGGCACTGCAGGGGCCCCCGTAACAGGGCCCCACAAAGATTTTCAGTGTCTGCCATGCAGACACTGAAAATCGCGACGGGTGCAACTGCACCCGTCGCACCCCTTCCACTCCGCCGGCTCCATTCGGAGCCGGCATCCTCATGGAAGGATGTTTCCCGCTGGGCTGGCGGGCGGCCTTCTGGCGGTCGCCCGCCAGCCCAGCAGGAAACCCAGAATACCCGCGGCGGTCTTTTGACCGCGCAGCGGCATTCTGGCGGTTCCAGCCAGGCCGGCGGCTTCCGCCGCCGGCCGGGGTCAGAATGACCCCCCATGTGTAGGGTGGATGAAACGTTTGATCCGTTTGAGCTAGAAACAAATGTTTTTTTGTTAAAATCTGCAGACTATGCAGCAGATGGTGGATTATGTGGCAAATACAGAAAATCCATATTCAGGTGGAAACCGTGGCCGCCACACTATCACATAATTCCAGTGGCCCTTTAAAATAGGTTGGTCTGTCGTTTGAGGGTCCACGGCGGGCAGAGTCAGAGCTGTGAGTTTGTGGGCTTCTGTTCCCTGGGATAGTGGGAGGCAGGACAAGCCATGGCTGGCACCTAACTTGTAACCTGGGACGATGGAAAGGAAGCCCGGATGATGAGTGGATGCCAGGACCCTGGAATGGGTGAAAGACAGGACGAGGTACACGGAAGAGATGTGCACCTGAGAGCCACTGTGCAGTATGACAGTGAAGATAAGACCCGGCTGGAGATGCAGCTCCTTGGCTTACTGTGCTCTGTCACGGTAGGACCGTTTGCCTGGGTCGAGCTGATACCTCTTGGGCTGCTAAGCTTTGAGACAGTTTGACGTTTATCTCGGAAGAGATGTATTAAGCCTCATGGTCACAGTGCCTGGACAGCAGTCGTGGCTCGCCGGAGTTACAGGGGGTGGGCAGCATGCGGGGGTGGGGTAAGGGGTGGAATTTGAATAAACTTAAAAAATGAAAATAATAAAAAGAACTTACCTCTGTTCCGCTTCTCGCCGCGCGCCGCTCCTCCGTCTTGCAGTGCAGGCACAGGCTCCCAGCCTGCCCCGTGGCCAGTCCTGACGCTGCTCAGAGCAGCGTCAGGATTGGCTGGGAGTGCCCAGCCAAGGCGCTCCCAGGCAGACTGGGAGCCTGTGCAGGCTCTCTCCAGCCCGGCAACACAGTGGCGGGCTGGAGAGAGCCTACTGCGCATGTGTGTTTAGCCGGCCACAGACGGCCGGCCAAACATACATGTTTCACTGAGGGGAGTGCTCTGTGCACTTCCCTGCGTGGCTGACATCCCCAATCCCCCACCCCTTTTACTACAAAACGATAATACACATAGTTTATTAAGTTGTTACTGTGAACGTTTTGCAGCTGCTGCTACTGGTGGAGGGTGTAGGGGGGGTCCTGGTGCCCTTGGTCACTGTGGCCCTTGGTCACTGTGCCCTACGATGGTGGAGCTGTGGAGTTATCGGTAGGACGGTTGACCTCGGTCAAGCTGATACCACTTGGGCCGCCCTGCTTTATGACAGTTTGGGGCAGGCCGACGAGGACCTGGATACTGAACCTCATGGTCAGTGTACCCAGACAGAGCTGCGGCCCTCAGGTCACTGCGCCCCTTGATGGTCAGAATACAAGTGTAAGCAAATACTGCAGGAGGTGAGTTTGATAACCTCTGCAAACATTATAACAACACATCCACTAACAGGAGCTGCAAGTTTTTTTTTTACATCTAATAGTTGTTCAAGAAACTTAGTGGAAGGCACATGCTAGGGCTCTTCTTGGCTTGGTAAAGCTGTGCTGCACAGCTCTCGTCTGTTTCTGACCGATCCTATGCCTTTTTCTAGGGTCGGGCGTAACTTGCTTAGTTCTGTATAGTGTAATCATGCAGAATTATCTAGGAATTGAGCGAGATTACACTTGCATTACACGAGAAGAGTAATTCTGCGTTTAGAGCTATTGCTTAGCACAGATATGCCCACTTATATCTAAAGTGGACACGAGGATGCATTTTGGGCTAGGAAATAATGCGTGATGCAGCACAACACAAATAGAGAGCTCAAGCTCTCGCTTGCTAAATGTGCTCTGGCGGCTGGAGTTTTCCTCAACTTACTACCGACATTTAGAGCTATGTTTGTAGCAAAAAATGCACCTTTGCTTCCAAAATGAACGAGAGGGATGCATTTTGTGCTAAGAAACCCACTAAATGCAGCAGATTATAAATAGCAAGCATGAGTGGCCACTCACACTCACTAAGGCCCATATTTATACTTTTTTAGCGCATCATTTGCGTCATTTTGTGAAGCAAAAAAAGCGCAAACTTGCAAAATACAATTGTATTTTGTAAGTTTGTGCTGTTTTTGTGTCAAAAAGCGGCGCAAATGCGGCGCTAAAAAGTATAAATATGGGCCTAAATGTGCTCTCGCCATAGGAGTTTTTCCCTAAAATTACTCTTAGTTGCATGGGAAGGAGTAATCACGAAGTTATTGGTAATTTCGTATCAAAGAGTAATGCGGAATTACCACAATTACTCCAATTACTCCGATGTAATCTAAATTGTGGCTTTGCCTACCTTTGTCTCCCCAAAGAGCCTGATGTTTGGGTGGCGTCTCTTGTTAACGGCTGTGAGAGTTCCCTGCTGGACTCTGAGGTTCAAAGGGGATCCTCTGTGCACCCGTCGCTCTGAGGGTGACCACTCTGCCCTCCACCCAGGCTGTGTGGGGACTGATAGCGATGGCAACTTAATTCTTAGTCTGGGGTCCAGGCCTTTTTACCTCTCCCCCTTGGGGTGGGTTCTCTCCCATCTACCTGGGGCAAAGTAGGCCCATTCTGACTTAACTCAATCCTATGCCTTCTTGATATGTGAGACATGCATCAAAGGACCCTATACGTTTGCATGTGTGGATTTACATGTGTGCCGGGATGGTGAGTGGCAGTGGGCTGTGCAGGACGGTAGCCATCTTCATGCTGGGTTGCCATTCCCTGCTTTGAATATTGGTCCTGCACATAAACATGTCCTGCAGGATACCTATTGTTTCTGTGGTTGAGTGGAGGTAGCCAGCCTGATCCCTTTGCTGTTGCCAAACCTCCCACTACCAAGTAAAGACTTTCTGTCATTGTCACCCCTTGTGCACTGACCACCCATCTGGATCCATTGCAGATACCAGGAGAAACCTAACCAGTCCCAGGGGCACCAGCCCCTGCTACATGCCCTCTCTTCATGGTGATCATGTCCGGAACACAGCTCTCCAGGAGCACTATGAAATTCAAAGGATGCAACCTATATCACTGGCCAGGCCTGGCCACCAGGGAGGATATTTACTAGCCTTCTCATCTGCAGTTTGCTCAGCATCCCCACTCATCTCCAAAGACAAACTGAACCCCTGTAGGAAAGTACCATCTTGCCTGGCATGTTACCCCCATATTTCACTGTATATATGTTGTTTTAGTTGTATGTGTCACTGGGACCCTGCCAGCCAGGGCCCCAGTGCTCATAAGTGTGCCCTGTATGTGTTATCTGTGTTATGACTAACTGTCTCACTGAGGCTCTGCTATTCAGAACCTCAGTGATTATGCTCTCTCATTTCTTTACGAATTGTCACTAACAGGCTAGTGACCAATTTCACCAATTTACATTGGCATACTGGAACACCCTTATAATTCCCTAGTATATGGTACTGAGGTACCCAGGGTATTGGGGTTCCAGGAGATCCCTATGGGCTGCAGCATTTCTTGCGCCACCCATAGGGAGATCTGACAATTCTTACACAGGCCTGCCAGTGCAGCCTGAGTGAAATAACGTCCACGTTATTTCACAGCCATTTACCACTGCACTTAAGTAACTTATAAGTCACCTATATGTCTAACCTTTACCTGGTAAAGGTTGGGTGCTAAGTTAATTAGTGTGTGGGCACCCTGGTACTAGCCAAGGTGCTCCCACATTGTTCAGAGCAAATTCCCCGGACTTTGTGAGTGCGGGGACACCATTACACGCGTGCACTATACATATGTCACGACTTATGTATAGTGTCACAATGGTAACTCCGAACATGGCCATGTAACATGTCTAGGATCATGGAATTGTCACCCCAATGCCATTCTGGCATTGGGGAGACAATTCCATGATCCCCCGAGTCTCTAGCTCAGACCCGGGTACTGCCAAACTACCTTTCCCGGGGTTTCACTGCAGCTGCTGCTGCTGCCAACCCCTCAGACAGGTTTCTGCCCTCCTGGGGTCCAGCCAGGCTTGGCCCAGGAAGGCAGAACAAAGGACTTCCTCAGAGAGAGGGTGTTACACCCTCTCCCTTTGGAAAAAGGTGTCAGGGCTGGGGAGGAGTAGCCTCCCCCAGCCTCTGGAAATGCTTTGATGGGCACAGATTGTGCCCATCTCTGCATAAACCAGTATGCACCGGTTCAGGGATCCCTCAGCCCTGCTCTGGCGCGAAACTGGACAAAGGAAAGGGGAGTGACCACTCCCCTGACCTGCACCTCCCCTGGGAGGTGCCCAGAGCTCCTCCAGTGTGCTCCAGACCTCTGCCATCTTGGAAACAGAGGTGCTGCTGGCACACTGGACTGCTCTGAGTGGCCAGTGCCAGCAGGTGACGTCAGAGACTCCTTCTGATAGGCTCCTTCAGGTGTTGCTAGCCTATCCTCTCTCCTAAGTAGCCAAACCTCCTTTTCTGGCTATTTAGGGTCTCTGCTTTGGGGAATTCCTTAGATAACGAATGCAAGAGCTCATCAGAGTTCCTCTGCATCTCTCTCTTCATCTTCTGCCAAGGAATCGACTGCTGACCGCGCTGGAAGCCTGCAAAACTGCAACAAAGTAGCAAAGACGACTACTGCGACCTTGTAACGCTGATCCTGCCGCCTTCTCGACTGTTTTCCTGGTGGTGCATGCCGTGGGGGTAGTCTGCCTCCTCTCTGCACTAGAAGCTCCGAAGAAATCTCCCGTGGGTCGACGGAATCTTCCCCCTGCAACCGCAGGCACCAAAGAACTGCATCACCGGTCCTCTGGGTCTCCTCTCAGCACAAGGAGCGAGGTCCCTTGAACTCAGCAACTCTGTCCAAGTGATTCCAACAGTCCAGTGACTCTTCAGTCCAAGTTTGGTGGAGGTAAGTCCTTGTCTCCCCACGCTAGACTGCATTGCTGGGAACCGCGTGTTTTGCAGCTACTCCGGCTCCTGTGCACTCTTCCAGGATTTCCTTTGTGCACAGCCAAACCTGGGTCCCCGGCACTCTAACCTGCATTGCACGACCTCCTGAGTTGTCCTCCGGCGTCGTGGGACTCTCTTGTGCAACTTCGGGTGAGCACCAATTCACTCCACTTTGTAGTGCCTGTTCCGGCACTTCTCCGGGTGCTGCTTGCTTCTGAGTGGGCTCCTTGTCTTGCTGGATGCCCCCTCTGTCTCCTTACGCAATTGGCGACATCCTGGTCCCTCCTGGGCCACAGCAGCATCCAAAAACCCTAACCGTGACCCTTGCAGGTAGCAAGGCTTGTTTGCGGTCTTTCTGCGGGAATACACTTCTGCACGACTCTTCACGACGTGTGACATCCATCCTCCAAAGGGGAAGTTTCTAGCCCTTGTCGTTCTTGCAGAATCCATAGCTTCTACCATCCGGTGGCAGCTTCTTTGCACCCACAGCTGGCATTTCCTGGGCATCTGCCCACTCCCGACTTGATAGTGACTTTTGGACTTGGTCTCCTTGTTCCACAGGTACTCTCGTCTGGAAATCCATTGTTGCTGCATTGCTGGTGTTGGTCTTTCCGGCAGAATTCCCCTATCACGACTTCTGTGCTCTTTGGGGAACTTAGGTGCACTTTGCACCCACTTTTCAGGGTCTTGGGGTGGGCTATTTTTCTAACCCTCACTGTTTCCTTACAGTCCCAGCGACCCTCTACGAGGTCACATAGGTTTGGGGTCCATTTGTGGTTTGCATTCCACTTCTAGAGTATATGGTTTGTGTTGCCCCTATCCCTATGTGCCCCCATTGCATTCTATTGTGACTATACATTGTTTGCACTGTTTTCTATTGCTATTACTGCATATTTTGGTATTGTGTACATATATCTTGTGTATATTTGTTATCCTCATACTGAGGGTACTCACTGAGATACTTTGGCATATTGATATAAAAATAAAGTACCTTTATTTTTAGTATATCTGTGTATTGTGTTTTCTTATGATATTGTGCATATGACACTAGTGGTACTGTAGGAGCTTCACTCGTCTCCTAGTTCAGCCTAAGCTGCTCTGCTAAGCTACCTTTTCTATCAGCCTAAGCTGCTAGACACCCCTCTACACTAATAAGGGATACCTGGGCCTGGTGCAAGGTGTAAGTACCCCTTGGTACTCACTACAAGCCAGTCCAGCCTCCTACAACCCCAAAGCAGGGGAAATAAGGGCCTGGATTGGGACTACTGTTGCTTTGCCATTCTTTCTTCATACTCATCCTAAGTTTGGGGTGACAGTGGAGTCATATGGCTTCTGGTCCGGTGGAGTAAGGAAGAACTTACCTGCCCCAAGAGGAGCTGAGAGACATGGCCAGGATTACAGCTGAATAGAACCAAAAAGTCAGTCTAGAAGAAAGGAAATGTGTCAGCCACAAGCTGAGCCACCCAGCTGCCAGGAACCAACTACACCTTGTGGCTCAAAGAGGGACCCCATCTCCTTTACACTGGAGAATGATGAACCTCCCTCATCGACAACCCTCCCTGTACCCCTGGGGCACCTGTACACCTGGGACACCTGTACGTAACCAGTCCAGCCTCACTCTGGGAGTTTTGACAGGTCCTAACTTCAAGCCTTAGCCTAGATCTTTCTGATTCCAGAACCACTTGAATGATATTTCTAGCCCAAGTGGATCCAGAAAAGTCATGTTTTGAGCCCTCTGTCCTGATCCCATTGCACAGGCTGGCAGCTAAATAGCCGCTGTGCTTTTCAATGCCAATGGTGAATGCCCCCGGCCAGAGGGTGATGACCCTCCACTATGGGGGTCATTCTGACCCCGGCGGGCGGCGGGAGCCGCCCGCCTGGAGGGAACCGCCAGAAGACCGTACCGCGGTCAAAAGACCGCGGCGGTCATTCTGGGTTTCCCACTGGGCTGGCGGGCGACCGCCAAAAGGCCGCCCGCCAGCCCAGTGGGAAACAGCCCTCCATGAGGATGCCGGCTCCGAATGGAGCCGGCGGAGTGGAGGATGTGCGACGGGTGCAGTGGCACCCGTCGCGTATTTCAGTGTCTGCAATGCAGACACTGAAATACAAAGTGGGGCCCTCTTACGGGGGCCCCTGCAGTGCCCATGCCATTGGCATGGGCACTGCAGGGGCCCCCAGGGGCCCCACGACACCCCTCACCGCCATCCTGTTCCTGGCGGGCGGAACCGCGGGGGTCGGAATCCCCCATGGCGGCCGAACCGCCGCGGTCAGAATGCCCAAGGGAGCACCGCCAGCCTGTTGGCGGTGCTCCCGCGGTCCCCGGCCCTGGCGGTATTTACCGCCAGGGTCGGAATGACCCCCTATGTCTTTCACAGCCACTTTTTCCTGAGATACAGGCAGCTTGCCCACCAACTAAAGGGACACCCACCCTCTGATCGAGAGTATGTTGAAAAAGAATGTGGTAATAACAACACCTGGTAAATACTGATACCCTAGGGTAAGGTATTTGCTGGGTGTGGTAAATACCTTTTATCTGGTGCATTTGGTATTTACAGAACTGAAATACATATTTAACCTTTTTAATGTACATTTTCATGTAATACATTTGGGCAGGTTAACCTGACAAAGTCTGGCCTGGGGCAGTGGGGTCTGATAATCATCACAGAACTCAGATGTCTCATGTATTTGCACACGTGTGTGTGCACAGGGCTCGGAAGTCATATGAATCAGGGTCTTGAGGGGAACTGGGGTCCTAGCCAGCAGTGTCCCCTAGGTGGCCCTGCGATCCTGGATTGTTGGGCTACAGGAAAGGACTTCAGCTTCCATCCATACACCAGTGACAGACCCCTGTTGGCTCAGGGACCACACTGGGATGAGCTCAGAAGCACCCACAGAATGTATTTGTAGGTGGAAACTTCCCCCTCTGGATGGTGGGGTTTAAGCAAAACTCAGCGGCAAGACTCGTCCTTGACCTCCCTAGATGGACTCACATCACCCCGCACCCCACGAAGCTCCACTGTCTTCTGATCCAGAAGATGCCAGTTCATGATGCTGACCCACGCATGCAAAGCCCTGCACAACAAAGGACCAGCATACATCAACAAGCGAATGACCTTCTACTAACCAACCAGACACCTGTGATCTGCCATCCCCTTCCTTACAGGCACTGATCCAACAGCGGAGGGCGCTCCTTCTCTCCCCTGGCTGCCAAAAGCTTGGAACGCCCCTCCCCTGCACCTCATGAATGCCACATAGCTCCAGGAAATCAGGAAAGGACTCAGCATATGGCTGTTCGAAGAACAGAGCACCGCGAAGCGGCTAGCAACTCCAGCGCTTTGATACCTTCATGGATGATTTGCCACGCTTTATAAATTCTGATAGATTGATGACATGTTGTGGCCCCAGAACACCACTGGTAAGTGGTATTTGCCTTACCAGCTAATGTCCAATACCCGCTTACTGCCCTGGGACCAGGGAAGAGCCCTCAAAGAGATGCAGGAGGGCTTGTCCCCACAACCGTGGAATTAATGGAAAGAGAACTTCTCAACTCTAAAACTACTTAATTATGATGCAAATGTTCATCCACCCAGTCCCGGAAGTCAGAATGTCCAAAATATTTCTGTGTATTTGGTATTTGTATAGTGCAAACCTAGCCAAAACGGTAGAAGAGTATTGCACAGGGTTAAAGGTCAGCACATGGTGAACAAGTGAGAGGCTGTTATTCGCCTGTTACTGCAGAGTGATGTAGTGTTCTTTAAAGAGGTGCGTCTTCAGCTCTTTCCAAAATCGGATCAGCATTTTGTATTTCCTCATGGGCATGGGGATTTTGTTCCATTTCTTGTGCGTAGATGGAAAAAGCTTGCTGTTTTATTTTTTTAATTTTTTACACTCCTTTCATATCTACTCTGAGTTGCAAGTTGCTCAGGGGAGAGTAAAAAGCACGTCTTTTTATTGTTTCTACGTGGTAAATCTGCCCCAGTACCGTGCAATTACAGTTTCACCCCATGGATTGTGGAATTACTACCTGGGGCTAATTTTTTATGTCTCAAAAGCATACTAAGGGCCTCATTACAACTTTGGAGGAAGGTGTTAATCCATCCCAAATGTGACGGATATACCACCAGCCGTATTACGAGTCCATTATATCCTATGGAACTCGTAATACGGCTGGTGGTATATCCGTCATATTTGGAACGGATTAACACCGTCATCCAAAGTTGTAATCAGGCCCTAAATTGTCAATTCTGTGAGGTTTAACGCATACATTTAGCATCAGCTCTGAGCATATGGTAAATGCATTTGGGTGCCTCTGGGTGGGGTGCGAGATGGGGGATGGGGAGGAGGGATTAGGGGAGGGAAAGTGAAGGTATTTTCTGGCAGGGGAGGGCATTTCATGCTCTACTGTCAGAAAAGAAGGGAAAGGAGGCTTGGCTGGTCTTGTACCCAAAGCCTCATGTATTTACACCGTCCATAGTTACCGCATGGTAAAATTGGATCTAGTTCTCCCACTGATGGAAAAAAGAGGTATGCACCACCCGACCAACTTGGAATCAAGCAGAGCGGAATTCCATCAGGTAGTTCTGCCTGAAACGTAACCAGGCCCTCAGTCTGCAGTCTGATGGTGTCCTGGCTGGGGGTGTGCCTAGACCCACCAGAGATGGTGATCTTGTCCACGAGATAAGCAAGGGTGCTGGTCGTGATGGCTTTGTACTGTATTTCATCTTTCACAGTTTGAGGGGAACAAGTTCAGCCCAGCTGAGCACATGCTTGAGAAATGGATCTAGCTGAGAGAAACTTGTGCCCATCTTGTTGAAGTTTATTAAGCATCATTCAGACAATCAAAGTTATTGGAATGACAGAATCTGTAAACTTGTACAGCCTCGACCGTCCAACAAGTTTATGAAATCTAAGGTAAGATTATCGTGGCCTCTATTCCTGCACAGTGGGAACTGGAATTACGCTGAAACAAGGTACTGGGCCAAGCCCAGAACATCACCCGACTGAGCTGCAGTGCTGTGTGTTGATGCCAGGACATGGGCACAGCTCCAATGCACATCCATCGAGTGCCATGCACAGCAGCAGCAGCGTCCGTGGGCACTGGAGACCTGCCAGCACCATGCAACTGGCGTGTCTCGTATTGTAAAATCAGCGCGAACGGCACCACGCGGCACGCCAGGTGGCGCTGCTGCTTCCTCCCGCTCGAGTAGATTTTCTACTCGAGCAACGGCCTTGTCAAGGTGAGAGGTAGTGACCTGCCGCGACCACCCGTGGTGAGAAATAGCGCCAGGAGGCTGGGGCCCGATGATCACGTTAGGGGATGCAAATTCTTCTTTGTCAACTTAAAATTGGCAAGCCGCACGTGAGAAAAAACACCGCCACATTGCGGTTGGTGGAGTTTTGCTGGAACTCTGCGCTCCAAGAGGAACGGGGAGTGGGTACGACTCCGCTGGCAGAGCTGAATGTTTTGCGAGCAGGTACGCCCTCACACGTGCCACAACACTCAGCACCCGTCCAACAGGCACTGTGCTTGTCTCTTCACAAGTTGGCAAACATAAACTAGACAGTGGCTTATTTTTTTCAAGCTTTCTATGTATAGCATGAGGTTCTAACTGTGCCAATACATTTATAACTGGCATTTATATAGTACACATAGCATAGCTTGACTTTGGGGCTTACCAACAGTGTTTATTACATCTAAATGAGATAGGGCCCATGTTATCGACTTTAGAGAATTCATTAAAAGAGTTAGTTCAATCCTGCAAGGATCTAAATTTGTACCTTACAGGTTGTATGTATTAGTTGCATTGCCCCTTAATCGTTTTACCGGGATTGGGACTTTTCACCTAAAAATACACAAAGAATTCTGCAAAAACAAAGCACACATTAGTTTACTGAGCTATCGTAGAAAGAATACAAATATGCAAGGTGCAGGTGAGACAGTGCTGTGCTGCAATTAACCTTCTAGTATAATTCAAACCTGCAACCACAGATTGTACCATATCTCTGTACCACGCGCATTGACCATCTGAGCTATCTGCACTATTTCTCTGTTGATGCGTTTTGGGGCAGTTTGTAAACAATGCATGTATGTAGTTGTAGGTGTGGCCCCTCCAGGGTAACCATTGACATCCAATCCCCCTACTTGATCAAGGGCCAAGCCCTGCTGGGGACAGAGCCGTCCTTAGCACCGAGCCCGTCTGGGAACCGAACTGGAGACCAAGCCAACGTGGGGACCGAGCCCTCCTAGGAAACGAGCCCTCCTGGAGAGAGAGCCCTCCTGGGGACAGAGCCCTCCTGGGGTCCGAGCCCTCCTGAGGACCGAGCCCTCCTAGGAAACGAGCCCTCCTGGAGAGAGAGCCCTCCTGGGGACAGAGCCCTCCTGGGGACCGAGCTCTCCCAGGAAATGAGCCCTCCTGGAGAGAGAGCCCTCCTGGGGACCGAGCCCTCCTAGGAAATGAGCCCTCTTGGAGACAGAGCCTTCCTAGGGCCAGAGCCCTCCTGGGGACCGAGCCCTCCTAGGAAATGAGCCCTCCTGGAGAGAGAGCCCTCCTGGGGACAGAGCTCTCCTGGGGACCGAGCCCTCCTAGGAAATGAGCCCTCCTGGAGAGAGAGCCCTCATGGGGACAGAGCTTTCCTGGGGACCAAGCCCTCCTAGGAAATGAGCCCTCCTGGAGAGAGAGCCCTCCTGGGGACCGAGCCCTCCTAGGAAATGAGCCCTCTTGGAGACAGAGCCTTCCTAGGGCCAGAGCCCTCCTGGGGACCGAGCCCTCCTAGGAAACGAGCCCTCCTGGAGAGAGAGCCCTCCTGGGGACAGAGCCCTCCTGGGGACCGAGCCCATCTGGGGGCCGAGCCCTCCCAGGAAATGAGCCCTCCTGGAGAGAGAGCCCTCCTGGGGACAGAGCCCTCCTGGGGACCGAGCCCTCCTAGGAACTGAGCCCTCCTGGGGACAGAGCCTTCCTAGGACCAGAGCCCTCCTGAGGACCGAGCCCTCCTAGGAAATGAGCCCTCCTGGGGACAGAGCTCTGCTGGGGACTGAGCCCTCCTAGGAAATGAGCCCTCCTGGAGAGAGAGCCCTCCTAGGGACAGAGCTCTCCCTCCTGGGGACCGAGCCCTCCTGGGGACCGAGCCCTCCTAGGAAATGAGGCTTCTTGGAGACAGAGCCTTCCTAGGGCCAGAGCCCTCCTAGTAAATGAGCCCTCCTGGAGAGAGAGCCCTCCTGGGGACAGAGCTCTCCTGGGGACCGAGCCCTCCTAGGAAATGAGCTCTCCTGGAGAGAAAGCCCTCCTGGGGACAGAGCCCTCCTGGGGACCGAGCCCTCCTAGGAACTGAGCCCTCCTGGGGACAGAGCCTTCATAGGGCCAGAGCCCTCCTGGGGACCGAGCCCTCCTAGGAAATGAGCCCTCCTGGAGAGAGAGCCCTCCTGGGGACCGAGCCCTCCTGGTGACCGAGCCCTCCTAGTAAATGAGCCCTCCTGGAGAGAGAGCCCTCCTGGGGACAGAGCTCTCCTGGGGACCGAGCCCTCCTAGGAAATGAGCCCTCCTGGAGAGAAAGCCCTCCTGGGGACAGAGCCCTCTTGGGGACCGAGCCCTCCTAGGAACTGAGCCCTCCTGGGGACAGAGCCTTCCTAGGGCCAGAGCCCTCCTGGGGACCGAGCCCTCCTAGGAAATGAGCCCTCCTGGAGAGAGAGCCCTCCTGGGGACCGAGCCCTCCTGGGACCGAGCCCTCCTAGGAAATGAGCCCTCTTGGAGACAGAGCCTTCCTAGGGCCAGAGCCCTCCTGAGGACCGAGCCCTCCTAGGAAATGAGCCCTCCTGGAGAGAGAGCCCTCCTGGGGACAGAGCTCTCCTGGGGACCGAGCCCTCCTAGGAAATGAGCCCTCCTGGAGAGAGAGCCCTCATGGGGACAGAGCTCTCCTGGGGACCGAGCCCTACTAGCAAATGAGCCCTCCTGGGGACCGAGCCCTCCTGGGGACCGAGCCCTCCTAGGAAATGAGCCCTCTTGGAGACAGAGCCTTCCTAAGGCCAGAGCCCTCCTGGGGACCGAACCCTCCTAGGAAATGAGCCCTCCTGGAGAGAGAGCCCTCCTGGGGACAGAGCTCTACTGGGGACCGAGCCCTCTTAGGAAATGAGCCCTCCTGGGGACAGAGCCACCTTAGGGACCGAGCCCTCCTGGGGACCGAGCCCTCCTAGGAAATGAGCCCTCCTGGAGAGAGAGCCCTCCTGGGGACAGAGCCCTCCTGCAGACCGAGCCCTCCTGGGGACCGAGCCCTCCCAGGAAATGAGCCCTCCTGGAGAGAGAGCCCTCCTGGGGACAGAGCCCTCCTGGGGACTGAGCCCTCCTAGGAAATGAGCCCTTCTGGAGAGAGAGCCCTCCTGGGGACAGAGCTCTCCTGGGGACCGAGCCCTCCTAGGAAATGAGCCCTCCTGGAGAGAGAGCCCTCCTGGGGACCAAGCCCTCCTGGGGACCGAGCCCTCCTAGGAAATGAGCCCTCCTGGAGAGAGAGCCCTCCTGGGGACCGAGCCCTCCTAGGAAATTAGCCCTCCTGGAGAGAGAGCCCTCCTGGGGACCGAGCCCTCCTAGGAAATGAGCCCTCTTGGAGACAGAGCCTTCCTAGGGCCAGAGCCCTCCTGGGGACCGAGCCCTCCTAGGAAATTAGTGCTCCTGGAGAGAGAGCCCTCCTGGGGACAGAGCTCTCCTGGGGACCGAGCCCTCCTAGGAAATGAGCCCTCCTGGAGAGAGAGCCCTCATGGGGACAGAGCTTTCCTGGGGACCGAGCCCTCCTAGGAAATGAGCCCTCCTGGAGAGAGAGCCCTCCTGTGGACCGAGCCCTCCTAGGAAATGAGCCCTCTTGGAGACAGAGCCTTCCTAGGGCCAGAGCCCTCCTCGGGACCGAGCCCTCCTAGGAAATGAGCCCTCCTGGAGAGAGAGCCCTCCTGGGGACCGAGCCCTCCTAGGAAATGAGCCCTCCTGGGGACAGAGCCATCTTAGGGACCAAGCCCTCCTGGGGACCGAGCCCTCCTAGGAAATGAGCCCTCTTGGAGACAGAGCCTTCCTAGGGTCAGAGCCCTCCTGGGGACCGAGCCCTCCTAGTAAATGAGCCCTCCTGGAGAGAGAGCCCTCCTGGGGACAGAGCTCTCCTGGGGACCGAGCCCTCCTAGGAAACGAGCCCTCCTGGAGAGAAAGTCCTCCTGGGGACAGAGCCCTCCTGGGGACTGAGCCCTCCTAGGAACTGAGCCCTCCTGGGGACAGAGCCTTCCTAGGGCCAGAGCCCTCCTGGGGACCGAGCCCTCCTAGGAAATGAGCCCTCCTGGGGACCGAGCCCTCCTGGGGTCCGAGCCCTCCTAGTAAATGAGCCCTCCTGGAGAGAGAGCCGTCCTGGGGACAGAGCTCTCCTGGGGACCGAGCCCTCCTAGGAAATGAGCCCTCCTGGAGAGAAAGCCCTCCTGGGGACAGAGCCCTCCTGGGGATCGAGCCCTCCTAGGAACTGAGCCCTCCTGGGGACAGAGCCTTCCTAGGGCCAGAGCCCTCCTGGGGACCGAGCCCTCCTAGGAAATGAGCCCTCCTGGAGAGAGAGCCCTCCTGGGGACCGAGCCCTCCTGGGGACCGAGCCCTCCTAGGAAATGAGCCCTCTTGGAGACAGAGCCTTCCTAGGGCCAGAGCCTTCCTGGGGACCGAGCCCTCCTAGGAAATGAGAACCCTGGAGAGAGAGCCCTCCTGGGGACAGAGCTCTCCTGGGGACCGAGCCTTCCTAGGACCAGAGCCCTCCTGGGGACAGAGCCTTCCTAGGACCAGAGCCCTCCTGGGGACCGAGCCCTCCTAGGAAATGAGCCCTCCTGGAGAGAGAGCCCTCCTGGGGAAAAGAGCTCTGCTGGGGACTGAGCCCTCCTAGGAAATGAGCCCTCCTGGAGAGAGAGCCCTCCTACGGACAGAGCTCTCCCTCCTGGGGACCGAGCCCTTCTGGGGACCGAGCCCTCGTAGGAAATGAGCCCTCTTGGAGACAGAGCCTTCCTAGGGCCAGAGCCCTCCTGGGGACCGAACCCTCCTAGTAAATGAGCCCTCCTGGAGAGAGAGCCCTCCTGGGGACAGAGCTCTCCTGGGGACTGAGCCCTCCTAGGAAATGAGCCCTCCTGGAGAGAAAGCCCTCCTGGGGACCGAGCCCTCCTAGGAACTGAGCCCTCCTGGGGACAGAGCCTTCCTAGGGCCAGAGCCCTCCTGGGGACCGAGCCCTCCTAGGAAATGAGCCCTCCTAGGGCCAGAGCCCTCCTGGGGACCGAGCCCTCCTAGGAAATGAGCCCTCCTGGAGAGAGAGCCCTCCTGGGGACAGAGCTCTCCTGGGGACCGAGCCCTCCTAGGAAATGAGCCCTCCTGGAGAGAGAGCCCTCATGGGGACAGAGCTCTCCTGGGGACCGAGCCCTACTAGCAAATGAGCCCTCCTGGGGACCGAGCCCTCCTGGGGACCGAGCCCTCCTAGGAAATGAGCCCTCTTGGAGACAGAGCCTTCCTAAGGCCAGAGCCCTCCTGGGGACCGAACCCTCCTAGGAAATGAGCCCTCCTGGAGAGAGAGCCCTCCTGGGGACAGAGCTCTCCTGGGGACCGAGCCCTCTTAGGAAATGAGCCCTCCTGGGGACAGAGCCACCTTAGGGACCGAGCCCTCCTGGGGACCGAGCCCTCCTAGGAAATGAGCCCTCCTGGAGAGAGAGCCCTCCTGGGGACAGAGCCCTCCTGCAGACCGAGCCCTCCTAGGAAATGAGCCCTCCTGGAGAGAGAGCCCTCCTGGGGACCAAGCCCTCCTGGGGACCGAGCCCTCCTAGGAAATGAGCCCTCCTGGAGAGAGAGCCCTCCTGGGGACCGAGCCCTCCTAGGAAATTAGCCCTCCTGGAGAGAGAGCCCTCCTGGGGACCGAGCCCTCCTAGGAAATGAGCCCTCTTGGAGACAGAGCCTTCCTAGGGCCAGAGCCCTCCTGGGGACCGAGCCCTCCTAGGAAATGAGTGCTCCTGGAGAGAGAGCCCTCCTGGGGACAGAGCTCTCCTGGGGACCGAGCCCTCCTAGGAAATGAGCCCTCCTGGAGAGAGAGCCCTCATGGGGACAGAGCTTTCCTGGGGACCGAGCCCTCCTAGGAAATGAGCCCTCCTGGAGAGAGAGCCCTCCTGTGGACCGAGCCCTCCTAGGAAATGAGCCCTCTTGGAGACAGAGCCTTCCTAGGGCCAGAGCCCTCCTCGGGACCGAGCCCTCCTAGGAAATGAGCCCTCCTGGAGAGAGAGCCCTCCTGGGGACCGAGCCCTCCTAGGAAATGAGCCCTCCTGGGGACAGAGCCATCTTAGGGACCAAGCCCTCCTGGGGACCGAGCCCTCCTAGTAAATGAGCCCTCCTGGAGAGAGAGCCCTCCTGGGGACAGAGCTCTCCTGGGGACCGAGCCCTCCTAGGAAATGAGCCCTCCTGGAGAGAAAGTCCTCCTGGGGACAGAGCCCTCCTGGGGACTGAGCCCTCCTAGGAACTGAGCCCTCCTGGGGACAGAGCCTTCCTAGGGCCAGAGCCCTCCTGGGGACCGAGCCCTCCTAGGAAATGAGCCCTCCTGGGGACCGAGCCCTCCTGGGGTCCGAGCCCTCCTAGTAAATGAGCCCTCCTGGAGAGAGAGCCGTCCTGGGGACAGAGCTCTCCTGGGGACCGAGCCCTCCTAGGAAATGAGCCCTCCTGGAGAGAAAGCCCTCCTGGGGTCAGAGCCCTCCTGGGGACCGAGCCCTCCTAGGAACTGAGCCCTCCTGGGGACAGAGCCTTCCTAGGGCCAGAGCCCTCCTGGGGACCGAGCCCTCCTAGGAAATGAGCCCTCCTGGAGAGAGAGCCCTCCTGGGGACCGAGCCCTCCTGGGGACCGAGCCCTCCTAGGAAATGAGCCCTCTGGGAGACAGAGCCTTCCTAGGGCCAGAGCCTTCCTGGGGACCGAGCCCTCCTAGGAAATGAGAACCCTGGAGAGAGAGCCCTCCTGGGGACAGAGCTCTCCTGGGGACCGAGCCTTCCTAGGACCAGAGCCCTCCTGGGGACAGAGCCTTCCTAGGACCAGAGCCCTCCTGGGGACCGAGCCCTCCTAGGAAATGAGCCCTCCTGGAGAGAGAGCCCTCCTGGGGACAGAGCTCTGCTGGGGACTGAGCCCTCCTAGGAAATGAGCCCTCCTGGAGAGAGAGCCCTCCTACGGACAGAGCTCTCCCTCCTGGGGACCGAGCCCTTCTGGGGACCGAGCCCTCGTAGGAAATGAGCCCTCTTGGAGACAGAGCCTTCCTAGGGCCAGAGCCCTCCTGGGGACCGAACCCTCCTAGTAAATGAGCCCTCCTGGAGAGAGAGCCCTCCTGGGGACAGAGCTCTCCTGGGGACTGAGCCCTCCTAGGAAATGAGCCCTCCTGGAGAGAAAGCCCTCCTGGGGACCGAGCCCTCCTAGGAACTGAGCCCTCCGGGGGACAGAGCCTTCCTAGGGCCAGAGCCCTCCTGGGGACCGAGCCCTCCTAGGAAATGAGCCCTCCTAGGGCCAGAGCCCTCCTGGGGACCGAGCCCTCCTAGGAAATGAGCCCTCCTGGAGAGAGAGCCCTCCTGGGGACAGAGCTCTCCTGGGGATCGAGCCCTCTCAGGAAATGAGCCCTCCTGGGGACAGAGCCATCTTAGGGACCGAGCCCTCCTAGGAAATGAGCCCTCCTGGAGAGAGAGCCCTCCTGGGGACAGAGCCCTCCTGCGGACCGAGCCCTCTTGGGGACCGAGCCCTCCCAGGAAATGAGCCCTCCTGGAGAGAGAGCCCTCCTGGGGACAGAGCCCTCCTGGGGACCGAGCCCTCCTAGGAACTGAGCCCTCCTGGGGACAGAGCCTTCCTAGGGCCAGAGCCCTCCTGGGGACTGGCCCTCCTAGGAAATGAGCCCTCCTGGAGAGAGAGCCCTCCTGGGGACAGAGCTCTCCTGGGGACCGAGCCCTCCTAGGAAATGAGCCCTCCTGGAGAGAGAGCCCTCCTGGGGACCAAGCCCTCCTGGGGACCGAGCCCTCCTAGGAAATGAGCCCTCCTGGAGACAGAGCCCTCCTAGGAAATGAGCCCTCTTGGAGACAGAGCCTTCCTAGGGCCAGAGCCCTCCAGGGGACCGAGCCCTCCTAGGACATGAGCCCTCCTGGAGAGAGAGCCCTCCTGGGGACAGAGCCCTCCTAGGAAATGAGCCCTCTTGGAGACAGAGCCTTCCTAGGGCCAGAGCCCTCCTGGGGACAGAGCCCTCCTGGGGACTGAGCCCTCCCAGGAAATGAGCCCTCCTGGGGACAGAGCCATCTTAGGGACCGAGCCCTCCTGGGAACCGAGCCCTCCTAGGAAACGAGCCCTCCTGGAGAGAGAGCCCTCCTGGGGACAGAGCCCTCCTGGGGACCGAGCCCTCCTAGGAACTGAGCCCTCCTGGGGACAGAGCCTTCCTAGGGCCAGAGCCCTCCTGGGGACCGAGCCCTCCTAGGAAATGAGCCCTCCTGGAGAGAGAGCCCTCCTGGGGACAGAGCTCTGCGGGGGACTGAGCCCTCCTAGGAAATGAGCCCTCCTGGAGAGAGAGCCCTCCTGGGGACAAAGCCCTCCTGGGGACCGAGCCCTCCTAGGAACTGAGCCCTCCTGGGGACAGAGCCTTCCTAGGGCCAGAGCCCTCCTGGGGACCGAGCCCTCCTAGGAAATGAGCCCTCCTGGAGAGAGAGCCCTCCTGGGGACAGAGCTCTGCTGGGGACTGAGCCCTCCTAGGAAATGAGCCCTCCTGGAGAGAGAGCCCTCCTGGGGACAGAGCTCTCCTGGGGACAGAGCCCATCTGGGGGCCGAGCCCTCCCAGGAAATGAGCCCTCCTGGAGAGAGAGCCCTCCTGGGGACAGAGCCCTCCTGGGGACCGAGCCCTCCTAGGAAATGAGAACCCTGGAGAGAGAGCCCTCCTGGGGACAGAGCTCTCCTGGGGACCGAGCCTTCCTAGGACCAGAGCCCTCCTTTGGACAGAGCCTTCCTAGGACCAGAGCCCTCCTGGGGACCGAGCCCTCCTAGGAAATGAGCCCTTTTGGAGACAGAGCCTTCCTAGGGCCAGAGACCTCCTGGGGACAGAGCCCTCCTAGTAAATGAGCCCTCCTGGAGAGAGAGCCCTCCTGGGGACAGAGCTCTCCTGGGGACTGAGCCCTCCTAGGAAATGAGCCCTCCTGGAGAGAAAGCCCTCCTGGGGACAGAGCCCTCCTGGGGACCGAGCCCTCCTAGGAACTGAGCCCTCCTGGGGACAGAGCCTTCCTAGGGCCAGAGCCCTCCTGGGGACCGAGCCCTCCTGGGGACCGAGCCCTGCTAGGACATGAGCCCTCTTGGAGACACAGCCTTCCTAGGGCCAGAGCCTTCCTGGGGACCGAGCCCTCCTAGGAAATGAGCCCTCCTGGAGAGAGAGCCCTCCTGGGGACCGAGCCCTCCTAGGAAATGAGCCCTCCTGGAGAGAGAGCCCTCATGGGGACAGAGCTCTCCTGGGGACCGAGCCCTACTAGGAAATGAGCCCTCCTGGAAAGAGAGCCCTCCTGGGGACCGAGCCCTCCTGGGGACCGAGCCCTCCTAGGAAATGAGCCCTCTTGGAGACAGAGCCTTCCTAGGGCCAGAGCCCTCCTGGGGACCGAGCCCTCCTAGGAAATGAGCCCTCCTGGAGAGAGAGCCCTCCTGGGGACAGAGCTCTCCTGGGGACCGAGCCCTCTCAGGAAATGAGCCCTCCTGGGGACAGAGCCATCTTAGGGACCGAGCCCTCCTGGGGACCGAGTCCTCCTAGGAAATGAGCCCTCCTGGAGAGAGAGAGCCCTCCTGGGGACAGAGCCCTCCTGCGGACCGAGCCCTCCTGGGGACCGAGCCCTCCCAGGAAATGAGCCCTCCTGGAGAGAGAACCCTCCTGGGGACAGAGCCCTCCTTGGGACCGAGCCCTCCTAGGAACTGAGCCCTCCTGGGGACAGAGCCTTCCTAGGGCCAGAGCCCTCCTGGGGACTGAGCCCTCCTAGGAAATGAGCCCTCCTGGAGAGAGAGCCCTCCTGGGGACAGAGCTCTCCTGGGGACCGAGCCCTCCTAGGAAATGAGCCCTCCTGGAGAGAGAGCCCTCCTGGGGACCAAGCCCTCCTGGGGACCGAGCCCTCCTAGGAAATGAGCCCTCCTGGAGAGAGAGCCCTCCTAGGAAATGAGCCCTCTTGGAGACAGAGCCTTCCTAGGGCCAGAGCCCTCCAGGGGACCGAGCCCTCCTAGGACATGAGCCCTCATGGAGAGAGAGCCCTCCTGGGGACAGAGCCCTCCTAGGAAATGAGCCCTCTTGGAGACAGAGCCTTCCTAGGGCCAGAGCCCTCCTGGGGACAGAGCCCTCCTGGGGACTGAGCCCTCCCAGGAAATGAGCCCTCCTGGGGACAGAGCCATCTTAGGGACCGAGCCATCCTGGGAACCGAGCCCTCCTAGGAAACGAGCCCTCCTGGAGAGAGAGCCCTCCTGGGGACCGAGCCCTCCTGGGGACCGAGCCCATCTGGGGATGGAGCCCTCCCAGGAAATGAGCCCTCCTGGAGAGAGAGCCCTCCTGGGGACAAAGCCCTCCTGGGGACCGAGCCCTCCTAGGAACTGAGCCCTCCTGGGGACAGAGCCTTCCTAGGGCCAGAGCCCTCCTGGGGACCGAGCCCTCGTAGGAAATGAGCCCTCCTGGAGAGAGAGCCCTCCTGGGGACAGAGCTCTGCTGGGGACTGAGCCCTCCTAGGAAATGAGCCCTCCTGGAGAGAGAGAGCCCTCCTGGGGACAGAGCTCTCCTGGGGACCGAGCCCTCCTAGGAAATAAGCCCTCCTGGAGAGAGAGCCCTCCTGAGGACAGAGCTCTCCTGGGGACCGAGCCCTCCTAGGAAATGAGCCCTCCTGGAGGGAAAGCCCTCCTGGGGACAGAGCCCTCCTGGGGACCGAGCCCTCCTAGGAACTGAGCCCTCTTGGAGAGAGAGCCTTCCTAGGGCCAGAGCCCTCCTGGGGACCGAGCCCTCCTAGGAATTGAGCCCTCCTGGAGAGAGAGCCCTCCTGGGGACCGAGCCCTCCTAGGAAATGAGCCCTCTTGGAGACAGAGCCTTCCTAGGGCCAGAGCCCTCCTGGGGACCGAGCCCTCCTAGGAAATGAGCCCTCCTAGGAAATGAGCCCTCCTGGGGACAGAGCTCTGCTGGGGACTGAGCCCTCCTAGGAAATGAGCCCTCCTGGAGACAGAGCCCTCCTGGGGACAGAGCTCTCCCTCCTGGGGACAGAGCTCTGCTGGGGACCGAGCCCTCCTAGGAAATGAGCCCTCCTGGAGAGAGAGCCCTCCTGGGGACAGAGCTCTCCTGGGGACCGAGCCCTCCTAGGAAATGAGCCCTCCTGGAGAGAAAGCCCTCCTGGGGACAGAGCCCTCCTGGGGACCGAGCCCTCCTAGGAACTGAGCCCTCTTGGAGACAGAGCCTTCCTAGGGCCAGAGCCCTCCTGGGGACCGAGCCCTCCTAGGAAATGAGCCCTCCTGGAGAGAGAGCCCTCCTGGGGACCGAGCCCTCCTGGGGACCGAGCCCTCCTAGGAAATGAGCCCTCTTGGAGACAGAGCCTTCCTAGGGCCAGAGCCCTCCTGGGGACCGAGCCCTCCTGGGGACCGAGCCCTCCTAGGAAATGAGCCCTCCTGGAGAGAAAGCCCTCCTGGGGACAGAGCCCTCCTGGGGACCGAGCCCTCCTAGGAACTGAGCCCTCTTGGAGACAGAGCCTTCCTAGGGCCAGAGCCCTCCTGGGGACCGAGCCCTCCTAGGAAATGAGCCCTCCTTTGACAGAGAGCCCTCCTGGGGACCGAGCCCTCCGTCCCTAGAAGGATAAATACCAACTTCTGGGGCAGGTCCCAAAAGGCCAGTCCCGTGTTTCTAGTGCTTTGAATCTTTTCTCCCTGGCATGAAAGCTGGCGACACCTCGAGGGTTGCTCGATGCCGGGGGCAGCGCCATCAGGTTAGTTAGACAAGTGCTGAGAAGCGGCGTAACTCTGCAGGCTCGTGCACCTGCGGCGGCGCCTCTGAGGGGTGCGTCCTGAGAGCCTCCGAGACTCCTAAGAAGTTGTGCTGTTTGCACATTTTACCATCTTAGGTTTACACGAACCGTTATTTTGTCATGCACCAACTGAATAAAAAAATAAAAAACATGTTTGTTATACTTTATAGAATGACATGATGCCTAAGTGTGGCCCAGGACAACACTGACACCTGCTGGTAGTATAAGAATCCAGCGTTTACAACTAGAAGGTTTATCGAAGTTGGCCGAACAATTCTGCAGGTTATTGGACACCAGCCATGAAGTGATGTTTCTTTTTTGGACCCTCCCGGGTTCCGTAGCAGGCAGCGCTTAAGCAATGCAAGGAGTTCTGACTATTTCATACATGAACGCGAGTTTGCACTGATTGTAAAGTTTATGAATGAATGAATGAATGTGAGGAGTCAATGGTTGGATGCATGTTTCTGCTGTCACAGTGCCTGACAAAGCGCCTTCCAGGCCGTCTCCTGATTTGTGTACCACCCGCCTGCCTGGCGGGCACAGCCTTAAACAGAAGTGGGCAGGCCTGAGAATTCATGCGAAGAGCCGAGCCTTAGGCGCGAATTGGTCGGAGCGGCCAGTCAGGGCGCTCCTTTGCAGACTGGGAGAGTCTGCCTGCTCTCTCCAAGCCGGGCAGAGCTTAGTGCGCATGTATGTTTGGCCGGCCAAACATA
Source organism: Pleurodeles waltl (assembly GCF_031143425.1). NCBI lineage: Eukaryota > Metazoa > Chordata > Amphibia > Caudata > Salamandridae > Pleurodeles > Pleurodeles waltl. The sequence goes on along the minus strand of NC_090448.1, from coordinate 30,094,330 downwards.
CATGCGTTCTGAGGGGGAGTGTTGAGCACTCTCCCTTTGTGCTTGTCCTGGCCCGTGGCCCCACCCCTTCTACACTACAACGATAATAAACATAGTTTATTGTCGCTGTAGTGTAGAAGTTTGGCAGCTGCTGGCGAGGGGGGCAACGCTCCTCCCCCCAAATGGAGGAGCCGCCCCTCGATAACCTATTACTGAATCACAAATTGGGTTTGCAATTCAGTATTAGGAAGTCCCTTCCTAATGCCGAATTGCAGTCATATGTGTGAATGTTTTGCAACAGAAACATGATTGTAAAATATTTGCATTTTACCACCTACTTCAAGGTGGTGGCCCCTTCCCCTTTCTGAATATTTATAAAAAAACATTTTTAAAAGGAAGCAGGGGTACTACGGACCAGTGCCTACTCTTAAAAAATGAAAGGAAAACTTTTCATTTAAAAAAAAAAAAAAACTCATTTTCCTTTAAGGCTGCATTAAAAAAACATCTTTATTTAAAAGCAATTACAGACGGTGGTTTGCTGACCCTAGCAGGCCACCATCCCTGTGATATTTTAGAGATCATTAATACTCACGAGGTAGGTCTATTTGCGACCCAGTGGGAATTAAAAAATGTGCCAAAGACGCATTTGTACATTTGTGTTTGCGATTACCAAATAGCGGATTGCAAACATTCGCTCTTTGGTAATCACAAATGAATACCTTTGTATATGTGACCCTAGAGCCGAAATATGTGGAAAGGCAGCACAAATAAAATAACATAAAATGAAATAAAATAAAATAAAATAAAAAATCAGCATGTGAATCAGGAATATTGTGCACAACCTTAAAGGAGTAACTGGCTTCAGGCTTAAGGTGCTGTCTGCATTTGTATCCACACCTTTGGATATGTATGTATTTGTAGTAAATTATTGCCTTTTTTCAGTCACATGTGCTCTTTCTAACCCACATAGCAGTGCCTATTTTGTTGACGTGGACTGGATGAAATTGTATCTCAGCTGGGCCAACTCAGTGTTTCATACTTTCAAGGTCGGTCAGTAACATGGTACTAGGGACTTGGGTAACAATAAAAGCAGGATTCATCAGCTGTTGCTTTCCTTCCCACTTGCTGTTGCATAGGTACCCTCTAATACCCTACCAAAGTGTGATACTTCTGGGCAGGTACTGCCAAGGGCATTGGTGCCCCGGAGACACCTGGACTGGGCACCATCTTGCAGTGGGACATTGGTGCCTCTTGCTACGACTGTCACCAGCAGTGGATTAGAGGAAGCCACGAGCGAAAAGACGAGGATAGGAGAGAAGAAAGCGGAGGGTCGAGGCTTTGACGTGCCAAATGCCAGATATCATAGTTGTACCACCAAGGGGGACCAGGCTCAGCTCGTTTTGGGCTCGACGGCCCAGGAGAATCTAGAGCTGAGTCAGAGACAAGATCCTGGCTCAATCCAGACTTGAGCCTTGAAGGACTCACTGGCTATCCGTAGTCACAAATCCACATGCAGTCGCAGCTCGTGGCATGCAAAAAAAACTTACCTCTGCCGCCGCTGCTCCATCCGCTCCTCTGCAGGCACAGGCTCCCAGCCTGCCCTGCGCCAATCCTGACGCTGCTTAGAGCAGTGTTAGGATTGGCTGGGAGCGCCCAGCCCAGGCGCTCCCAGATAGACTGGGAGCCTGTGAGGCTCTTTCCAGTCCTGCAACTGTGTTGCTGGGCTGGAGCTAGCCCACTGCGCATGTGTGTTTGGATGTCCCGAGCCAGCCGGCCAAACACACATGCCCTTTGAGGGGGAGTGCACAGCACTCCCCCTCACTGCTCGTAACCCCCGAGCCCCCACCCCTTCACCCAAAAAACAATAATAAACACAGTTTATTATCATTCTTTGGGAAAAGGTTTGCAGCTGCTGCGTGGGGGCGATGCTCCTCCGCCCTAATGGAGGACCCGCCACTGAGTACGTGTCGGGGCGCTGTGGCCCAGAAGTGGAAACTGGGCAGCTGGCAAGAGTCGACGCCCCATCTTCGAATGAGAGCAGTGTAACTTCCATGTCATGGCACCGCAACAAAAAACAGGCTGATAGCTGAGATGCCTCCTTCTCCAATTCAAACTCTACACCGCATTAACACTTTTAGGTAACCTGTTTCTCTAATGCAATACTCGGTGGCACCAACATTAAAAACAAATTAAGCGAAACAGGCGCCTGAGATAGCGATCACCCATGAAATCCGTGAAATATATATTACAAATAACTGTAACCATATAACTCTACTTTAAATAAGAAATAGGCTGAAACGCGCATTCAGGTTTTTCAGTCTTTCTTCACTCTAGTGGTATTTGCAATTAAAAGATTGCAACCCTGTTGGTGTGTAAGGTGAGCTTGGAATGGGACCAAGCTCTTAGAACCATGTCATAGGGTCAGGGAAATCATATAAAAGAAAGCTTCCAATACTGCAAGCAAAATAAACTGAAAAACCCCAGCTGCTTTACGCATTACCTAAGTAAGTATGTAAACATGCTTTTATCAAGCCTTATTGACGAATAAAGTTATATGTTTCTTATTGTTTGTAGGTAGAGATTTTTCCATAAAATGAAATTAAGTTATAAAAAATGTCACTAACAAATATTATGGTGCATTTACGTACTTGTAGAGGCCAAACCTCAAGTGTGTGTTTGTTTATGAGGTGTGATGCATTGGTTTTAGTCGCAGTGGTGGCTAGCTCGTATTTATGATGGAGAGCGGCGTGCAGGAGAAGGGATACAATAATAATAAAATTTAAAAAGGCACCGACCTCTTGATGATCTTCTCTCCTCGCATTGCGTCGTCTCTCCCAGATCTGACACGCAACAGTCATGGGACCCAGGAAACTGCACAAGCCAATCCTGATGCTCGTTTCATGTTGATAACCAGCATGAAAGAAGCGTCAGGATTGGTGGGAGCGGGCTCTCTCAGCACTCACCAGAGTGCTGGAGGTTAGAGATGTTTAAAGTGTGCATGTCAGGCTGGCTGTCGCAAGACGGCTGGCCAAATGGACATGCGCACTTTAAGTGTACAGCTCCCTGTTGCCACTCGGCAGAAATTGCCATGCCCCGTCCTGATACTCAGTTCAGGACATGGCGCTGAAAAATAAAATGGTAATGAACAAAGTTTATTACCATTTTAGTTTTCCGCTATTGGGGGGGCATTTTGTTGGCGGGGTGACGCTCCTCAAAACCACATAGAAGGGCTTCCCCTGTTTAGTTGCAGAAAGACTCTTTGCCAAATGGCTTCTGCTATCATCAAACTCTCTCGGCCAGCAACTACAACAACAGCAGGGTGATGGATGGATTGCCTGAAATAATCTCAATCACTGTGCCTCGATTGGGCCACATTCCAGCCTATCATTTCTTGCCTGTATTCTGCTGTTGACAGAAGCCCGCCTTATTAAGATCACTACTGACCCTACTCCCTGTTGAGTCTGGCAGAGACCGCCCGTGACCCACTTCTGGGCTCACCCATCTACCTTAGAGAGTCAACTGCAAAAACAACAGGGTAATGGTTTGAATGTGTCTCAGCCAGTGGCAATTTGCTTGTGGTCACTCATCAGTCCATCATTTTTCACCCACCATGCCTCCTTGTGCACATCAGTGCTGACACTGTTTCTCACGGGAACGGTCGAACGTCCAGGCAAGGACCCTTCCTGAAACAAGCACATGCTACCCCAGACCAGTTTCAGCCTCTTTGGCCGACGTCACTAGTGGGCATCTTGAGCCCTTTCCCATCACCTTGTGGTTTGTTGCTCCTGAAAGCGAGGCCTCTCATGCACTGCAATGGAAGCACTCTCTAAGAGGCAGAATGAAACCCCAAAGACCCAATAGCATCGCGGTGAGAGACAGATCCTCCTCTGAACAACCCTATAGGTATATCTTAGACAACTAAATCAAAGCTGAAAACTCTCTGAAGCCAGACTTTGAAAACAAAAAAGTTTGAGAATCAGTTGTGGGTTTGGCGAAATGCGAAGTGTGTACTAATGCAACAGTGCCATCTGCTGGCCATAGGAAGACAACGCTACTTGTAATCAGAACTTCAATAGAAATTCGCTGGACAAAGGTTCTCCAGGTCATTCACCGCCTAATGGCGACTCCACGTTTCTGTACTAGAAGGCTGCATCATGGACTATAGCGCTTTACAAAGAGGAGCTACAGAGAAACACAGTGAAAGTGATCACTGAGGTGCACCACTGTAACTGTAAACAGCGTCTGGTAAGGGTGGGTGGGAGAGCCGTGTTAAGAAATAAAAGGGTTTTAAAAAGCACCTGCTTCAGAGTTCTTCGGGTATCCAGCAGTTTTCAAGCAACAATACAAATGTAAAGATAAATCTGGTGATTAATATTCCTGCTGGAGAGAGATGGAGTTTTGTCTAGTGGCAGTTTCCCCTCATGATAAAGTAATGCAGAGGGTTACTATGCCTGTTGTAAAGACAAGTACGGCACACATTACTGAACTGTATTTTATGTGGATCAGTCAGTGAGTTACTGCTTTTGTCACAAGTTCATAAGTTACAGCCTAATACACCACAGTGAGCCATGAAGTCATCCAACAGCTGCAAGCAAACTGTGTGGTACAGGTTAGAACACTATGGGTGTCATTATGAACATGGCGGTCCGTGCCGCCATGCCGGCGGAGGCGGTAATTACCGACATCCGGCATGGCGTCCCAGACCGCCATATAATGGATGTGGCAAAAACGCCAGTGGTGTAACCACGACACCGCTAAGCTTCTGCCACCAGACAGACTGGCTATGGCGGAGTTACATATCTCATACATGCAAGCAGCGCTGCCCACCGGATAATGTACCTGATTCCACCAGCCTTTCCGTGGCGGTTCACCGCGCCAGGGAAAGGTTGTCGGAATGGGTGCCTCGGGCCCCCCTGGGGGCCCCGTCCTGCCCATGCACTTGGCATGGGCAGTGCAGGGGCCCCCGTGCACAGCCCCGTCGCTCAGGTCACTTCCCGATATGCGCGATGGGTGCTGCTGCACCTGCTGCACTGCTACATTGTCGCCGGCTGCATGTGGAGCCGGCGGCAATGTACAGGCCCTGCATTCCGCTGTGCTGGCTGGCGGAAACACTGTTTCCGCACAGTGGAATGGTCATTATGTGGCCGGCGGGCTCTTCAACGTGCTGGCGGTCTTTTGTAGACTCCCAGCGCCGAACTCGGCGGGTTTTCCCCTCGAGTTCATAATGAGGGCCTATGTTTTTTTCACCAGTCTTTCATGATCCTAATGTTGATAAAAACATTTTGGGTAGAAATACATTCTTATTAGTAAAGCCAACAACGGTGGTGTTTTTCAATCCTGAGTTTGTGCTTCTCCAGACCAAACACTCTTAAAACATAGCGCCTACTAGTATGGATGATGTGATTCCTACACCTTGTAATCCTCACTGTCTTACTTAACATTTCCTGTAGACTGATTTACATACGTATGAGTCGTTATCTCTGTATAATTTGTGTGATGTAAAATGCTCTCACCCTGAGCTGGTATGAGTAGTGCGATAAAACAAATGAAATGCAAGTGAGAGAGGGAGGGGTTATGGAGAGAGGAGAGGCACTGGTGGGGGATGGTAGTGAGCAAATTCGTGGAGGAGCAGGTTTTGGGGGTAGGGGCACCAACATAGATTGGGCGCCTCCAGTGCTAAAGTGTGCCCCGGACTCAGATGTAGTCAGCACGTATAACATTAGGCCCCACAGCCCCGCGGTGGGGGTGGGCCCCTGAGCTCCCCAGGGCCCCATCAGCAGAGCCATCCCTGTGCACAGGTGGCGGGCCCCTGGCCTGAGAGCTCCTGACTGAGTTTGTGAAGGCTCCTCCATGTACTTTGCAGGGAGGGCCCCCATCAAGGTTCGTTTTGCCAATTATACTCAGATGCATACACTCAGAAAAATGCGGTTGTTGAAAAGTAAAGTTGATCGTTATCTTCATCCATTTACTTTAAAGCGATAACTCTAAAAACTATTGAATATCTCGATTACCGACTTCATTTGGATATGGCATAACGGCCTGAGCTACTATTTTAGGAGCTGGGGAACCAGGTTCGAGTCTCAGCTTCAGCTCAACATCCTGTGATTCTGGGCAAATCACGTAATCTCTCCGTGCCTACGATTCAGCACCTTGAGAGCCTCAGGTGTGATTTGTCTTGCTTTACAAATCTTAGATTTTTTTTTTATTCACAAGAAAATGTACGAAATGCATCAGCTAAGAAGTTGAAAAGTATCTCTTCCGACTCACCCTTCTGACTGCCTCGGCTGTCGTCTTCTTTGCACACACTATTCACCCCCCTGCACCTCTGCATTTTCATTTATAAAGTGCTTTGGCCTAACCAGATTCAATGGACCATTTAGTGAAAGAACAAAATGCATAATTCTCTTATCCCAGTCTCACTTCACAAACAATCACCCAGAATGCGAGTTCCAGAACATACTTTAGTTTTATCATGTGGTCTAACGGCCAGAGCTGCCAACTTTGGAACTGGAGAACCTTGTTCGAAACTGGATCTCGCCTCAGAATCCGGTTATTCTGAGCAGATCATTTAATTTCCCTATTCTTAAAAAAACGAATGAGACCTTGAGTGATGCAATCTGGTGCTGATGTAAAGCATTCCCATGGGCCAAGTTCACACCACATAAAACTGCAAAAACTAATAAATGGCTAAAAATGTTGGGTTGAGTTTGAAAAAAATTGCCACATGTAACGGCCTATGTCCTGCAGTGCTTAATTTGAGCCGGTGATTTCCGGTGTGGGACACCGGCACCTATTTTTGAGGGCTGACACTTCGTTTTCTGCATCAGGCATGTAATGCCAGCAAAAGACACATATGGGAAAGATGGAGGAAGAGAAAAATGAAAAAGCATCACAAAAGGAGAAAGCAGAAAGCTGCAAGAGTGAGCTGAAGGGACAGGGAGTGGCTGTAAATGGATTGAAGAGGGCCGCAGTGGCTTCAGGATTACGCTGCCTCAGTGTTCCGTGCTCGCACATTTAATTGCATCAGCTGCATGTTTCAGAGGAGAGCTTCCCCATCCACCACAGTGTGCGGTCCTATGCATTCGTGTACCTTTAGTTCCCTGATCTGCCAAACGTGGAGTATGAGAGGAAATTCAGTTTACATTTGAGACAGCTCACATACTTAGAACACTATGCCAAAGCCAATAGTTCTCACCTTCAGAATGTCAGTGAGCTACTGGCTTTGCCAATTCATTTTTACAAAGCACTGTTAAAAAAGTGAAACAAAAAAATAACATTTAAAAATAGAGGAGGAACATTTATTTTTATGTGCCAGTAGCGCAAGCCTCTCGAACATATCTATGAGGCCACACAGAGCCACTTTGTGTGGCTTTTCACGGTCTCATAAATAAGAAGTAAGAGAAAGCAGTGCAAGTCACTGCGCTGCCGTAGTCTGCACCCGGAGGGGGGATGGGAGGGGGCAAGGGGTGTCCCATGAGCCTGCGGTGGGTTTTCCCACCCAACCCCCATGGATTTTGATGCTGCCCCAGATTTACTTAATGACGTAAACGTGGGGCAGCACCCCTCATTTTTTCCTCTTTCTGTGTGTGCTGCATTCTACAGCACGCATAGAACGAGAATACCACCGCCATGGATTGTTTTTGTGCAGGAAGGTGTCCCATGGGGAAAGGATGCCTGCGTTGGGGCTAGGCAGCCAATTGCACATCAGCACAAGGGGAAAGGACAGGAATGCACCGTATTTCATAGATATGGTGCATTCCTGCCCTTTCACATTGGTGTAGGGCGGCACAACAAGAAGACTTGTGGGGCTGTCCTTCGCCAATACCCCACAGATCTGCTCCATTCACTCTTTCTACAGAACATGTAGTGGGAAGTGTGTGATGGATAAACACAAGAATAATCCATGACTACTGAGATCTCATGAGTGGAAGTGAATAACCATCTGTTGATTGTTGGAAGAGCAACTGGAGGGAGCGACTTCTTCAGAACAACTGGGGACGAGAGGGGACCCACTTTCCTAAATCGTCTCACTTCAATCAATCAATCAATCAAATAATTTCTTAAGTGCACTACTCACCCGGTAGGGTGTCAAGGCACTGGGAGGGGGGGTCTCACTTGGGCTGCTGGGGTTGCACCCAAATTATTGGAGTCATATCCTGTAGATTTCCTGAGCCCCCCCAAAAAGTTTTGAACTTTTTGGGAAAAAGAAAACTGTCAGATGTCTCTCACCCTTACTCACTTCATTCACATAGGTTAAAGAGTTAGGATTCAGAAAAACATGTCAGAGACTGTTTTATCAGTATTGGGATATACAGAGCCCTGCCCGAACCCTGAATTCAGTGCACCCACATTTACAGGAGTTGGAACTTAACACAATATCTCTGTTTATTTGACACTAGTCACCTGCAAATCACATGCATTAAAACAATTCTGCGGATTGTGAAAAACTCTGCAATTGTAAATGTTACGGCAAAGGTTAGACGTGCCCCAATAACTTTTTATTACACATCCTTAACCCAGTAATCTGAGTTCTAAGTTATGAATGTCTAACACTATAGCTGTATTACTGTATATTAATATGCTATGTCATGTACATCCTACCCGCGTACCCTACTGTGCCTCACGCCGGGAGTTGGAAATCCATGTTTTCTCTCAGCCGATCCTTGTGTTCCTCTGTGCCACTGCACCAGTATTCTGTTTACCTTTCTTATGCAGGGATGCTGTGGGGAATGAGATAGTCACCTCATGCTTGGCTTCCCTTTTGTTACAAATAATAATGAACACTGCTTTTTGTGCAAAATGTAATAGTACCAGAAGCCCACTGCTAATTTCTTCCTTCATGGTATAAGATGGAACCAACGAGGTCATTTCTATTTATTGCCATTTTCAGCTGCCACTCTAATGAAAGGGCGTCAGAGAATAGAACTTTCCTTCTGCGCCTGTTAGAGTGAGTCTCAGAAAAAATGGCACATATTTTATTTGCTTCATCATTTAGATAAGCAATCCTGCTTTCTAGGCCTTGTCCTTACACTAAACTTTCAAAGACATTTAGGGGGAGATTTACTAACATTTTGTGGTGGGTTTAGTTCCCAGAAGTGAAGCAGATCAGCACAAAATGTAAACTCCAACCAATCACGAAGAGTTACTTCAGGTCTCTCCGAAAGAATCCATGCAGCCAGTCATCTTAACCAATCCTAAAATCATGCTCAATGAGGAACAGGAACTAGGCGGGATCTGCAATAGACTAGACGCCCTTCAAGGTCCTTCTTCTATGTCTATTTCACCTAACAGAGTCCTGCCAACTGAACGCAGTCAAACTGATAATCCTCTCCAAACCCGTCCTTCGCCGAAGCCAAAAGTTTGGGACTTCACTAATTGTCCGTCCAACCCCCCCCCGGACCCAAGCAGCTGGTCTTTATACCTGAATATCAAACAACGGGGGCCCATGACACCCTAAATAGGGGCAACGTTATTCTTGTGCTGCAGTCGATTCCTGACCTACAACACATACATTCAGCAGATATCCTTGCGATCGAGTTTTTAGAGCCAATAAGGGATCGCGAACCAGAACCCACCCAAGTGACAATTCTCTCTTCAATATGGGTAGAACCGATCTCGGCGAAACTTGCAGTTTTTTAAACTTGGGGCATAAAAATTTAGACTAAAGGTTAAAGGGTATCCAACTGTGCTCCTGCACCGGCGCAACCCTCCAACCTATTCCTTTGCAAAAGAATACACAAGGATCTCAAGGCCAAAAAATGTGCATTCCGCCGTCCCGCACGATTACCCAGCCTAGGATCCCCAGAGTCTGACACATCTGTCTGTGATTGGCTGTGGCCTGCCCTTCCGCCCCGGAACTGACTGTGACAGAACGAACTAAGGGCCAGACGTAGCAAAATCCGTTTTTGCGACTTGCAAATTGCAAGTCTGAGCGACTCGCAATTTGCAAGTCGCAAAAACGAATGCAGAATGGTGTCTCAGACACCTTCTGCGACCTTCTGCTAAATGGGGGCCCCTTCCCTTTTGCGAATGGGTTACCACCAGTGTGACACTGGTGGTAGCTGCGAGTTGCTTTGCGACCGCATTCGTGGTCACAAAGCGAGTCTGAATTGCGATGCGAGTCGCAAATAGGAAGGGAACACCCCTTCCTATTTGCGAGTCGCATTCACAAATTGCGAGTCGGTACCGACTCGCAATTTTTGAATGTGCATTGCGTTCGGCCGTTTGCATGCCGCAAACTGCGATTTTTGCAGTTTGCAACATGCAAACGGCTTACTACATCTGGCCGTAAGTTATGCCAGTCTGTTCAGGCAGGGCCAGTCCCAGCCTATGCTCGTGGAACATACATGGCCTCTCGCAAAAATTGGAGGATGATGATGTCTCAACACACTGGAGGGACTTTGATTTTCATGTGTCACAAGAAACACAGACTCAAACACCAGTTCTGTTAACTGGTTATGTCGAATTTCAGAAACCAGCCACTAACACCTAAGGCACGGCCGCCCAATGGGTGGTCTACCAGTTTATATTTGTACTTCAGCACATCACTTGACGGAGGAGATTGCCCTGAAAGTAACATGGGCTTAAGCAATGCATCTCAGTGTACTGCCTAAGGGAAGTTTTTACTTCTGATTGTCAGTGTCTATATTAATCCCTCCAAGTCTGAGAAAAGGGAGATTTTTAGGACCCTGGTATCAATTCTCACAGATCTCAAGTTAAAATTACTGTTAGTGAATATCCTTCTATCCGGTGACTTTAATACCAGGCTGACTGTCCAGACATAGAATATGTCCTCCTATCGCAAAGCCTACCAGTGGAAATCATCCGTGTAAATTAGTGGAGGTTTTTTTAACAGAGTGTGATCCCTTAGATCCAAGAGTCCTAAATGGGCGCCTTAGCGGTGATACTCCCCCGGCTGGATGAGGGAAAGTCTATCTCTTTTATTGATTACATCCTATGCACAGTCAGACTTTCCAAACATATTAATAATTGTTTCCAAGGGTCCAGTTTTGACAGCGATCACAGGCCGCAGCATGTTATTTTTTCCATCGGTCCATCCAACCTGGCAGTGGCTTCGTCCACCAGCACCAGGGTAAGGACTGGAAATCTCAAACACGTAAAATGGGTCAAGGACATTGGCAGGGACGCTGTGCCACGGATACACGCTCAATATGAGGTATCCATAGGGCCAGGAAACTCCCCTGTGTCTTTTTCTGCCCAAATCATTCAGGATTTTCCGGCTATTTATCCGCCACGCACTGAGTTCTGCGACCCTCTGTCTTCCAAAGTTAAAATGATGGAATCCTTGAAAGCCTTGAGAGATGAAGTTAACCGCAAAATGCGAACTCTGCAAAGCAGCCGCCTTCACTGGTTGCAAAACTCAATCTAAGCAAAGCAGGGCGCCTTTTTCGGAGAGCGATCTGGAAGAAAGGAAGAACTAACAGCTTCTGGTTCCCACTGTTGTTCACAAGCAAGGAAAAGAACCCAGAAGGATTCTGGTCCTTGATTAATCAAACTACAATTGGGAATAACAGGGGCTCTCATGCAAATATCACAGAATCTGCGTGGGTCTCATTCCTGAGGGCTCATTTTCAATCGCATGCCCACTGCCTGCTCATCGAACCTGCCCACAGTCGACAATAGACTTCCCTGCCACGATGGAGGCTACAAAAATGCCAGCAATGGACCTGCTCAAAGCCGGCCCCCAGCCCCCCCTTATATGCTTAGTCAAACAGAGCAACGCTGTACATTGAAGTTGACAAGGTTGGGAAAGATGGGGGCCTTGGCCCCAACGGGCTCCCTGCTGCTCTCTTTCCATCCGAGTCGGAATTTGGGGTTAAGGGGCTAACTCCCCTGTTTATTACATCCCAGATTCTTGGAGAGAGTCCATTATCCAGCCTATTTATGAAGGGGACATGAAATCTGACCCCCGCCATTATCGTCTCATTGCCCTAATTGACAATGACGCAAAGCTCTACGCAAACTTGTTACTTGACGATCTCAGAGCCTGGGCAGAGGATGTCAGATCATCCCAAGGAATCAATGCGGCTATAGAGATGACAGTGGTACCACCTCAAATCTGGTGGCATTGGCCCTCATGTACGATAAAGCAACCAGGAATAAACAGGTGCTTCACTCCCGCTTCGTGGACCTCAAAGCCGCTTTTGACAGCATATCGAGAGGTCCCCTGTGGTGTGAACTGCGGGACTGGGGCATGCCAGGAGCACTGCTGAGAGCAATCGAACAGCTGCACACAAACACCCGGGTGTGTGTCAAATCATGAGATGGATCCCACATTTCGAGGAAGATTCCTACAAAACCAGGATTGAAGCAAGGCTGCTTGCTTACTCCCTTGCTTTTTCAATCTATACATATCTGACATGTCGAAGCTCCTGGATGAAGTAAATTGTCACCCGCCTAAAGTGGGAGGTTACCCCATGACCCGCTTGTTATATGTCGATGATCTTGTGCTCCTTAGCCGGACAAGGATCGGCCTGCAGCGGCTACTCTCCACCCTTCATGCCTATACTGTCAAGAAAAGGGTGGAAATCAACCAAGCAAAAACCATGACGTTACATTCGGACCAAGAACAACCAGGCACAACAGGTGGCAGCGGAATGCCATATGTCTCTGCCATAGCAATGACTACAAATATGTGGGCATTCTCTTGGACAGCAAAGGCTCATTTACACCCCACTTGCGCTCTATGAACAACAAAGGCTCTAGCCTAATGTTTGCTGTTTGGGCTGTTGCCATGAAACTACAAGGTCCAAGCCTCACCCCCTCTTCTTCAGGTGATGAAGTCAAAGGTCATCCCAACGCTAACCTATGAAAGCAAAATTACCTTGTGCAGGGAGGCTTGGACAGCTGACAAGATGATCACCAGAATATACAAAGCCGCCCCTCGGCTACCAAAGAAAGCGTCCCCAGCGCAAGTTAGACTTGAATATAACATCATAAAACAGTCCTGGGTCGGAGGCAGTTGTTTTGTGAACTTCTGCCACAGGCTTAGATCTGCACCCAAGAGTCAATGCTCGGCCAAATTTGGAGCGAACTAGAGGGCGGCGTATAGGCAGCATCTAGATGACAAACTGTCCAAATTCTCACTGCCTGAGGCTTGGAGCAAACATCTGGCGCACCAGGCTTTCAAGAAACTAACATAATTTACAGCAAAAAACCTGTCAGAACTGGAGGATCTGGCAGTTTTAGGCAAGCGCTCTCATGCATGGTCAGTTATCAGAACTACATCACATGCACTTGTCCTGAGTGGACTAAGGCTAGGCTCGTAGCATTAAGGCTGGGCGAGTGGAATCTGCGCTCATCTTCCAGCATGGTGGCGTTGAGTATCTCATGATTTAAGATGCCGTCTTTGCCACCAAGAAAAAGAAACCGCTAATCTCCATCCTATGTATCTGCCCTGCAGTGTTGCAGCAAAGAAGACTCTTTCTACGCCTTGAATTTATTCGTCTTGGAGTCCGCGCGTGCCACCAGACAGTCATTGCCAGCCTAGATCCCACTAACACTCTTCTAAATGTTAGAACTTTTAAGTTTCTCCGGATGGTTGCGATCAAACTGGATAAAGCCAACCTGTCCAGCCCCGTGATAGCCCGCTGCTAATGTGGCATTATATATGTCTTATACAGTGCATGCCTCATTTGCCATGTCCTATACGCAGCTGTCCAATGAGGATTTGCATTGCTTTTGCCCTGCATGCAGCAAATGGGCGGTTTCACCCACCCCTTCGGCATACTCTGCACCTTACACTTAAACAGGAGCTGCCTACTGTTTGGTCCTTAACGGCCATTTTCTATGCTGAATACTGTTTTTAAACGATTAGTTTGTAATAGTGTGCTGCAAACGGGCTGGGTCTATATATGCTTCTAATTCACCCTGCACACCGTACCTCGGTCGTTAATGGCCAGGTCTGCGTGCTGTATACGGCTTTTAAACAATTAGGCCCTCATTATGACATTGGCGGTCCAGCTCCGCCACGCTGGGGGTGGCGGTAACACCGTCGACGGCGTGGCGGTGCTGGACCGCCAGATTATGACCACAGCGGTGAACAGACTGCAAACCAGCCAGTTCACCGCCTGTACCACCAGGGCAGTACACCATAGACCACCGACGGTTTTTGGAGTCTCCTTTCCGCCAGGATACTGGCAACAGAAATTTACATTCCTGTCACCGGTATGCGACTCTCCCCAGCGCCCCCCCCCCTCACAGCCACAGTCTCCCCTAAGCCCATTGGGATCCCCAACACCCGTAGAGACCCCCTCCCACCCTATCCAAGCATGCACGCACCACACACACACACACATGCACACACATGCAATCAATCATTCATGCACTCATAGGGACACACATATACACTTGTACACACCCCCACCCCCACATCCATTCACACACCCACACAGATACTCACAATCACACACATAAACGCACACAAACACCACCCCCCTCCAATCACACAAACGCACACCCCCATGCACGCACACACCACTCATCACCACCCTCCCCTTTAGAGCGGGCACTTACCTTTTCACAGTGAGCGTTCAGGAGGGGACGGGATCCTTGGGGCCTGCTTTGCGGCACTGCCCCGTCACCACAACACCGCCACGCCTATTACCAACTCGTAATAGGCGTGGCGGTGTTGTGATGACGTGGCGGTGCAAGCGGAGCAGCCTCCACTGCACCGCCGACCACCAGTATGGCTGCTGGTGACTCTTCGCCCAAATTCTGGCAGAGAGCCGCCAGCAGTCATAATTTGGCGGTCTGAAGACCGCCATCCAGGACGGTCTTGTGGCTGGCGGGACTTCGGCGTTCTATGTGGTAGACCGCTGAAGTCATAGTGAGGCCCTTAGTTTGTAATAGTAGGCTGCAAATGGGCTGTGTCTATCTACACCTCCAACTTACCCTGCACATTGTACCTCTGTTTTCATAGATGGCGCTTACTGACGGTTCTTGTAGGTGCATTGCGCATGCCTGCGTGTATCGACCAGTCAGTACAGCACATTGTCAATGTTCCAGGCCCACTTATGCCTCCAACTTATCCTGTCCATTGTACTTCTGTTTTCATAGATGGCGCTTACTGACGGTTCTTGTATGTGCATTGCGCATGCCTGCATGTATCGACCAGTCTGTATAGCACATTGTCAATGTTCCAGGCCCACTTATGCCTCCAACTTACCCTGCGCAGTGTACCTCTGTTTTCATAGATGGCGCTTACTGACGGTTCTTGTAGGTGCATTGCGCATGCCTGCGTGTATCGACCAGTCAGTACAGCACATTGTCAATGTTCCAGGCCCACTTATGCCTCCAACTTACCCTGCACATTGTACCTCTGTTTTCATAGATGGCGCTTACTGACGGTTCTTGTAGGTGCATTGCGCATGCCTGCATGTATCGACCAGTCTGTATAGCACATTGTCAATGTTCCAGGCCCACTTATGCCTCCAACTTATCCTGTCCATTGTACTTCTGTTTTCATAGATGGCGCTTACTGACGGTTCTTGTATGTGCATTGCGCATGCCTGCATGTATCGACCAGTCTGTATAGCACATTGTCAATGTTCCAGGCCCACTTATGCCTCCAACTTACCCTGCGCAGTGTACCTCTATTTTCACAGATGGTGCTTACTGACAGCTCTTCCATGGTTGTAACTGCGTATTGCGCATGCTTGAGTGTATCAACCAATCAGCACGTTGTCAACGTGCTAGGCCCACTTATGCCTCAGCACATCTTGCACTTTGTTCCTAAGTTACAATAGCAGTCATTTTCTGTCCGGCTCCCCATGGCCTATATTGCACATTGCACTTTGCATTACAAGGTAACATTTTGAATGGTTGTCTTATATTTGGTGCTGGATGTTGTTTCCCTTTGGTTTTATTATTCGTACCTTTTAAATTCTGCTACTTAGCCCTGCATCAGAGTTACCCGGAGCAAGTCACCTGTGTAACCCGTCCCTTCTCCTGTCCAGCTTAAGGATGTGCCAGCGCCACAAAGGGTCCAGGCCTTGTGCAGTTAGTAGCTGTACATTTCTTTTAATATATATTTATTTTTAATAATGTGGTGCTGTAAATTCTGAGCTACTTTGCCTGTTTGTTAAGGTTTTAAATAACGGTACAGTAAAAAAAATTGACTGCAAATTTGATTTGATATGCACCTTCCTGAAAAGCTGTATCTACTAACTAAATATACGACCTCTTCGAGGCAAGTGTTGAAAAGGAGAAATGCTTTCATTCCTTAAACAATTCTGACTTTGCATGTGTGCTGCACCGTGCTACAGTCTCTTTACAAATCTAAATTAGGAAAAGTTGTAAGTTTGGCTAGAGATATTATTTTGTACTGGAAGGTCCACAACCAATGCTAGACATAATGCAGACACCACTGCTCTATGGTGCAAAAGTGTACGTTCGGCGCTACGCAGCTAGAGTGGGCGGCAGTCCAGAGGGAGCAGGACAGTGCCCATATCTTAGTAGAATGACGCTGTTCTGCTCACTCCTCACGCACCGCAGTGCAGCAACTTTGGTTATCCTGCTGCATTGCAACAGCTTTTATTATATCACCCTCAAACATTGACCATCTGAGCATTTTGATGCCTGGTCTCCCTCCCAAAATAAAATAGAATATGCATAAAAAATGGGGGGGGGAAGCAATGGAGAAACAGATGAGAGCACGTAATAGGGAGCGGGCGTGGGTAATGAAAAAGCAACACACCAGGGCGAGCAACGTGGGCAGGTGAGAAGCACATGAGCGAGAAAGCAACATAGAGCACAGAAAGGGAGAGCATGGGGAGGGAGAGAATCACACATGGGAGAGCTTGAGCTTACCCCACGAGAGAGACAGCAACACAAAGAACACGGTGTAGACATTTGGTGGGTGGGAAGCACACGAATAAAAAGCTGGGAAGGTGTGCACTTTCATGGAGTGCTTAAGAAAAAATAAATAAAAAGTAATTCTCTAGAAGTGAGCAGTGGAAGGATACAAGTCATCCAATCCAAAGGATGGTAAAGAGGCTATGTTCCAGGGGAAGGACAAGTACAAGATGTACAAGGAGAGCCATCGAATGAGAAGCAAGCAAAGTGAGAGTGACAGTAAGGTCAACCAATGGTAACTAATCAGCAGGCTGTAAACCCACTGCAAGGTCTTCATAAGCCCACAATCATTCTTCCCCAGCCTGACAGCTTACTCTGTCCGGTAGACGAGACCGAAAAAAAGAAACCAAAAAATGGAAGGGATACAGAGGGGCTGGAAAAGCAGCGGGTAAGGAAGGGGGCAGTATGCAGTATTACAGACATTCAGGTGGCAGGGATTTCAGAGAGGAAACAGCACATGGAGTAAGACAGCAAGTAGACAGTGCTGAGCAAAAAATGTAGTTCTCTGAATAAAAGCAGTGGAATGCTGCAAGTCATCTAATGGATGGTAAAAAGGAAGGAAAACCATCAAATAACGAGCAAGCAGCTGAGATTGACATGAAAGTGAATCACTGGTATGCACTGGAGTGGCCCAAATCCCACTGTAAGTATTGGTAGTTCAACAATAGGTCTTCAACAATAGACAGCTAAAGGCTTTTTGTAGCAAGACCTAAAATGTGCTGCTTTTAGTTTTCTTCTGTTTGAGGTTGAGGATATCTTTGAGCTCAGTCTAAATTATCCCGTTGTCTGAAAGGGTCAATTTTGGAAATGTATCTCTTTACACGGATGTAATAGATTGGTTATAGCCACAATGTGAAATGTAACTCGAAATATCACATGCAAGGCAATGAAAGCCCAACGACGAGATGGAAATGTCATATATAAGCAAACCAAACACATGTCAACTATGCTTCAGAGCTTTTCAGTTATCTCTACTGGTTCTCAATTCCAGCTTGTATGCATTCAGGAGTGTTCTTTAAGTAAGCTGAGAAAGGGAGGGGCCGTTCAAGGGATCTGACCCATGAAGCTTATCTAAGTACAGTTTGCAAGAGCCATAGGGGGTCATTCTGACATCGGCGGTAAAAGTCACTTACCGCCGGCCAGAAGGCCGCCATAACACCGCCGCGGCCGCGGTAAACCGCCACGGTCATTCTGACCCGCAACTGGCAAACCGCCAAAAACCCGACATCCTCAAAAATCCACCACACCAAAGGTCAGCGAAAAAATGGCGCTGACCAAACCTCCACCGTCACGCCAACAGAAAAACGCCCATACCATTCCGACCCACAAATCCACGTGGCGGTCTTTCAAACGCGGTATTCCATTGGCGGTACACACCGCCGCGGTCAAAATACACACACACATAGAAAACTCAGCAACATTGGTCAGTTCGAAATACGCACACCTGATACACATACTAACACCACTCCCACACACCCAACACAATATAAAGCACACACCCACATCACCCACAAGCCCCTACGACCCAAAATCATTGATGAAGGTGAGAGACAGTGCACAGAATAGAGAATCCCACAACACAGAGGCACACAACACCATCACCCACACAGAATCCACGCACCAAACACCACACACCACCACACGCACCACACTCATCACCACAAACGCCACCCCACACCTCAACCACACCACCCCATGGCACCCCAAAGACATCCCAGGTTCAGTGACGCCGAACCCAGGGTCATGGTGGAGGAAATAGTCCGTGTAGAGCCCCAGCTCTTCGGGGCACAGGTGCAGCACACCACAATTGCCAGGAAGATGGAGCTATGGCAAAGGATAGTGGACAGGGTTAACGCGGTGGGACAGCATCCACGCAATCGGGAGGACATCAGGAAGAGATGGAACGACCTACGGGGGAAGGTGTGTTCCATGGTATCAAGGCACAACATTGCGGTGCAGAAGACTGGCGGCGGACCCCCGCCTACTCCCCCAGAATTTACCGCGTGGGAGGAGGAAGTCTTGCACATCCTGCATCCTGAGGGCCTCGCAGGAGTAGCCGGAGGAATGGACTCTGGTAAGGCAAATCTTCACTACTGCTTCCCACCCCCACCCCACCTGCATGCCAAATCATACCCCCGCCCTCACCCCATCACACCAACCCCTAGCAAAAGGCTCACCATCACAACCCACCCATCCCAACACCAAGCCCTGCATGCGACCACAAAGCATGGACACCCATCACCAAAGCATGCCCACTGCACACACACATCAACCCCACAAGCCACCCTCACAAAAGCCCCCACAAGGAAATGCCTGCACATGGGTACACGGACACCCACCCATCACACGAAATGCCACACACAGAAGCAATAACCATACCTTTATACCCCTGCAGGACCTGAACGCCACCACACCGCCACGGAGGGTCCAGAGATGTCCATCCCACCCCCAGAAGAGGCCCCCAGTGATGACAGCAGCTCTGTCTCCCTGGAGCCAGACGACCAGCCCGGCCCATCGGGGTCCTCTGGACAGTCGGTTCCCCACAGACAGCCACAGGCTACACCAGACCCAACCACCTCTGGGAACACCAGCACAGCTCCCACCCAGCGGGCCCATGCCTCTGTCTCCAGGACACGTAAATCAGCGGTGTGTCCACCACTACAGGGCACCCAGGTTGACCCACCACCCCAACAACAACAGGGACCTGGGGGCAGTGGTAGTGGGCACGCCGTCCAGGGGACAGAGGCCCAGGAACACAGGGGAACTGGGAGGGCTGCTCTGCGACAGGGGGGGGACAGGCCCGGGGAACCGACTCTGCAAGAGGCCCTCTCCATCATCATGGGAGCATACCACCGCTCCCAGGAGACGATGGCGACGGTACTGGCGCGGTTCCAGGAGATCCAGGAACTGCAGGAGGAACGGTACATGGGGTTCAGGGAGGAACTGAGGAACATCGGTTCCGCAATGGGGACCATCGTCCTGGCCCTTACCCAGATCGTCACCACATTGCGGGACCATGTGGCACCCCAAAGGGCCCCTGTCACTAGCCCAGGCCAGGAACAGCCTACCACCTCCGCCGGCACTAGTGGACAGGAGGCCCCCACACAACGACAGGCCACCAGAACCCCACCTCCTGCAGAAGAAGAACCACCCGCAAGCGGAACCTGAGATCTCACAAGAAGACAGAGTAGGATTGCAAGACCCCCGCCAGCCTAAGATACCCCCTGATGTCATCCCACTGTCCCACATTGTCACCCTGTCCAACCTTGAACTGCCCTTGCTCCATCCTTCCACAGGCATATGGACAATGCACCTGTGCGACTGAGAACTGGACTCTGCCATGGACATTACTCCACCCCCACCCATCCCCGCTTCCCAATCATTTACCTATATGTAGCACTTAAAATAAATAACTTATTCCACTTAAAAAAACAGGAGTCTGCTTGTATTCTTAACAAATGTATTACACATAACGGTGCAATAGTGGCCAGTTACTTTGTGATGACAACATACCAATTTCAATAAGCTTTAGTCCATGGGCAAACAAAGCTGAAGTCAGGCAGTGGGTCATACAGCTCTGAAAAGGGAAGGGAAAGTCACAAATCAGTTAACAGGAACTGGGGGGAAACACAGACAGTGGAGACGCATGAGGCCTCAAGTAAATGTAAATTGGGGTGGCTGTTTCTTACCTGTGTGCTACTGAAAGTATTGTTGTATGACTGTATCCCTGTTGTCCGTGTCATCCCCGTCGTCTTCCTCCTCTTCACTCTCCACAGGCTCCACAGCTGCAACAACACCACCACCTGGACCATCCTCCTGCAGAAAAGGCACCTGGCGTCGCAATGCAAGATTGTGAAGCATACAGCAGGCCACGATGATCTGGCACACCTTCTTTGGTGAGTACATGAGGGATCCCCCTGTCATATGCAGGCACCTAAACCTGGCCTTCAGGACCCCGAAGGTCCTTTCTATGATCCTCCTAGATCACCCATGGGCCTCATTGTACCGTTCCTCTGCCCTGGTCTGGGGATTCCTCACTGGGGTCAGTAGCCACGACAGGTTGGGGTAACCAGAGTCACCAATTAGCCACACACGGTGTCTCTGTAGCTGTTCCATCACTTAAGGGATGCTGCTATTTCGCATGACATACGCGTCATGCACTGACCCAGGGAACTTGGCATTTACATGGGAGATGTACTGGTCAACCAAACAGACCACCTGGACATTCATCGAATGATAACTTTTTTTTGGTTTCTGTACACCTGCTCACTGTCTTTGGGGGGAACCAAAGCCACATGGGTCCCATCAATGGCACCAATGATGTTGGGGATATGTCCAAGGGCATAGAAATCACCCTTCACTGTAGCCAATTCGCCCACCTCAGGGAAAATAATGTAGCTCCGCATGTATTTCATCAGGGCAGACAACACTCTGGACAAAACCTTAGAAAACATAAGCTGAGACATCCCAGATGACATGGCCACTGTTGTCTGAAAAGACCCACTTGCCAAAAAATGGAGTACTGACAGAACCTGCACCAGAGGGGGAATCCCCGTGGGTTGGCGGATGGGGGACATCAGGTCTGGCTCCAGCTGGGCACATAGTTCATGTATAGTTGCTCTGTCAAGCCGGTATGTAAGTATGATATGTCGTTCTTCCATTGTCGACAGGTCCACCAGCGGTCGGTACACGGGAGGATTCATCCTTCTCCTCGCAAGTCCCAGCGGACGGTGCCTAGGAAGGACAACATGGCGCACAGAGTCAAGCAACCCACAGGTTAATTCACACAGCTTGCACAGTACACGAATCGCTATGCATGGAACGGCTTGTATGAGTGGCTATGCAAGGCCTAGGCCTGTGTGACGCAGTAGAAATCATGCCATGTGGGCCCTTGAAATGGCAGCTGCCTGACCTGTGAAGTGTGACAGTGGGATGTGAGGTCACTGCGCTGGCGTGGCACACCGTGGCGGTAGGCGGTCGAAGACCGCGGCGCAAAGCAGCATTGGTTAACATTGAACCCTATGGGTCTCAGGAGCCAATGATGATGTGCGCCGACGGACGCGGTACGCACCGCCGCGGTACGCACCGCCGCGGGCGTGACCGCCATTTTCTATCTGATTATTCACTCGAGACCTGATCATCCACAGGAGAGGACCTATACTGCAAGTGCTGCTGTGACCTCGGTCTGGGAGATACAATGGCTGCTGCGACTGGGGAAAGGGCCCCTGCCTTCACTGCCGAAGAATTGGAGGAACTTGTTGATGGGGTCCTACCCCAGTATGCGCTACTCTACGGTCCTCCAGACCAACAGGTTAGTACAAAGGGTGCACGTTGAATGGGCTATGCCTGTGTTGAGTGGGGTGTATGTAAGATGGTGGGGAGGGGAGCGAATGAGGAGTGCAACGCACGAAAGATGAGAGCATGTGCCACATGGCAAGGTTGGAGAGGGGGGGGGCACTCACATTGACCAGGCAGAAAACTGATGCGATTTCTTTTACCACCCTGTACATGTCACATAGGTCAGCGCCCATCAGAAGATCGACATTTGGCGTGCCATCGCCAAGGACGTCTGGGCCCTGGGGGTCCACAACAGACGGGGCACCCACTGCCGAAAGAGGTGGGAGTACATCCGCCGCGGGACCAAAAAGACCGCTGAGTCTCTGCTGGGGATGGCCTCCCAACGTAGAAGGGGTGCCAGCCGCCAATAGACCCCCCTGATGTCCCGGATCCTGGCGGTGGCCTACCCCGATTTGGATGGGCGCGTGAGGACATCACAGCAGACACAAGGGGGTGAGTATCAGCACATTCTGCTATCTTTGCGCGCAGTGAAGGTGTCTGGGTGGGGGAGGAGGGCTGTGGCTATCTCCAGGCCAGGGCGCATTCTGTAGGCTAGGCCCCTCTGTTAGACATGGCCCTGTGCCCCCGCCCCCCACCTCTGTAGTAAGCCAAGTACAGCTATCCATGGTCCGGCCTCACCCATGTGTGCATTTGTCGTTCATAGACCCGTAGGACTAGTCACAATAACTGAGTAGTGTACCCCCATTGCGCGGCCTAGTTCAGGGGGCTTCTGTGTCTGTCCTCTCCGACAACGGTGTTGCCAATGCATGCACTCAACCTGTCTTCATTTCTCCCCCCCCCCAATTTTCTTTGTCTTCCTGTTCATGTGTGCATTAGCATCATCTGGCGGAGGAGAAGTGGCATTGGAGCACGAGGGAGCTGCATCTCACATGGCCCCGGAGGGCCATACAACAGACTCCGAGTACACCAGTGAGACGGAGGGCGAGTGGAGCTCCACAACGGGGACCCATGGAGACGTCAGCGACACCGACACGTCCTCGGAAGGGAGCTCCCTAGCGGTGGCGGCAACATCCGTGCCCACCGCCACAACAGGTACAGCCGCCACCCAGCGCACCAGCCCCGCCCTCCCAGCAGCCCCTCAGCCTTCGCTCCGTGCCCGCTCGCCCAGGAAGGCGGGCATCTCCTTCGCCCCAGGCACCTCAGGCCCTGCCCCAGTTACTCCTGCTGCCCTCAGTGAGGAGGTCATTGACCTCCTCAGGACACTCATTGTTGGGCAGTCTACCCTTTTGAATGCCATCCAGGGTGTAGAAAGGGAGGTGCATCGGAGCAATGCATACCTGGAGGGCATTCATTCGGGTCAGGCTGCCCATCAGCGATCGTTCAACGCTCTGGCCTCAGCACTGACGGCAGCCATTGTCCCTGTCTCCAGCCTCCCTCTTCTGCCTCCCTCCACCCAGTCCCAGTCTCCTGTTCCTCTGCCTATCCCATCCACACCATCAGACCAGCCTGCACACACCTCTACACCCAAGGGCAGCTCATCCAGACATAAGCACCACAGATCCCACAAGCATTCACCCAAGCAACATCCAGATGCAGACATGCCAACAGTCACTACCACCTCTGTGTCCCCCACCTCCTCATCTCCCTCCTCCCTCCCTGTGACGTCTCCACTCACACCTGCATGCACACCACGATCAGCCAGTACTTCCATCACCAGCACACCCTCCATTACAGTCTGCACACGTGCAGTCACCACCCCCACTGCCATTTACACGTCCCCTGTGTCCTCTCCCAGTGTGTCTGTCACCCCCTCTTCCAAAGCACACAAACGCAGGCAGCCACCCACCCAACAGCCATTCACCTCACGACAGCCTGCGTCACAAGCACCTGCACCCAAAGACAGCACACTTGACTCTCCTACAACCACATCCTCTTCCTCCACTCCCAAACCCACTACACCTACCCGTCCCTGTCCTCCCCAAGTCCTTTTCCTTTCCAACCTTGAGCTCGTTCCAATCACTGACCCACCCCCTCCATCTGGTAAGAGTAAAAAAAAGCACCTCAGCCACCACCAGCCCTGCATCTACTGTGACCAAAGTGCAGGGCTATTGGAGTCCACCAGATCCTAGGCAGGAACATCAGCCAGCAGCAAGGGGACAGCCAGCCCACCCCCTGGGAAGAGGACAAAAAAGAAAAAGGCCCGGCGCGACAAGCCTGAGACGGCTGCCACCAAGGACAGTAGCCTTGCCCTGTCACCTGCCACATCATCCAAGGGAGGCAAGGGCCACAGAGCTCCAGCGAAGGAGGGCAAGGGCAGCAGGGCGGAGAAGTCAGGCAGCAGGCGAGCTGCCCAGGAGGGCCCCACCAGCCCCATTCCGGGTGTGACGGACGACACCCACGGGCCCAGGACTCCATCACAGGAGGGTGCCGCGACCGCAAGTTCGGATGGTGAATGAGCGGGAAGTCTTGCCCAGGTCTGGCTCCCTAGACACACAGGACAAGCACCGCTGAACGGGCCCCGCCGGGACAATAACCGCTGAACGGGCCCCGCCGGGAGGAGCACCGCTGAACAGGGCCCTGCCGGGACAAGAACCGCTGAACGGGCCCCGCCGGGAGGAGCACCGCTGAACAGGGCCCCGCCGGGAGGAGCACCGCTGAACAGGGCCCTGCCGGGACAAGAACCACTGAACAGGCCCGCCGGGACAAGAACCGCTGAACGGGCCTCACTGGGAGGAGCACCGCAGAACAGGGACCCGCTGGGAGGAGCACCGCAGTACAGGGCCCCGCCGGGACAAGAACCGCTGAATGGGCCCCGCCGGGAGGAGCACCGCTGAACAGGGCCCCGCCGGGACAAGAACCGCTGAACAGGCCCCGCTGGGACAAGAACCGCTGAACAGGCCCCGCCGGGACAAGAACCGCTGAACTGTGCCCCGCCGTCTCAAGCACCGCTCCACTGGGCCCTTCCTGTCAAGCACCGCTCCTCTGGGCCCCGCCGTCTCAAGCACCGCTCCGCTGGGCCCTTCATCTCAAGCACCGCTCCGCTGGGCCCTTCCTGTCAGGCACCGCTCCGCTGGGCCCTTCCTGTCAAGCACCGCTACGCGGGCCCTTCCAGTCAAGCACCGCTCCGCTGGGCCCCGCCGTCTCAAGCATCGCTCCGCTGGGCCCTTCATCTCAATCACCGCTCCGCTGGGCCCTTTCTGTTAAGCACCGCTCCGCTGGGCCCTTCCTGTCAAGCACCGCTCCGCTGGGCCCTTCATCTCAAGCACCGCTCCGCTGGGCCCTTCCTGTCAAGCACCGCTCCGCTGGGCCCTTCATCTCAAGCACCGCTCCGCTGGGCCCTTCCTCTCAAGCACCGCTCCGCTGGGCCCTTCATCTCAAGCACCGCTCCGCTGGGCCCTTCCTGTCAAGCACCGCTACGCTGGGCCCTTCATCTCAAGCACCGCTCCGCTGGGCCCTTCATCTCAAGCACCGCTCCGCTGGACCCTTCATCTCAAGCACCGCTCCACTGGGCCCTTCCTGTCAAGCACCGCTCCGCTGGGCCCCGCAGTCTCAAGCACCGCTCCGCTGGGCCCTTCCTGTCAAGCACCGCTCCGCTGGGCCCCGCCGTCTCAAGCACCGCTCCGCTGGGCCCTTCATCTCAAGCACCGCTCCGCTGGGCCCTTCCTGTCAAGCACCGCTCCGCTGGGCCCTTCCTGTCAAGCACCGCTCCGCTGGGCCCTTCATCTCAAGCACCGCTCCGCTGGGCCCTTCATCTCAAGCACCGCTCCGCTGGGCCCTTCATCGCAAGCACCGCTCCGCTGGGCCCTTCATCTCATGCACCACTCCGCTGGGCCCTTCCTGTCAAGCACCGCTACGCTGGGCCCTTCCTGTCAAGCACCGCTCCGCCCTTCATCTCAAGCACCGCTCCGCTGGGCACTGCCGTCTCAAGCACCGCTCCGCTGGGCCCCGCCGTCTCAAGCACCGCTCCGCTGGGCCCTTCCTGTCAAGCACCGCTCCGCTGGGCCCCGCCGTCTCAAGCACCGCTCCGCTGGGCCCTTCCTGTCAAGCACCGCTCCGCTGGGCACTTCCTGTCAAGCATCGCTCCGCTGGGCCCTTCATCTCAAGCACCGCTCCGCTGGGCCCTTCCTGTCAAGCACCGCTCCGCTGGGCCCTTCCTGTCAAGCACCGCTCCGCTAGGCCCTTCATCTCAAGTACCGCTCCGCTGGGCCCTTCCTGTCAAGCACCGCTCCGCTGGGCCCTTCATCTCAAGCACTGCTCCGCTGGGCCCTTCATCTCAAGCACTGCTCCGCTGGGCCCTTCATCTCAAGCACCGCTCCGCTGGGCCCTCATCGCAAGCACCGCTCCGCTGGGCCCTTCATCTCAATCACCGCTGGCCCATTGACAGTGCCGGTTCTATGTCGAGCAGGGCTTCAGGAAAAACTCGGGGCACCATGCCTCCTCCAATAACAGTGGAGTCGGTAATCCATCTGATGGACTGTGGCTTTGCACCCCCCAGGATGGGACAGTGGGCATGGAGGCCCCTCGTGGATCTGTCGTCGTGGACTCATGTGGCTGAGGTGCCCCCCCTTTCCTTCCCCCTGAGGTGCCTGTAGTTTTATCATCTGATGCCCCTGCAGTGTTCTCTCCAATGGTATCTGGTCTCCTGTGTGGGTTTTGCCCATGTGTTTGTGCACATTGGCCCACGGACTATGGAACTTTGACGGAATGTGCAGGACTTTTTGCCTATGGATATCTTGTTGACTATGTTCATTCCTTATTTTTGTATCTTTTATATGGCATATTTACCATTCCTTCAATGGAGCTATTTATACATATATTTTATAGATAATTTAAATTGTGTCTTTGCATTATTCCGGGGGGTTTGTGTGGTTTCACTCTGACTTGTTGCTCGGCATTGGGGTGTAGGTATTTGTGGTGGGGGGGGGGTGTATGGCGCATGTGTGTGCCCGTAAGCTTTTCTCCTCCCCCATCCCCTGTGTCGTAGGTGCAGTACTCACCGTTGTCGTCTGCGCCGGCGTTCGTACTCCTGGTAGATGAGCAGGTAGACAATAGCTGGTAGGATGTGTAATTCGGGCTCCATGCTGTCCTCCGTCCTCGTGGAGTGTGTATAGGTGAGCGTTTTCCCGTTCGTAGTCTGTTTCCGGCGTGTTTTTATCGGCGGGGCTCCCGCCCCGGAAAAGGTGGCGGATTGGTGAGTTGTGATAGGGTGGGCGGTACATTGTCTGCCGCCTGCCTGTTGGCGGTGACCGCCGCGCTGTTTGTCGGTCCCGCCGTGGCGGTCGGAGTGTTAATGTGGCGGCCTGTGTTGGTGGTTCCCGCCGGAGTTAGAATACAATTTTTTTGACCGCCGGCCTGTTTGCGGGTTGGCCGCCGCTTTATCACCGACCGCCAGGGTCAGAATGACTCCCATAGTCTCTGTAACTGAGGGCATGTCCTAAGAACATGTGGCCTACAAGAACTTTTAATCCTTCTGGTTTTGATCCACTGCAGGACCTCCATTTCCTGGTCATCCTTCTCTTATGTTAGTTCGTCCTTCTGGTCATTCTGGTCATCGTGGTTCTATTATTCCTGGCCCTTGCCTTCCTGATCCTTCTGCTGGTTCTGTCCTGGTCTTCTTGGTGGTCTTGGTCCTCATATAGTGCTGGTCGCGCCTGTTCTAGCACTCCGTCTTCTGACTAGGTGGCCCTCCTGGTCCTCCTTCTGCGTGCAGTCCACTTGTTACTGGCCCCATTAACCCATATCATCTGAGCATTGGTAATCATGCCCCTAGTTTCCCTGGTTTGCCTTTTTCTTGCCCTCCTGGTCCTTGTCATCCTGGTCCACAACACCCTCTCCCCCTTACTTCTGGTCCTTCTGGTACTCTGTGGTCTGTTTCTCCCTTCCCCAGACCCCCCTCTTCATGTGTTCCTCATCTGCCTAGCCCAAATTCACTGACCCTTCTCCTGGTCTTGCTACCTAGGAGGGCCATCTTAGTCTTCCGAGGCCCTTCCTGGTCTTCCAGGACATAGCCATCAGGTCCATGTCTCTGGCCACCCCAGGGCTAGCCATGTGACTAGTGTGATAGATACAGGCATGCTGTCCATTGGGCTCCACTCTACAAGCGCGGCTGGAAGTGGTAACGCAATAACAGACACTATTGTAACCCTCTGAGGGCAAAGGGCAGATAACGCTAACTGTGCTCCCAGAAACCCCAATTCTATAAACCTCTACCCACCCTGCAACCACACCCCAACGCAGCGTCTCCCCTACGAAGACCATATAGTGCCGCTCCAGTCCTCCATACCTCACAAAGCTTCCGCATTCTGGGGAAATGTTCCACCCAAACAAGGTTGGTTAAAGTATATAAAAACCATTGGCAAAGCCAATAGGTTTCACCTATGCAAGAGCTATTGGCTTTGTGAAAGTCTTTTAGCCATGTTGTACAGCAGTGCGGCTGCTGTTGGAGTACAGGGACCAGCAAAACCAATGTGGGAGGATGTGATAGCGATGGGGCAAGCAACAACAACATGGAGAAGCGGGAGGGAGGTCATGCAACAATGTTGGAGGGAGCATGGGGCAGGGGGTTGGACGCAAGCAACAGAGCAGGACATGAGTGGGGGTGATGGCCTACAAACACTTGCACGCTTATGGAGTGCTACAACTAAAAGAAAAAAGTAGCTCTGAAAGCAGGAGCAGTGGAAGGACACTGGGCAAGAAAGTAGTACTTGGGCCATGCTCCAGGGGAGGGACAGCACATGCTGACCAAGCGGAAGCATGGTAATGGAGCTGAGCCTCTTCTATCAGACACCAGACAGTTCTTCACCTGCAAATGAGACGAGAAACTATGGATTTAGTGTAGCCGATGAGCCATTGACTTTGGAGGGCAATTATCCCCCTCCTCCAAACTGTCCATGACCCCTCCATACCAAGTCCCCTCTTTGCATGATTGAGCTTTCTACATCAGACCTGACCTCTTATAAAACTTTTTTTACCGTGTGAAGGGGGTGCAGGGGCAGTGCTGTAATGAAACGTGAAGGCCCCTCCCTGCTCTGTACAGGGAGGGGCCCACTTCGGACTCACGCAGGAGCTCCCAGACATGAATACTGTGCTGAGGGGGCACTCTGGAGCTCGGGGGCCCCTCCATCTCAGGGGCTATGCGGGCCTTTGCAAAATCACTCGGTAGGTGGGTTGTTAGAGGAGTGGGCTTTTAGGCCCAAAAATACCGCAAAGCTTCCCAGTCTGCCACTAATATCCTGGGGTATCTTCACACCCTGAAATGGACATAGGCTGTGCAGAGGCCTGTGCAGGGGTCTGCCCACCATTGATCCATTGTGTGATATTGGCTCCTCGCTAGCAGATCATGTGAAGGGAGCCATTATCGTGTGGCACACTCTGGCACGGTGTATGTTGACAGGCTTGCTATATGTCTCTTTGCAGACCGTCAGTGCAAAAACATGCACAATATTGTGCTACAGTGTTCAATGTTGATTTGCTGAACATTTGCCACTAGATGGCAGCAAGTCACTGTATGCAAGCAAGCGTTTGTTTTACACTGATTTTATTAAATCATTCTCAGAATTTTATGTTTCAATAATACATGAAAAAGTACTCAGCAGTTGAAATGTAATAGGTTATTACATCTGAGTTGTGATGTCATAATGCCTGCTGTCAGAGCCAGTAGACAATTAGAAAGCAAGGTCACCGAGCATCATTACGGCTATCGTTTTTTAGTGTGCTTAGTTTCCCACCACTGACTTTGCTTTTATTTATAATGTCTAAAGCCAGATCATCTCTTCCACATGAAACAGTAAGACTCTAAGAGCCTCATTATGACATTGGCGGTAAATCCCACTTACCGTCACGCTGACTGCCGCCAACATACTGCTGCCGTGGCGGATATCCGTGCACCATATTATGACCCACACACACCAATCCGACAGAATACTGCCATAGACAAAAGTCTGCCACACCAAAGGTCAGTGATAAACTGGCAGTATCAAAACCCACACCGTTACGCCAACAGAACTACGCACATCACATTATGACCCACGAATCACCACAGCGGACATTCAATGGCTGTGAACCATTGGGGCTACATACAGCCGCGCTCAAAACACACACACTCAAACAAAACAACACCACATTGGACATTTCAAACAACCCACACCTGACACCCAAACACACACCCACACCACTATAAAGCACACTCCCACATTACCCACAACCCTTTACGACTACAAAGCATTGCCACCAGAGAGACACCACTACTACAGACAAAACCAGAACCACACACCACCTACACCTATACACCACCCACGCACCCCACATCACACACTCCAACACATCACCCTACACACCCTCACCTACACACCTTACACAACACCCATGGCACCACAACGATACCCCAGGTTCTCAGAGGAGGAGCTAAGGGTCATGGTGGAGGAAATCATCCGGGTTGAGCCACAGCTATTCGGATCACAGGTGCAACAGATGTCCATTGCCAGGAAGATGGAGCTATGGTGGAGAGTCGTGGACAGGGTCAACGCCGTGGGACAGCACCCAAGAACAAGGGATGACATCAGGAAGAGGTGGAATGACCTTCGGGGGAAGGTGCATTCCGTGGTATCCAGACACCAGATAGCTGTACAGAGGACTGGCGGTGGACTCCCACCTCCTCTCCCACAACTAACAACATGGAAGGAGCAAGTCTTGGCGATCATGCATCCTGAGGGCCTCGCAGGAGTAGCAGGAGGACTGGACTCTGGTAAGGCAACTCTCTACTATTATCACCCCCCTACCTGCATGCCATCACATACCCCCACCCTCACCCTCAGCCCCATCACATCACCGCATCCAACACTCCCCACCATCACATCTCACTCATCCCAATGCCAAGCCCTGCATGCCATACTAATGCATGGACACCTATCACTAAAGCATGCACACTAGAGAGAACTAACCATCCCACCATACACCAACAAACACAAGTGAAAGCTGCCAGGGCAAATACAAACAAAGAGGGCAACCCACCAATGCACAATATGTCACACACAGAAACAATAACACTTAATTTACATCCCCACACGTATCCCAGCCAATGTCAGCGGAGAAGAGGTGCCAGCACTATCCAGTCCCCCAACTGAAGAGGCCCACAGTGATGACAGCAACACTGGTCGCCTGGATCTGGGTGACCAACCTGCCCCATCAGGGACCTCTGGGCAGTCGGTTACCCAGGCCCAGTCACACACCACCACAGAGCCTCCCCCATCAGGAAACACCATCACAGCACCCACCCAGCGTACCCACCTCAGCGGAGTTGAAGCGACTGGTGGATGGGGTCCTACCCCATTAGAGACTGCTGTTTGGGCCTCCAGACCAACAGGTGAGTACACAGTAGGCACGATGCATGTGGCATGAATGCTTGGGGTAGTGAGTGTGAAGGCCTCGTGTAGGGGGGGAGGGTTGATGTCCCCTAGGCGGCGTACAGCTTGTGTGTTGGGCCATGTGTGTGTAAATGGTGATGTGAAGGGGTATGGTGGGTCATAAGTGTAACAGTCAGGACCGTCTGACTGATACCATTTCTTGTGTGTTTTTCTATGCAGGTCAGCACCCATCAAAAGAAGGGTATATGGCGTGCCATCGCCAAGGACGTGCGGACCCTGGGGGTCTACGGCAGGCGGAGCACCCACTGTCGGAAACGGGGGAGGACCTGAGACGCTGGGCATGGAAGAAGGCAGAGGCCCAGCCGTCGAACCCTGACACCCCTGATGGCCCGCATACTGGCGGTGACCTATCCGGAGCTGGATGGGCGCTTGAGGGCATCACAGAAGCCACAAGGGGGTGAGTACATTGCCCATCATTACAACTTACGCATGTAAGGGGGGTACACAGGTAGGGGATGTGTGTCAGTGAGTGCCCCTAGGCCAGGCCTGACATTGCAGAGTAGGTCCCATGTTGGATAGGGTTCTGAAGTGATAATCGTGCTACCTAGCTTGTAGGCATCCACAACTGGTCAGTGCTGTGTGGGTCCCAGGTGTGCTGCATTTAGCGGTGTGTGCCCCCCCATGCCTTGGTGGCTAGCATTATAACTGGTAGTGCAATGCATAGTACGTAAGGCTGTTCCCTGTGTGTGAGTGCGGTGTGTACACCAACGGTGGTGTTGGTGCAGCCATTGACCCAGTGTATCCTTTGTCTCTTCCCCCCCTTTTTGTTTTGTCACCCTGTCCTTATGTGCATTAGCATCATCTGGCGGAAGAGCAGAGGCACCGGCGACGGAGGGAGCTGCATCCCGCAGGACCTAGGAGGCAAAGTCCAGCGACGGTGAGGGCACCAGTGAGACAGAGGGAGGGGGAGCACCACAGCGGAGACTGCAGGGGACAGCTCGGACACAAATACCTCCTCCGATGGGAGCTCCCTGGTGGTGGCGGACACCTCTGTGCCCATCCCAGCTACAGGTACAGCCACCACCCCGTACCAGCACCGCCCTCCCAGCAGCCCCTCATTGAGTTGCCTGTGCCCGCTCACCCAGGATGGTGGGCATCTTCTTTGCCCCAGGCACCTCAGGCCCTGCCCCAGTTAGCCCTGCTGCCCTGAGTGAGGAGGCTATTGACCTCCTGAGATCCATCGCTGTAGGGCAGTCAACCATTGTGAATGCCATCCAGGGGCTGGCATCCCAGATGCAACAGGCTAATGCATTCCTGGAGGGCATTCACACTGGCTTGGCGGCCCAACAGAGATCGATCCAGGCTCTGGTCTCCTCTCTGATGGTAGCCATTGTCCCTGTTTCCACCCTCCAACGTCCTCTTCCCAATCCCATTCCCCTCAACCCCAACCTATCCCAAGCACTCAGGCAGACACGCATGCACACAAGACAACACCCAAGAGTGGCACAGGCAAACACAAGCACTACACATCAACCCACAGGCACTCACGCAAACACTTTCCAGGTGCAGACATACCAACATCCACTATTTCCAGTGTCTCCCCCTACCCCTCCTCCACCTCCCTCCCAGTTGCGTCTACACTCACACCTGCATGCACTACATCCTCATCCACTACCAGCATCACCACCACACCTAGCAGAACACACACCTCACTGGCAGACACCTCCACAACAGCCATGCACACGTCCCGTGTGTCCTCTCCCAATATATCTGTCCCCCTCCTACAGTACACAAACGCAAACATTCAGACACCTAACAGCCATCCACCTCACAACAGCATCCAGCCCATGCACCTGCACCCAAAACACAGCAGACAGACACCTCCTACAACCACTCCCTCTTCCTCCACTCCCAAACCTTCTCCCTCTCCCCACCCCAATGTCCCTAAGAAGTTATTCCTCTCCACCATTGACCACTTCTCTACCCTTCCCCCCGTCCTTCACATCTGGCCAGGGTGGCAAAAACCCAGGCAAGCACCTCAGCCACCCAGTCCACGGGCCCAGTAGTCTCCACACCCACTTGTGGTGGGAAAGGATACAGGGCACCAGGCAGCCTCAACGAAAGGGTGCCTGCCCAGCTGCTGCCCGGAAGGGCAAGGAGCCTGCACCATCAGGCAGGAAGGACATGGGCCCTGGTGCAGGGACACAGACGGAGCCCCCACCACCAACCATAGTTGTGCAGCCATCCGAGGATGCAGGGGATGCACGGGAGCTTCCCCCCACCACCACCACCAGCACCAGCACCACCACCACCAGCACCACCACCACCAGTGGGCAGCCGTCTGAGGTTGCAGGGGATGGGCTGGAGCTTCCCCCCACCAGCAGCAGCAGCACCACCACCATTGAACAGCCATCACTGGCGGCGGACGGTTTGTAGTCCTGCCTCCATGGGCTGCTGTGTGGCCTGCCCCTGCAAATCCAGTGGGTAAGACACCCACCAACCCCAGCCTCCCCAGGATCAAGAGCACAGGGCACGGTGCCCCCTCCAGAACCAGTGGGTAAGACACCCACCAACCCCAGCCTCCCCAGGATCATGAGCACAGGGCACAATGCCCCCTCCAGAACCAGTGGGTAAGACACCCACCAACCCCAGCCTCCCCAGGATCATGAGCACAGGGCACAATGCCCCCCCTCCCCCCAGAACCAGTGGGTAAGACACCCACCAACCTCAGTCTCCCCAGGATCAAGAGCACAGGGCACGGTGCCCCCTCCAGAACCAGTGGGTAAGACACCCACCAACCCCAGCCTCCCCAGGATCATGAGCACAGGGCATGATGCCCCCCCCCCCCAGAACCAGTGGGTAAGACACCCACCAACCCCAGCCTCCCCAGGATCAGGAGCATAGGGCACGATGCCCCCTCCAGAACCAGTGGGTAAGACACCCACCTGAGAGACTGTGGCCTTGCACTCCGCAGGACAGAGCACAGGGCATGTTGCCCCCTCCAGAGCATGTGGGCAAGTAACTCACTTAAGAGACTGTGGCCTTGCACTCCCCAGGACAAAGCACAGGGCATGTTGTCCCCTCCAGAACCATTGGTCCTGTTCCATCTGCCGGCTGAGGTGCCCCCCGTTGCCCATCCCCCTTAGATGCCTGCCTATTTTCCAACTGATGCCCCTGCAGTGTTCTCTCCGTGTTGGTGCAGGTGACAAGTGGGGCCTTGCACTTTGGCCTGTGGCCCTGTGGCTCACGCACAATGAGGACTGGGCAGTGTCCCTTGAATTGTACATATGTAGATACCATTAAATTGCATTTTCGTATTTCTACTGTGTTGTTATTATTACACTCACTTTAGCACATTCCTTTGCAGTATTCCTCACGGGTACGGGGTAAATATGTTTTATTACTGCAATTGATTGTGTGTATGGTGTTGGGGGCTGGGGTGTGTGTGTTGCGTGTGTGTGTCACACACTTCCCCCCCTCCTCCTGTGTGTGCTAGGCGGCTGTATTCACCGTTGGTAGCTTCGCCGTTGTTGGTGTTCGCGGTGGAGCAGGACGTAGAAAATCATTGGAAATATTTGCAGTTCGGGCTCCATGGCGGCGTGGTTCTTCCCTGTGTTTCCAAAGGTGAGTACTTTCCCTTCTGTGCAGTTTTTCCGCCAGGCTTTTGATATCGTTGGTACCTCCCCGGAAAAGGTGGCAGTTTCCTGTCTCATAATACGGTGGGCGGAACATTGACTTCCGCCTGGCTGATGGCGGCTACTGCTGTGGAGCCTGTTTCAGCCCTAGCGGTTGGTGTGGTTAAATGGCTGTCTATCTGAGTTCTCACCGCCATGGTCATAATTTGGCGGTAGTCACCGCCGGCCCGTTGGCGGTATTACCGCCACTGTTTCACCGACCGCCAGGGTTGTAATGAGGGCCTAAGTGTTTAAACTGGTTATGGGAAGGGTGGTGGTGTAACCCTGCATTATAAGGAATAAAATACCCTCTACCATACATTTAAAGGATATTGCAAGTTACAAAGAGGAACATTTTGAATGAGAGGTGAACCCGAGGGAGCGGGAACACAGCAAAGGTGCAATGAAAGGGAAAGTAGGGTGTGACTAGGAGCGAAACTTAACAACTCCACCAATATGCTTACGGCAAGATTCAGTGCTTGGTGTACAACTTACTCCTTCACGAATGTGACGGGGTACTCTGTCCGGCAACCACTCAGCCCTTCCAGTTTAGGGCCAGGTGGACCGCCGGGTTTCTGCCTGCGGTACTCCTGTTGGCTCCTTTAATGTGAAGCTTACTTTGATGACCTGACGTAGTGCTGGCTCTTGGAGTAAGAGCATCACACACCCACTCTATTTAGGTCTGACAGTCAGATTTTGTTTATAGCTATCACTGCCATGGAAACCTAGTGATGTGTTATACAGAAAAATACAAATAATGACTCCCACCCGAAGGGAACAACCTCCCTGGTTGTGGAGGTCATTATTTATTAGTTATTTTAAAAACTCAGAATTTCAGCGTTTTTTTTTTTTTAAAGCAAAAAGTTTGATGGACAGCTGTCAAAAATGATGGTGGCTGTCTACCAAACCTTTAGTACCTTCAGAGGAACTGACGGTGACTGCAGTTCCTCTAAAGGTACAGAGATCACCAGTTGGCCAGGTGTGATCTCTAAATGTGATGGCCATCTATCTTTCAGGATGGTGGATGTAATGTCCCCCACCACCTTGGCGGACAGAGTACACACTCCCATACAGTTAATCAGGTACTTAATTCACAGGCAGGGAAGTAAAATCCTGATTATTTTTTAAGCTTCCCTGCCACTTTTAATCTGTAAGAGGAAGTAAACCCATATGCAGTGCAAGTTTGTAATGGTTGGTCTCAATCCAATAGTCTAGTATTAGCGGCCATTTTGTTTTGGGAAGGACAATCCCTTTCCCAGCTTTCTTAATGTCCCCGGCCTCACACCCGCCATGAGTTCTCTGGCCATCATTGCCTCATCTCCCACTTCATCAACAATGCCGCATCCTACCTACTCCCGCAGTCCCATATCTTTGCTTGTCCTGGGGTTGTCTCCATTGTTAGGGATTGGAAATGGAGGAAGATTTCAGGTGAGTCCTGATAAGATTAATGACATGATTGAGATCTTGGCAGATGAATTACTCCGTCACAACGGTGATGGATATCCCATTCACTGAAATATTAATCCTATTATATCCTAAGGGATTTATATTTGGGCTGACGGGATATCCGTTACCATTGTGACTATGGGATTTATTTTTTGGTAGATGTGATATCTGTCACCATTATGACAGAGTACCTAGTCCACCAAGGTCTCAATCAGGCCCTAATAGTCTTGTGAGGCTTTAACCTGTGGGTCGGAGTTTAAAATCAACCAACCACTGCAAGCCTAGTCAATGACCTCAGAACATTGGATCTCATCCAAGAGATCTACGTTAATGGATGCTATGGACTGGATTCACATTCTGCCACTTAACTACCTCCAAACCAAGAAGGCACTGTGAACTACTCATTGGTTAGTGGAATTCAGAATCATTTTTTTCATTGTCACCAGGTGCATTGCAACTCTTTTCTGGACCCAACAAACCTGAAACTCCAGCCAAACATAAAAGGTCTGCAATATCCAATTAAAGACTTCCCTCTTGGCTCCTCTGACTAAACAGGCACAGAAGAATTTGTTTAAGTGCACAATAACAAATTCTCAACAATAACCAAACACCATCAAAAGAAATTTAATAAAAGATCTCCTCCTCTCCACAATGGTGGTTTTCTCCCAAATCAAAGAAAACAAATTATGGAAATTAAACACTAAAATGTTCATGGAAAAAGTCACAGCAGAACAGGGATGAACAACTCTACACAGAGAAGTTAACAGCAGAACATAACTCAACCAAGTGCTTGATATCCTCAAATAAATACAAAAACTTTGTACCTCGCATAATGCGCAAACCACCAAGTTAACCAGACACACAATTTTAGACCATGGGCCTTAGTTAGGGTTGGGAAGAGTGGGGGAAGCATCCTGCTGCCCTACCAAACCTGCGGGTTCTCACTTTATTTAGAGTTGGGGTAAACACTGGAGGGCATATTTAGGAGCCCCTTGCACCTCGTTGCGTCATTTTATGTGATGCAACGCAGCGCAGACCTCCAAATCATATCTATAAGATGACACAAAGTCACTTTGCGTGGCTTTTCATGGCATCATAGATATGGAGTAAGGCAAGGTGTAGGAAAGTACCCTCTTTTTGGCGTGTTACCCCCAATTTCTGCCTGATGGCAGTGTGTTTTGACTGTGTCACTGGGACCCTGCTAGCCGGGACCCCAATGCTTATGGTTTGTGACCTACTTGTCAGTATGTTATACTGTTTTGTCATTATGCTTGACTGTGTCACTGGAGTCCTGCTAACCAGGACCCCAGTGCTTATGCTCTCTCTGTTCTCAGATTGATCACTACATACTGGTAACCCAGTATTTCATCCCAAATTGGCATACTGGTCACCCCTTATAAGTCCCTAGTATATGGTACTTAGGTGCCCAGGGCATTGGGGTTCCAGGGGATCCCTATGGGCTGCAGCATTACTTTTGCCACCCATAGGGAGCCCGTGCAAAGGCTTCCGCAGGACTGCCATTGCAGCCTGCGTGAAATGATGCATGACCCTTTCACAGCCATTTTCACTCCACCAGAGCACTTATAAGTCACCTATATGTCAGGCCTTCCAACCCTGAAGGCTGGGTGCAAAGTACCTGTATGTGAGGGCACCCCTGCACTAGCAGAGGTGCCCCCACGTCGTCCAGGACCATTTTCCCAGACTTCGTGAGTGCGGGGACGCCATTTTACACGTGCCCTGGACCTCGGTCAATACCTATGTCCAGCTTCACAAAGGTAACCCCAAATATGGCCATGTAAGGTGTCTAACAACTGAGAATTGTACCCCAGTACTGATTCTAGTATTGGTTGTACAATCCCATGCACCATGGGGGCTCCACAGTGGACCCCAAGTACTGCCATACCAGCCTTCAGAGGTTTTCCAGGCAGCCTCACAGACAGGTTTCTGCCCTCCTGTTGCTTGAGCAGTGACGTCAGAGCCCTCCCCTGATAGCTGCTTGACCTGGTTAGGTGACTAATGCCCCTTTCAGGGCTATTTAGGGTTTCTCCTCTGGGTGTTTCTTCAGATTCCGATTGCAAGACTGCAGCAGGAATCCTCTGCAACCCCTACTTCATCTTCTACCGACGGATCAATCGCTGACTACTCCAGGAACTCTACAAAAGTGAAACAAAGAAGCAAAGACGACTTCTGCAATATTGTATCTTCAGCTCCTGCCAGCAACTGCAACTGTTTCTAGATTGTGCATCCTCCAAGGACTGCCTGTCTTCAGCCTACACCAGAAGAACCAAAGGAATCTCCTGTGGAGTGACGGAGTCACTTCCCTGCTTCAGCAGGCACCTCTCTACAGTGACAACCTATTGCATGGGTCCCCTCTCCACATGACAAGCATTGATCCAGCAACATGGGTGGTGGACTAAAGTGACCCCGACAGTCCCAATGCCCAGCTGTCCAACTTTGTTGGAGGTAAGAGCTTGCTTCCCCACGCAAGACAGAGCCCCTATGCATCGCGTGACTTGCAGTTGCCAAGGCTTGTGTGCGACCTTCCAAGAAGTTCTTGATGCACAGCACAGCTTAGGCCCCCAGCACTTCATCCTGCGACGCACAGCTTCCTGAGTGGTTCTCTGGCGGTGTGGGATCCCTTTGTGTTGTGCTGCATGGGCCTCCATTTCCACCTTCTTTGTCCCCATGCTGTGAGACTCCTGTGCACGTTGCCTGGTCTTAAGCACTCTCTGAGTTGCTGACAGCCCCCTCTATCTCCCCCTCCTGGGTAGAGGCCACCAGGTCCCTTCTAGTCCCAGGCAGTGCCAATTTCCACTAACTGCAAGCTTTGCGTGTGCCAAGGCTTGTTGGCAGATACCAGCGACACAAACCAGACTGCAATCATCCATCTGGCGTGGGACATCTTCTGCACCAACCAGGAACCCGCATCTGTCTTCTTGGGTGCATAACTGACTTTTTTCTTCTCACCAGTGGTTGTTCTTTTGCACCTTCATCCAGGTTAGCAGGGACTCCTGTTGTTCCTGGACTCTTTAGTACTTCTTGGACTTGGTCCCCTTCTTCCACAGGTCTTCAGGTCCAGTAATCCATCATTGGTGTCTTGCAGTCTCTTCTGGTTCTTAAATAATCTTCTATCACGACTTCTTGTGTGTTTCAGGAAACTTACTGTGATTTACTCCTGTTTTCCTGGGCTCTGGGGTGGGTTCTATTACTTACCTTTTGTGTTTGTTTACACTCCCAATGCCCCTCTACACACTACACTTGCCTAGGTGGGAAACCAACTTTCGCATTCCACTATTTTAGTTTATGGTTTGTGTTCCCTTTAGGCCCATTGCAACCTATTGTGATTTTCAATATTTGCACTGTTGTCTAACTGTTTACTCACCTGTTTTTAGATACCAGTGTATATATTGTGTATATTACTTACCTCTTAAGGGAGTATAGTCTCTCGCTAAGGTATTTTTGGAATTTGTGTCACCAAAATAAAGTACCTTTATTTTTGTAACACTGAGTATTTTCTTTCATGTGTGTGAGTACTGTGTGACTACAGTGGTATTCCAGGAGCTTTGCATGTCTCCTAGTTCAGCTTTGGCTGCTCATCCACACTACCCCTAGAGAGCCTGACTTCTAGGCACTGACTACATTTCACTAACAAGGGATCACTGGACCTGGTATAAGGTGTAAGTACCTGTGGTACCCACTACAAACCAGGCCAGCCTCCTGCACAAGGCAAGGCAAATCGCTGGTTTGCCTCGCTCTGCATTAGGGAGGCGTTCCATGGGCATTGCGGTGGGTGTTCCCACGCAACACCCTTGGATTTTGATGCATCCTCAGACTTACATGAGCTTGCAGACCTGGGAAAGTATCAAAACCTTACTTCTCCCCTGTGGGAGGCTCAATGAGGAGACATATCTTTATTTCTCCTATTTTTTCCTCTTTCTATGTGTGCTGCATTCTACATCCTTCAGCACACATATAATGAGGAAAAAGCCTCCCAGGATTGTTTTTGCGCAGGAAGGTGCCCCTTCCTGCTCAAGAACAATCTTGCCTACAACGCAGGCACCCTTGCACCATGATGCAAGGGTGAGTGCGTTGGAGCTAGGCTGCCCAAACGGCACCACACAGTGGGAAAGTAGAGGAATGCACCATATTGCCTATATACAGCGCATTCCTGCCTTTCTCTTTGATGCAGGACAGCACAGCAAGGTGACCTGCTGTGCTGCTGTGCGTCAAAAGCCGATAAATATGGGCCTAGGTTATCTTATACAGAGCCTTTACTGACTCCACCAGCGGTAACCCTTGACCCAGCACTCCATTGGCCACAAGTTCGCTGAGAGGTAGTGATGTTTGTCCACAGTAGTGCCAGGAAACCCTGCAAAAATGCACCCTATGTCCTTGACTACGAGCTGAGAATAGTGTTATCCCCGGGAGAGATATAATTCTGCTTAATTATAAGTGGCTTTGTGTTTCTGCACCTGGATTTTCTGGGTGCTGGAACACTGAACCCAGTATTACTGGCCTGTAAAATAACTTTTGGAATGGGTCACAAGTGCAGGAGGTCCTAAGTCCCTGGCCGAGCCCCTACCTGGGTGCCCACCCCAAACTCCTCCCCTGCCGTGTGCCGGCACCCCACTCACATCTGCCACCTAGTGTAAACAGGTGGTAAATGTGAGCGTTGATCCCCAAGGGAATTGGTGATTCTGTGTGTAATACTGCTTGTAAAAACTGGGCATGAAAAGTTATTCCCCATTCTGTGGATATTACCTTAAAATAGGCAGCTTTACGTGTGAAGATACCGGTTAGAATTATAAATTCCAACCTTCCGGTATCTCCACAGACAAATTCTCCCCACTCGTAACGAGGGCCCAAGTGTACTGACCCACCACTCCAGCAGTATGTAACTCAACCGTGACGTAATACATTGTTAATCAATCAATCACACCGGATGTGTACAGCGCACTAATCACCTGTGAGGCTATCCAGGCACCTGGTTCAGGCTGCTTGGGGGGCTTCAGTCAAAAAGTCAGTGTGAGAAAGTATCCTCTTTCTAGCCTTGTTACCCCCACTTTAGGCCTGTTTGTGAGTGTGTGTCAGGGTGTTTTCACTGTCTCACTGGGATCCTGCCAGCCAGGGCCCAGTGCTCATAGTGAAAACCCTATGTTTTCAGTATGTTTGTTATGTGTCACTGGGACCCTGCTAGTCAGGACCCCAGTGCTCATAAGTTTGTGACCTATAGGTATGTGTTCCCTGTGTGATGCCTAACTGTCTCACTGAGGCTCTGCTAACCAGAACCTC
This sequence comes from Pleurodeles waltl, assembly GCF_031143425.1. Lineage (NCBI taxonomy): Eukaryota > Metazoa > Chordata > Amphibia > Caudata > Salamandridae > Pleurodeles > Pleurodeles waltl. Next base: position 30,052,404 of record NC_090448.1, on the reverse strand, counting down.
AGTGGTTATGCTCTCTCATTACTTACAAATTGTCACTAACAGGCTAGTGACCAATTTTACCAATTTACATTGGCATACTGGAACACCCTTATAATTCCCTAGTATATGGTACTAAGGTACCCAGGGTATTGAGGTTCCAGGAGATCCCTATGGGCTGCAGCATTTCTTTTGCCACCCATAGGGAGCTCTGACAATTCTTACACAGGCCTGCCACTGCAGCCTGAGTGAAATAACGTCCACGTTATTTCACAGCCATTTTACACTGCACTTAAGTAACTTATAAGTCACCTATATGTCTAACCTTTACCTGGTAAAGGTTGGGTGCTAAGTTACTTAGTGTGAGGGCACCCCGGCACTAGCCAAGGTGCCCCCACATTGTTCAGGGCCAATTCCCCGGACTTTGTGAGTGCGGGGACACCATTACACGCGTGCACTACATATAGGTCACTACCTATATGTAGCTTCACAATGGTAACTCCGAATATGGCCATGTAATATGTCTATGATCATGGAATTGCCCCCTCTATACCATCCTGGCATAGTTGGCACAATCCCATGATCCCAGTGGTCTGTAGCACAGACCCTGGTACTGCCAAACTGCCTTTCCCGGGGTTTCACTGCAGCTGCTGCTGCTGCCAACCCCTCAGACAGGCATCTGCCCTCCTGGGGTCCAGCCAGGCCTGGCCCAGGATGGCAGAACAAAGGACTTCCTCTGAGAGAGGGTGTTACACCCTCTCCCTTTGGAAAATGGTGTGAAGGCAGGGGAGGAGTAGCCTCCCCCAGCCTCTGGAAATGCTTTCATGGGCACATTTGGTGCCCATTTCTGCATAAGCCAGTCTACACCGGTTCAGGGACCCCTTAGCCCTGCTCTGGCGCGAAACTGGACAAAGAGAAGGGGAGTGACCACTCCCCTGACCTGTACCTCCCCTGGGAGGTGCCCAGAGCTCCTCCAGTGTGCTCCAGACCTCTGCCATCTTGGAAACAAAGGTGCTGCTGGCACACTGGACTGCTCTGAGTGGCCAGTGCCATCAGGTGACGTCAGAGACTCCTTCTGATAGGCTCCTTCAGGTGTTGCTAGCCTATCCTGTCTCCTAGGTAGCCAAACCCTCTTTTCTGGCTATTTATGGTCTCTGTCTCTTGGGATTCCTTAGATAACGAATGCAAGAGCTCATCCGAGTTCCTCTGCATCTCTCTCTTCACCTTCTGCCAAGAAATCGACTGCTGACCGCGCTGGAAGCCTGCAAAACTGCAACATAGTAGCAAAGACGACTACTGCAACTCTGTAACGCTGATCCTGCCGCCTTCTCGACTGTTTTCCTGGTGGTGCATGCTGTGGGGGTAGTCTGCCTCCTCTCTGCACTAGAAGCTCCGAAGAAATCTCCCGTGGGTCGACGGAATCGTCCCCCTGCAACCGCAGGCACCAAAGAACTGCATCACCGGTACCTTGGGTCTCCTCTCAGCACGACGAGCGAGGTCCCTTGAATCCAGCAACTCTGTCCAAGTGACCCCCACAGTCCAGTGACTCTTCAGTCCAAGTTTGGTGGAGATAAGTCCTTGCCTCCCCACGCCAGACTGCATTGCTGGGAACCGCGACTTTTGCAGCTACTCCGGCCTCCGTGCACTTCCGGCAGAAATCCTTTGTGCACAGTCCAGCCTGGGACCACGGCACTCTAACCTGCATTGCGCGACCTCCTAAGTTGTTCTCCGGCGACGTGGGACTCCTTTGTGCGACTTCAGGTGAGCACCGTTTCACGCATCCTTGTAGTGCCTGTTTCTGGCACTTCTGCGGGTGCTGCCTGCTGCTGAGAGGGCTCCTTGTCTTGCTCGACGCCCCCTCTGTCCCCTGACGCAATTTGCGACATCCTGGTCCCTCCTGGGCCTTACCGCACGATTTGCAGCTAGCAAGGCTTGTAGGCGGTCTTTCGGCGGGAAAACACTTCTGCACGACTCTCCACGGCGTGAGGGATCCGTCCTCCAAAGGGGAAGTCTCTAGCCCTTGTCGTTCTTGCAGAAACCTACGCTTCTACTGTCCAGTAGCAGCATCTTTGCACCCACAGCTGGCATTTCCTGGGCATCTGCCCATCTCTGACTTGCTTGTGACTTTTGGACTTGGTCCCCTTGTTCCACAGGTACCCTAGACTGGAAATCCATTGTTGTTGCATTGCTGGTTTGTGTCTTTCCTGCAGAATTCCCCTATCACGACTTCTATGTCCTTTGGGGAACGTTAGTGCACTTTGCACTCACTTTTCAGGGTCTTGGGGTGGGCTATTTTTCTAACCCTCACTATTTTCTAATAGTCCCAGCGACCCTCTACAAGGTCACATAGGTTTGGGGTCCATTCGTGGTTCGCATTCCACTTTTGGAGTATATGGTTTGTGTTGCCCCTATCCCTATGTTTCTCCATTGCATCCTATTGTAACTATACATTGTTTGCACTGTTTTCTAATACTATTACTGCATATTTTGGTATTGTGTACATATATCTTGTGTATATTTGCTATCCTCATACTGAGGGTACTCACTGAGATATTTTTGGCATATTGTCATAAAAATAAAGTACCTTTATTTTTAGTATATCTGTGTATTGTGTTTTCTTATGATATTGTGCATATGACACTAGGTGGTACTGTAGGAGCTTCACTCGTCTCCTAGTTCAGCCTAAGCTGCTCTGCTAAGCTACCATTATGTATTAGCCTATGCTGCTAGACACCCTATACACTAATAAGGGATAACTGGGCCTGGTGCAAGGTGCAAGTACCCCTAGGTACTCACTACAAGCCAGTCCAGCCTCCTACATTGGTTGTGCAGCGGTGGGATAAGTGCTTTGAGACTACTTACCACTCTTGTCATTGTACTTTTCATAAGAGAAAAATATACAAAACAAGTTCAGTGTATGTACACATAACTAAAAAGTTTTGCATTTCCTCTTTTCACTCTTTTCTAAAGTGCTGAAAAGTACTCTCGAAACTTTCTAAAAATTCTTAAAAAGTGTAAAAAGTTTTTTTTTTGTGTCTTTCTAAAAGCTCTAAAAACTTTTTCTAACTTTTTCTGTCACTTAAACTCTTTCTAAAATGTCTGGCACAGGCCAACATGTTGATCTGTCCAAACTTGCATATGTCCACCTTAGCTGGAAAGGAGCAAGGAGTCTCTGTGTAGAAAGAGGTTTGAGTGTAGGGAAGAATCCTTCCTTGGAATTATTGCTTAACATGCTTAGAGAACAAGATAAGGCCACAAGGGCCCCATCTGTTGAAAAAGCAGCTAATGGTTCCCAATCTGATCCAGGGACTCCCCTAGAAAAAGATTCAGGAAAGAAACTTCCTAGCCTGCCCATTACTAGACAGTCTAGCATAGTTGGTACTGATGTTGAGTCACACCATACAGATAGTGTTGTCTCACATCATAGCAAGAGCATTCATTCTCACCACAGTAGAACTGATGTTTCTGTTAACCAAGCTGTTAGGGTGCCCTCTGTAAGGGACAGGTCTCCTTCTGTCCATTCTCACCATACTTCTGTTTCAAGGAATGTCCCTCCCACCCACCCTGATGACAGATTGTTAGAAAGGGAGCTCAATAGATTGAGAGTGGAACAAACCAGACTGAAGCTCAAGAAGCAACAGCTGGATTTGGATAGACAGTCCTTAGAAGTAGAGAAGGAGAGACAGAAACTGGGTTTAGAAACCCATGGTGGCAGCAGCAGTATTCCCAATAGTCATCCTGCAAAAGAGCATGATTCTAGGAATCTGCACAAGATAGTTCCCCCTTATAAGGAGGGGGATGACATTAACAAGTGGTTTGCTGCACTTGAGAGGGCCTGTGTTGTACAGGATGTCCCTCAAAGGCAGTGGGCTGCTATTCTATGGCTATCATTTAGTGGAAAGGGTAGGGATAGGCTCCTTACTGTGAAAGAAAGTGATGCCAATAATTTTACAGTTCTTAAAAATGCACTCCTGGATGGTTATGGCTTAACCACTGAACAATACAGGATAAAGTTCAGAGAGACCAAAAAGGAGTCTTCACAAGACTGGGTTGATTTCATTGACCATTCAGTGAAGGCCTTGGAGGGGTGGTTACAGGGCAGTAAAGTTACTGATTATGGCAGCCTGTATAACTTGATCCTGAGAGAGCATATTCTTAATAATTGTGTGTCTGATTTGTTGCACCAGTACTTGGTGGACTCTGATCTGACCTCTCCCCAAGAATTGGGAAAGAAGGCAGACAAATGGGTCAGAACAAGGGTGAACAGAAAAGTTCATACAGGTGGTGACAAAGATGGCAATAAGAAGAAAGATGGTGAAAAATCTCAAGATAAGCATGGGGATAAGGGTAAAACCAAAGATCCCACTTCAAATCTTAAACACTCTTCAGAGGGTGGGGATAAAACAAATTCTTCCTCTTCTCAACCTGCACACATTAAAAAGCCTTGGTGCTTTGTGTGTAAAAACAGAGGCCATAGGCCAGGGGATAAGTCCTGTCCAGGTAAACCCCCTGAGCCTACCACCACTAATACATCAAGCTCTAGTGCCCCTAGCAGTAGTGGTACTAGTGGTGGGACTGCTGGCAACAGTCAAGTTAAGGGTGTAGTTGGGTTCACTTATGGGTCCATAATAGAAACTGGGGTAGTCAGTCCCAAGACAGTTTCTGTCACACCTAGTGGCATTGGCCTTACCACACTGGCTGCTTGTCCCCTTACAATGGATAAGTACAGGCAGACAGTTTCAATAAATCGTGTTGAGGCCTTGGCCTACAGGGACACAGGTGCCAGTATCACTTTGGTGACTGAAAACCTAGCGCACCCTGATCAACACATCATTGGACAACAGTATAAGATTATTGATGTCCATAACTCCACTAAGTTTCTTCCCTTAGCTATAATTCAGTTTAGTTGGGGTGGAGTTACTGGCCCTAAGCAGGTGGTGGTATCACCTAGCTTACCTGTAGACTGTCTCTTAGGTAATGACCTAGAGGCCCCAGGTTGGGCTGATGTAGAGTTTTATGCCCATGCAGCCATGCTGGGCATCCCTGAGGAATTGTTCCCTCTAATTTCTACTGAAATGAAAAAGCAAAGGAGAGAAGGCCTGAAAACTCAGGATCCCTCTCCATCAACAGGTAAAAAGGGTATCACAGTATCCCCTAACCACCCTACCATTCAGGATAACATTCCTGTGGTGGGAGAAACCTCTCCTGGGGTGGCACCTGTTCCAAGGGAATCATCAGCTGGCAAAGCTGGACTCCCTGAGGTAGAAGTACCTCTCTGTAGGATAACTAACATTGGTGAGAAAAAGAGCACCATTTTAGTTAACATGGAGCATCCCTCCAACCCTCCCAGAGAAACTTTAGTGCAGAAACCCTGCACTGCCTCACAACACTTAGGACAGCATCCCTGCCCTAGGGTGGAGCTCATAGGACAGCATCCCTGCCCTGCTCCAACTCAAGAGAAACAGCATCCCTGTTCTCTCTTCCAGCCATATGGACAAAGTTTTTGACCAGCTATCACTTTTCTGAGACAGCATCCCTGTCTGGCATTTCCATCACTACAAATAGGTTCAGTGGACAATTCCCACTGCTCTAAACTAAAACTTACTGATAGAAACTCTGAAAATACATCTTCACATTGTTACTTAGCTAAAAAACTTCAAACAGGGTGGTTTACATCCCCACAGGGAAGTAACCATATAGTGGATGATAAAGGGAGTAACCAGTCTATTGCAGAGCTCCTCTCTACTTATCACCACTTAGACAATAAAGTCTCAACTGGCCAAGGTTAGCCTTATTGTTCTTCGTTTGGGGGGGGGGTTGTGTGAGAAAGTAGCCTCTTTCTAGCCTTGTTACCCCCACTTTAGGCCTGTTTGTGAGTGTGTGTCAGGGTGTTTTCACTGTCTCACTGGGATCCTGCCAGCCAGGGCCCAGTGCTCATAGTGAAAACCCTATGTTTTCAGTATGTTTGTTATGTGTCACTGGGACCCTGCTAGTCAGGACCCCAGTGCTCATAAGTTTGTGACCTATAGGTATGTGTTCCCTGTGTGATGCCTAACTGTCTCACTGAGGCTCTGCTAACCAGAACCTCAGTGGTTATGCTCTCTCATTACTTACAAATTGTCACTAACAGGCTAGTGACCAATTTTACCAATTTACATTGGCATACTGGAACACCCTTATAATTCCCTAGTATATGGTACTAAGGTACCCAGGGTATTGGGGTTCCAGGAGATCCCTATGGGCTGCAGCATTTCTTTTGCCACCCATAGGGAGCTCTGACAATTCTTACACAGGCCTGCCACTGCAGCCTGAGTGAAATAACGTCCACGTTATTTCACAGCCATTTTACACTGCACTTAAGTAACTTATAAGTCACCTATATGTCTAACCTTTACCTGGTAAAGGTTGGGTGCTAAGTTACTTAGTGTGAGGGCACCCTGGCACTAGCCAAGGTGCCCCCCCATTGTTCAGGGCCAATTCCCCGGACTTTGTGAGTGCGGGGACACCATTACACGCGTGCACTACATATAGGTCACTACCTATATGTAGCTTCACAATGGTAACTCCGAATATGGCCATGTAATATGTCTATGATCATGGAATTGCCCCCTCTATACCATCCTGGCATAGCTGGCACAATCCCATGATCCCAGTGGTCTGTAGCACAGACCCTGGTACTGCCAAACTGCCTTTCCCGGGGTTTCACTGCAGCTGCTGCTGCTGCCAACCCCTCAGACAGGCATCTGCCCTCCTGGGGTCCAGCCAGGCCTGGCCCAGGATGGCAGAACAAAGGACTTCCTCTGAGAGAGGGTGTTACACCCTCTCCCTTTGGAAAATGGTGTGAAGGCAGGGGAGGAGTAGCCTCCCCCAGCCTCTGGAAATGCTTTCATGGGCACATTTGGTGCCCATTTCTGCATAAGCCAGTCTACACCAGTTCAGGGACCCCTTAGCCCTGCTCTGGCGCGAAACTGGACAAAGGGAAGGGGAGTGACCACTCCCCTGACCTGTACCTCCCCTGGGAGGTGCCCAGAGCTCCTCCAGTGTGCTCCAGACCTCTGCCATCTTGGAAACAAAGGTGCTGCTGGCACACTGGACTGCTCTGAGTGGCCAGTGCCATCAGGTGACGTCAGAGACTCCTTCTGATAGGCTCCTTCAGGTGTTGCTAGCCTATCCTCTCTCCTAGGTAGCAATACCCTCTTTTCTGGCTATTTAGGGTATCTGTCTCTTGGGATTCCTTAGATAACGAATGCAAGAGCTCATCCGAGTTCCTCTGCATCTCTCTCTTCACCTTCTGCCAAGGAATCGACTGCTGACCGCGCTGGAAGCCTGCAAAACTGCAACATAGTAGCAAAGACGACTACTGCAACTCTGTAACGCTGATCCTGCCGCCTTCTCAACTGTTTTCCTGATGGTGCATGCTGTGGGGGTAGTCTGCCTCCTCTCTGCACTAGAAGCTCCGAAGAAATCTCCCGTGGGTCGACGGAATCATCCCCCTGCAACCGCAGGCACCAAAGAACTGCATCACCGGTGTAGGATAGTACCATCTTGCCTGGCATGTTACCCCCATTTTTCACTGTATATATGTTGTTTTAGTTGTATGTGTCACTGGCACCCTGGTAACCCAGGGCCCCACTGCTCATAAGTGTGCCTGAATGTGTTACCTGTGTAGTGACTAACTGTCTCACTGAGGCTCTGCTAACCAGAACCTCAGTGGTTATGCTCTCTCATTTCTTTCCAAATTGTCACTGACAGGCTAGTGACCATTTTTACCAATTTACATTGGCTTACTGGAACACCCTTATAATTCCCTAGTATATGGTACTGAGGTACCCAGGGTATTGGGGTTCCAGGAGATCCCTATGGGCTGCAGCATTTCTTTTGCCACCCATAGGGAGCTCTGACAATTCTTACACAGGCCTGCCACTGCAGCCTGAGTGAAATAACGTCCACGTTATTTCACAGCCATTTTACACTGCACTTAAGTAACTTATAAGTCACCTATATGTCTAACCTTTACCTGGTTAAGGTTAGGTGCAAAGTTACTTAGTGTGAGGGCACCCTGGCACTAGCCAAGGTGCCCCCACATTGTTCAGAGCCAATTCCCTGAACTTTGTGAGTGCGGGGACACCATTACACGCGTGCACTACATATAGGTCACTGCCTATATGTAGCTTCACAATGGTAACTCCGAATATGGCCATGTAACATGTCTATGATCATGGAATTGCCCCCTCTATGCCATCCTGGCATAGTTGGCACAATCCCATGATCCCAGTGGTCTGTAGCACAGACCCTGGTACTGCCAAACTGCCCTTCCTGGGGTTTCACTGCAGCTGCTGCTGCTGCCAACCCCTCAGACAGGCAGCTGCCCTCCTGGGGTCCAGCCAGGCCTGGCCCAGGATGGCAGAACAAAGAACTTCCTCTGAGAGAGGGTGTGACACCCTCTCCCTTTGGAAAATGGTGTGAAGGCAGGGGAGGAGTAGCCTCCCCCAGCCTCTGGAAATGCTTTGTTGGGCACAGATGTGCCCAATTCTGCATAAGCCAGTCTACACCGGTTCAGGGACCCCTTAGCCCCTGCTCTGGCGCGAAACTGGACAAAGGAAAGGGGAGTGACCACTCCCCTGACCTGCACCTCCCCTGGGAGGTGTCCAGAGCTCCTCCAGTGTGCTCCAGACCTCTGCCAGTTTGGAAACAGAGGTGCTGCTGGCACACTGGACTGCTCTGAGTGGCCAGTGCCACCAGGTGACGTCAGAGACTCCTGCTGATAGGCTCCTTCAGGTGTTAGTAGCCTATCCTCTCTCCTAGGTAGCCAAACCCTCTTTTCTGGCTATTTAGGGTCTCTGTCTCTGGGGAAACTTTAGATAATGAATGCATGAGCTCAGCCGAGTTCCTCTGCATCTCTCTCTTCACCTTCTGATAAGGAATCGACTGCTGACCGCGCTGGAAGCCTGCAAACCTGCAACATAGTAGCAAAGACGACTACTGCAACTCTGTAACGCTGATCCTGCCGCCTTCTCGACTGTTTTCCTGCTTGTGCATGCTGTGGGGGTAGTCTGCCTCCTCTCTGCACCAGAAGCTCAGAAGAAATCTCCCGTGGGTCGACGGAATCTTCCCCCTGCAACCGCAGGCACCAAAAAGCTGCATTACCGGTCCCTTGGGTCTCCTCTCAGCACGACGAGCGAGGTCCCTCGAATCCAGCAACTCTGTCCAAGTGACCCCCACAGTCCAGTGACTCTTCAGTCCAAGTTTGGTGGAGGTAAGTCCTTGCCTCACCTCGCTGGGCTGCATTGCTGGGAACCGCGACTTTGCAGCTACTCCGGCCCCTGTGCACTTCCGGCGGAAATCCTTTGTGCACAGCCAAGCCTGGGTCCACGGCACTCTAACCTGCATTGCACAACTTTCTAAGTTGGTCTCCGGCGACGTGGGACTCCTTTGTGCAACTTCGGCGAGCACCGTTTCACGCATCGTTTTAGTGCCTGTTTCTGGCACTTCTCCGGGTGCTACCTGCTTCAGTGAGGGCTCTTTTTTTTGCTCGTCGTCACCTCTCTCTTCAGGTTCAATTTGCGACCTCCTGGTCCCTCCTGGGCCCCAGCAGCGTCCAAAAACGCCAAACGCACGATTTACGGCTAGCAAGGCTTGTTGGCGTTCTTTTGGCAGGAAAATACTTCTGCACGACTCTCCACGGCGAGCGGGATCCGTCCACCAAAGGGGAAGTCTCTAGCCCTTTTCGTTCCTGCAGAAACCTCAGCTTCTTCTGTCCAGTCGAAGCTTCTTTGCACCCGCAGCTGGCATTTCCTGGGCATCTGCCCATCTCCGACTTACTTTTGACTTTTGGACTTGGTCCCCTTGTTCCACAGGTACCCTAGATTGGAAATCCACAGTTGTTGCATTGCTGGTTTGTGTCTTTCCTGCATTATTCCTCTAACACGACTACTTTGTCCTTAGGGGAACTTTAGTACACTTTGCACTCACTTTTCAGGGTCTTGGGGAGGGTTATTTTTCTAACTCTCACTATTTTCTAATAGTCCCAGCGACCCTCTACAAGGTCACATAGGTTTGGGGTCCATTCGTGGTTCGCATTCCACTTTTGGAGTATATGGTTTGTGTTGCCCCTATCCCTATGTTTCCCCATTGCATCCTATTGTAACTATACATTGTTTGCACTGTTTTCTAAGACTATACTGCATATTTTTGCTATTGTGTATATATATCTTGTGTATATTTCCTATCCTCTCACTGAGGGTACACTCTAAGATACTTTGGCATATTGTCATAAAAATAAAGTACCTTTATTTTTAGTATAACTGTGTATTGTGTTTTCTTATGATATTGTGCATATGACACTAAGTGGTACTGTAGTAGCTTCACACGTCTCCTAGTTCAGCCTAAGCTGCTCTGCTAAGCTACCATTATCTATCAGCCTAAGCTGCTAGACACCCTATACACTAATAAGGGATAACTGGGCCTGGTGCAAGGTGCAAGTACCCCTTGGTACTCACTACAAGCCAGTCCAGCCTCCTACAACCGGTACCTTGGGTCTCCTCTCAGCACAACGAGCGAGGTCCCTTGAATCCAGCAACTCTGTCCAAGTGACCACAGTCCAGTGACTCTTTAGTCCAAGTTTGGTGGAGGTAAGTCCTTGCCTCCCCACACCAGACTGCATTGCTGGGAACCGCGACTTTTGCAGCTACTCCGGCCTCCGTGCACTTCCGGTGGAAATCCTTTGTGCACAGTCCAGCCTGGGTCCACGGCACTCTAACCTGCATTGCACGACCTCCTAAGTTGTTCTCCGGCGACGTGGGACTCCTTTGTGCGACTTCGGGTGAGCACTGTTTCATGCATCCTCGTAGTGCCTGTTTCTGGCACTTCTGCGGGTGCTGCCTGCTGCTGAGAGGCTCCTTGTCTTGCTCGACGCCCCCTCTGTCCCCTGACGCAATTTGCGATATCCTGGCCCCTCCTGGGCCACAGCAGCATCCAAAAACCCTTACCGCACGATTTGCAGCTAGCAAGGCTTGTAGGCAGTCTTTTGGCGGGAAAACACTTCTGCACGACTTTTCACGGCGTGAGGGATTCGTCCTCCAAAGGGGAAGTCTCTAGCCCTTGTCGTTCTTGCAGAAACCTACGCTTCTACTGTCCAGTAGCAGCATCTTTGCACCCACAGCTGGCATTTCCTGGGCATCTGCCCATCTCCGACTTGCTTGTGACTTTTGGACTTGGTCCCCTTGTTCCACAGGTACCCTCGACTGGAAATCCATCGTTGTTGCATTGCTGGTTTGTGTCTTTCCTGCAGAATTCCCCTATCACGACTTCTATGTCCTTTGGGGAACGTTAGTGCACTTTGCACTCACTTTTCAGGGTCTTGGGGTGGGCTATTTTTCTAACCCTCACTTTTTTCTAATAGTCCCAGCGACCCTCTACAAGGTCACATAGGTTTGGGGTCCATTCGTGGTTCGCATTCCACTTTTGGAGTATATGGTTTGTGTTGCCCCTATCCCTATGTGTCTCCATTGCATCCTATTGTAACTATACATTGTTTGCACTGTTTTCTAATACTATTACTGCATATTTTGGTATTGTGTACGTATATCTTGTGTAAATGTGCTATCCTCATACTGAGGGTACTCACTGAGATACTTCTGGCATATTGTCATAAAAATAAAGTACCTTTATTTTTAGTATATCTGTGTATTGTGTTTTCTTATGATATTGTGCATATGACACTAGGTGGTACTGTAGGAGCTTCACTCGTCTCCTAGTTCAGCCTAAGCTGCTCTGCTAAGCTACCATTATCTATCAGCCTATGCTGCTAGACACCATATACACTAATAAGGGATAACTGGGCCTGGTGCAAGGTGCAAGTACCCCTAGGTACTCACTACAAGCCAGTCCAGCCTCCTACAGTCAGCTCTTGAGTCTCCTTCTAAACTCCTGGAGGGAGGGAGATATCTGAAGGTAGATGGGGCGCTGTTCCAGGATTTCACTGCAAGGTAGGAGAAGGAATGATCTCTACTGTTGCTGCGGCGGATGTTGGGGTGTGAGCGAGGGAGAGCGAGACAGAGTGCAGGAGTCTGTAGGGTCAGTGGAAGCCCAGGCAGTGGTTGATGTAAGCTGGTCCTTGATTGTGAAGGGCTTTGTAGTTGTGCATCAGCATCTTGAATTGGCATCTCCTCTGTATGAGGAGCCAGAGAAGTTTCTACAGTTGGAGAGTGATGTAGGTCCATCTGGGGAGGTCAGGTTGAGTCTGGCAGCTTTGTTCTGGATGGTCTGTAGTCTTTTCAGGAAATGTCAAGTGATTCCAGCATGTGGAGTGTTGCCATAGTCCAGGCAGCTGGTGACGATGGCTTGAGTGACAATTTGTCTGATGGAGACTGGGAGCCATTTGGAGATGTTTTGAAGTCTGCGGAGGTTGAGGAAGCAGGCAGAGGAGATAGCATTGACCGGGCTCTTCTTGGTGAGTTTGCTGTCTAATATGATGTTGTTACAAGTTAACTCTGATGTAATAACTGTAACAATGTATCAGAGACTACTTGTGATGTCAGTGAACTCAACGTCAGCGATAACACTTTGTCTATAGTTCTTCCAGTGTGAGAACTCAGCCTCTCATGTTGAACCTACGCTTCCTTTCCTCCTTCATACAAACCCCTTTCATAGACTCCTTCTTTGCTACTGCAACGTATCTCTCACCTGTTGTCACTTCTCCTTTAATAATTATGCAGATGTCACACAGTCTTAGCCTATTCTGCAAAGTGCTTTATTGAGTTCTGCTCGCCCCGGAGTTAGGATTTTCAGACATCCATAGAAAATGATATTTCCCCTTTGGGGTGCTCAATTTCACCTAGCAGCAAACCTTTACTTAAGGCCTTTGATTGCAATCTGGTGCACGCTAGTCGTCCCTTGTTATTGCTTTGTATGGCAACTTCTTGCAGTGGCCTTATAGTTGCATTGGCTCTGATTGAGTATAGAAAGGGAATTAGTCCATGCTGTATATACTAACATCAACATGCGTTACTCATGGACTTCTGTGATGGCATCTACGAACCTGGCAAACTCAAGACTTCCCCATCATTGTTTTGAAGAAATCAGTGCCATCACCGCCTCATACTTCCAAACCCTGATAGGGCTGAGGAAGATTTTCAAATGGCTCCCAATCCGCACCCGGAAAACTTTCACTCATGCTATGGTCACAAGCAAGATGGACTATGGGACCACGGTATATACAGGGATCAACAAGAAAGTCATCAGAAGGCTGCAGACCATTCAGAACTCAGCAGGCAGAATCACTCTCAACCTCCCAAGATGCCCTCACATCACACCACACCTGCAGAAGCTACACTGGCTCCCCATACACAAACAAGCACAATTCAAACTCCTCACCCCCACTTTCAAGGCGCTACATAACACTGGCCCAGCATGCGCCAACAATTGCATCTGCTTTCACCAACATTTCAGACACTTCCACTTGTCCACAATCCTTCCTGCACGCATCCCACACATGTGGAAAGCCAGAACTGATGGTTGCGCCTTCTCCTACATCCCTCCTAATGCGTGGTACGACCTGACGCTACGCATAAGAGCCTCCTCCTCACGTCTTGAATTCCGCAAGAAGCTGAAGACCTGACTTGTCGAGTAGCCCCACTAGGCTCTATTTGTGCTTAGGCTCACACAAATCTGCAGAACATAACAACATAACAAGAAACCCCACTGACTGCTGAATATAGCAGCAAGACCACAGTTGGAAAGAAACCAAAGGCACACACAACACGTCAGCATCAACAGAGCTAACACCACCGTCTGCTGAGCAGCAGAGAGCTCTCTGTGCATTTATAGGTAGCCATTCATACATGCATGCTCACCAGATGTAAGGCTCTGTCTATTGCTCTGTTCATTTCCGTTGCTCTGTTCATGTACGAGGCTCTCATGTCCTGGGTGCACATTTGACACATCTCAGATTCTTTACCCCGTGGCATCCATCTTAGTGAAATGCTTCAGCCCGTGGCAGCCATCTTAGTGACACGCTTCCCCCCATGGCAGCCATCTTAGTGACAGAGGCTTATTGTGCCACACTCACATGGGCCATGGATTTCTTGTATCCATTTAGTTGAGACCTTTGTGATGGACACAGCTGCACTCATTCATTTATTTTGCCGTTTTATCATATGCTCATGCGCACCTTGTCAGCCATTTTGGATCCCATGGAATCCATTGGCGAACAGAGGTGGGTGTTGCTGGCAGTCACCAGTGCTATTGTTACATACGCAATAGGTTGAGGACAGCAGCCGTCTCCATGCAATCCAGGCGTGAACAGTGGTGGGTGTTGTTGGCAGTCACCAATGCTATTGTTACATGTGCGATAGGTTGAGGATAGCAGATGTCTCCATGCAATCCATTACCGAACAGTGGTGGGTGTTGCTGGCAGTCACCAGTGCTATTGTTACCTGCCAATAGGTTGAGGACAGCAGCCGTCTCCATGCAATCCAGGCGCGAACAGTGGTGGGTGTTGCTGGCAGCCACCAGTGCTATTGTTACCTGCCGATAGGTTGAGGACAGCAGCCGTCTCCATGCAATCCAGGAGCGAACAATGGTGGGTGTTGCTGGCAGTCACCAGTGCTATTGTTACCTGCCGACAGGTTGAGGACAGCAGCCGTCTCCATGCAATCCAGGAGCGAACAGTGGTGGGTGTTGCTGGCAGTCACCAGTGCTATTGTTACCTGCCGATAGGTTGGGGACAGCAGCCGTCTCCATGCAATCCAGGCGCGAACAGTGGTGGGTGTTGCTGGCAGTCACCAGTGCTATTGTTACCTGCCGACAGGTTGAGGACAGCAGACGTCTCCATGCAATCCAGGAGCGAACAGTGGTGGGTGTTGCTGGCAGTCACCAGTGCTATTGTTACGTGCCGATAGGTTGAGGACAGCAGCCGTCTCCATGCAATCCAGGAGCGAACAGTGGCGGGTGTTGCTGGCAGCCACCAGTGCTATTGTTACGTGCGCGATAGGTTGAGGACAGCAGCCGTCTGGGCAACAGGGTAAGTTATGATGATGCTCTGGATGGTAAGTAGTTTGCAATCAGGTTATCAGGAAAGGTTCTGCATAGGAGGCGTAGAGTGTAGGAAAGTACCATCTTGCCTGGCATGTTACCCCCATTTTTCACTGTATATATGTTGTTTTAGTTGTATGTGTCACTGGGACCCTGGTAACCCAGGGCCCCAGTGCTCATAAGTGTGCCTGAATGTGTTACCTGTGTAGTGACTAACTGTCTCACTGAGGCTCTGCTAATCAGAACCTCAGTGGTTATGCTCTCTCATTTCTTTCCAAATTGTCACTGACAGGCTAGTGACCATTTTTACCAATTTACATTGGCTTACTGGAACACCCTTATAATTCCCTAGTATATGGTACTGAGGTACCCAGGGTATTGGGGTTCCAGGAGATCCCTATGGGCTGCAGCATTTCTTTTGCCACCCATAGGGAGCTCTGACAATTCTTACACAGGCCTGCCACTGCAGCCTGAGTGAAATAACGTCCACGTTATTTCACAGCCATTTTACACTGCACTTAAGTAACTTATAAGTCACCTATATGTCTAACCTTTACCTGGTAAAGGTTAGGTGCAAAGTTACTTAGTGTGAGGGCACCCTGGCACTAGCCAAGGTGCCCCCACATTGTTCAGAGCCAATTCACTGAACTTTGTGAGTGCGGGGACACCATTACACGCGTGCACTACATATAGGTCACTACCTATATGTAGCTTCACCATGGTAACTCCGAATATGGCCATGTAACATGTCTATGATCATGGAATTGCCCCCTCTATGCCATCCTGGCATTGTTGGTACAATTCCATGATCCCAGTGGTCTGTAGCACAGACCCTGGTACTGCCAGACTGCCCTTCCTGGGGTTTCTCTGCAGCTGCTGCCAACCCCTCAGACAGGCAGCTGCCCTCCTGGGGTCCAGCCAGGCCTGGCCCAGGATGGCAGAACAAAGAACTTCCTCTGAGAGAGGGTGTGACACCCTCTCCCTTTGGAAAATGGTGCGAAGGCAGGGGAGGAGTAGCCTCCCCCAGCCTCTGGAAATGCTTTGTTGGGCACAGATGTGCCCAATTCTGCATAAGCCAGTCTACACTGGTTCAGGGACCCCTTAGCCCCTGCTCTGGCGCGAAACTGGACAAAGGAAAGGGGAGTGACCACTCCCCTGACCTGCACCTCCCCTGGGAGGTGTCCAGAGCTCCTCCAGTGTGCTCCAGACCTCTGCCATCTTGGAAACAGAGGTGCTGCTGGCACACTGGACTGCTCTGAGTGGCCAGTGCCACCAGGTGACGTCAGAGACTCCTTGTGATAGGCTCCTTCAGGTGTTAGTAGCCTTTCCTCTCTCCTAGGTAGCCAAACCCTCTTTTCTGGCTATTTAGGGTCTCTGTCTCTGGGGAAACTTCAGATAACGAATGCATGAGCTCAGCCGAGTTCCTCTGCATCTCCCTCTTCACCTTCTGATAAGGAATCGACCGCTGACCGCGCTGGAAGCCTGCAAACCTGCAACATAGTAGCAAAGACGACTACTGCAACTCTGTAACGCTGATCCTGCCGCCTTCTCGACTGTTTTCCTGCTTGTGCATGCTGTGGGGGTAGTCTGCCTCCTCTCTGCACCAGAAGCTCCGAAGAAATCTCCCGTGGGTCGACGGAATCTTCCCCCTGCAACCGCAGGCACCAAAAAGCTGCATTACCGGTCCCTTGGGTCTCCTCTCAGCACGACGAGCGAGGTCCCTCGAATCCAGCGACACCGTCCAAGTGACCCCCACAGTCCAGTGACTCTTCAGCCCAAGTTTGGTGGAGGTAAGTCCTTGCCTCACCTCGCTGGGCTGCATTGCTGGGAACCGCGACTTTGCAAGCTACTCCGGCCCCTGTGCACTTCCGGCGGAAATCCTTTGTGCACAGCCAAGCCTGGGTCCACGGCACTCTAACCTGCATTGCACGACTTTCTAAGTTGGTCTCCGGCGACGTGGGACTCCTTTGTGCAACTTCGGCGAGCACCGTTTCACGCATCTTCGTAGTGCCTGTTTCTGGCACTTCTCCGGGTGCTACCTGCTTCAGTGAGGGCTCTTTGTCTTGCTCGACGTCCCCTCTCTTTGCAGGTCTAATTTGCGACCTTCTGGTCCCTCCTGAGCCCCAGCAGCGTCCAAAAACGCCAAACGCATGATTTGCGTGTAGCAAGGCTTGTTGGCGTCCATCCGGCGGGAAAACACTTCTGCACGACTCTCCAAGGCGTGGGGGATCCATCCTCCAAAGGGGAAGTCTCTAGCCCTTGTCGTTCCTGCAGTATTCACAGTTCTTCAGCCTAGTAAGAGCTTCTTTGCACCAACCGCTGGCATTTCTTGGGCATCTGCCCATCTCCGAGCTGCTTGTGACTTTTGGACTTGGTCCCCTTGTTCCACAGGTACCCTCAGACAGGAATCCATCGTTGTTGCATTGCTGATTTGTGTTTTCCTTGCATTCTCCCTCTAACACGACTATTTTGTCCTTAGGGGAACTTTGGTGCACTTTGCACTCACTTTTCAGGGTCTTGGGGAGAGTTATTTTGCTAACTCTCACTATTTTCTAATAGTCCCAGCGACCCTCTACAAGGTCACATAGGTTTGGGGTCCATTCGTGGTTCGCATTCCACTTTTGGAGTATATGGTTTGTGTTGCCCCTATCCCTATGTTTCCCCATTGCATCCTATTGTAACTATACATTGTTTGCACTGTTTTCTAAGACTATACTGCATATTTTTGCTATTGTGTATATATATCTTGTGTATATTTCCTATCCTCTCACTGAGGGTACACTCTAAGATACTTTGGCATATTGTCATAAAAATAAAGTACCTTTATTTTTAGTATAACTGTGTATTGTGTTTTCTTATGATATTGTGCATATGACACTAAGTGGTACTGTAGTAGCTTCACACGTCTCCTAGTTCAGCCTAAGCTGCTCTGCTAAGCTACCATTATCTATCAGCCTAAGCTGCTAGACACCCTATACACTAATAAGGGATAACTGGGCCTGGTGCAAGGTGCAAGTACCCCTTGGTACTCACTACAAGCCAGTCCAGCCTCCTACATTGGTTGTGCAGCGGTGGGATAAGTGCTTTGAGACTACTTACCACTCTTGTCATTGTACTTTTCATAAGAGAAAAATATACAAAACAAGGTCAGTGTATATACACATAGCCAAAAAGTTTTGCATTTCCTCTTTTCACTCTTTTCTAAGTGCTGAAAAGTACTTCTAAACTTTCAAAAAGTTCTTAAAAGTTTAAAAAGTTTTTTCTGTCTTTCCAAAAAGTTCTGAAAACTTTTTTCTCTTTGTCTATCACTTTAACTCTCTCTAAAAATGTCTGGCACAGGCCAAAAAGTTGAACTGTCCAAACTTGCATATGATCACCTTAGCTGGAAAGGAGCAAGGAGTCTCTGCATAGAGAGAGGTTTGAGTGTAGGGAAGAATCCTTCCTTAGAACTGTTAATTAATATGCTTAGAGTACAGGATAAGGCCATAAGTGCCCAATCTGTAGAAAAAGTAGCTAATGGTTCTCAATCTGATCCAGGGACTCCCCCAGGAAAAGGTTCAGGAAAGAAACTTCTCAGCCTGCCCATTACTAGACAGTCTAGCATAGTTGGTACAGAGGTTGAATCACATCATACTGATGATGTGCTCTCACATTATGCTGGTAGCCAAGCTGTTAGGGTGCCCTTGGTAAGGGACAGGTCTCCTTCTGTTCATTCCCATCATACCTCTGTATCTAGAAATGTCCCTCCCACCCACCCTGATGACAGATTGTTAGAAAGGGAGCTCAATAGATTGAGAGTGGAGCAAACCAGACTGAAGCTCAAGAAGCAACAGCTGGATTTGGATAGACGGTCTTTAGAAATAGAGAGGGAAAGACAGAAGATGGGTTTAGATACCCATGGTGGCAGCAGCAGTATTCCCCATAGTCATCCTGCAAAAGAGCATGATTCCAGGAATCTGCATAAGATAGTTCCCCCTTACAAGGAGGGGGATGACATTAACAAGTGGTTTGCTGCACTTGAGAGGGCCTGTGCTGTACAGGATGTCCCTCAAAAGCAGTGGGCTGCTATCCTATGGCTATCATTTACTGGAAAAGGTAGGGATAGGCTCCTTACTGTAAAAGAAAATGATGCTAACAATTTCCAAGTTCTTAAGAATGCACTCCTGGATGGTTATGGCTTAACCACTGAACAGTACAGGATAAAGTTCAGAGATACCAAAAAGGAGTCTTCACAAGACTGGGTTGATTTCATTGACCAGGCAGTGAAGGCCTTGGAGGGGTGGTTACATGGCAGTAAAGTTACTGATTATGACAGCCTGTATAACTTGATCCTGAGAGAGCATATTCTTAATAATTGTGTGTCTGATTTGTTGCACCAGTACTTGGTGGACTCTGATCTGACCTCTCCCCAAGAATTGGGAAAGAAGGCAGACAAATGGGTCAGAACAAGAGTGAACAGAAAAGTTCATACAGGGGGTGACAAAGATGGCAACAAAAAGAAGGATGGTAAGTCTTCTGACAAGGGTGGGGACAAATCTAAACAAGAGTCTTCATCAGGCCCACAAAAACACTCTGGTGGGGGTGGTGGGCCCAAATCCTCCTTTAATCAGAACAAGGAAAAGAAACCATGGTGCTATTTATGTAAAATAAAAGGCCATTGGACAACAGATCCCAGTTGTCCAAAGAAAGGCACCACAGCTCCTACCACTACAACCCCTACTGCTACACCTAGTGTCCCTACTAATAGCAGTGGTGGTGGGAGCAAACCTACTAATAGCCAATCCAAGGGAGTAGCTGGGCTCACTTTTGGTAATTTAGTTGGGGTTGGTCTGATTAGGGAGACCACAGAGGCTACTTTAGTCTCTGAAGGGGCTATTGACTTAGCCACTTTGGTTGCTTGCCCCCATAACTTGGAGAAGTACAAGCAACTAACCCTAATAAATGGTGTTGAGGTCCAGGCCTACAGGGACACAGGTGCCAGTGTCACAATGGTGATTGAGAAACTGGTGCACCCTGAACAACACATACTTGGACACCAGTACCAAGTAACCGATGCTCACAACATAACACAAAGCCACCCCATGGCTGTTGTAAATCTCAACTGGGGGGGGGTATCTGGTCCAAAGAAAGTTGTGGTAGCTTCAGATTTACCTGTAGACTGTCTATTAGGGAACGATTTGGAGACATCAGCTTGGTCAGATGTGGAGTTGGAGGCCCATGCAGCAATGCTGGGCATCCCAGGGCATATTTTTGCTTTGACAAGGGCTCAGGCCAAAAAGCAAAAAGGACAGGGAAGCTTGGATCCTGGAACAATGGACCAAGTGCTCCCTAAAGCTAGGGCTAGTAGAAGCAAACCACTTCCTACTATCCCTCCCTCTACAGTGGATTCTACTTCTGAGGAAGAAGAATTCCCTCCCTGTGCAGAACCTACACCAGAGGAGCTGGAAGCAGACACTGCTGAGCTTTTGGGTGAAGGGGGGCCTGCCAGAGAGGAGCTGAGTGTGGCACAGCAAACCTGTCCCACATTAGAGGGTCTCAGACAGCAAGCTGTCAAACAGGCTAATGGGGATGTCAGTGACTCACACAGAGTTTACTGGGAGGACAACCTCTTGTACACTGAGCATAGGGATCCTAAACCTGGAGCTGCCAGGAGATTAGTGATTCCTCAGGAGTACAGAAAGTTCCTCCTAACACTGGCACATGACATTCCCTTAGCTGGGCACCTGGGTCAAATGAAAACTTGGGACAGATTGGTACCATTGTTTCTTTGGCCTAGGATGTCTGAGGACACAAAAGAATTTTGCAAGTCCTGTGAAACCTGTCAAGCCAGTGGCAAGACAGGTGGCACTCCAAAGGCACCCCTTATCCCACTGCCTGTGGTTGGGGTTCCATTTGAAAGGGTAGGGGTTGACATAGTTGGCCCCCTTGACCCTCCTACTGCTTCAGGCAATAGGTTTATCTTGGTGGTAGTGGACCATGCCACAAGATATCCTGAAGCTATTCCTTTAAGGACCACTACAGCTCCTGCAGTGGCAAAGGCCCTCCTGGGAATATTTTCCAGGGTGGGCTTCCCAAAGGAAGTAGTATCAGACAGAGGAAGCAATTTCATGTCTGCATACTTAAAGGCCATGTGGAAGGAGTGTGGTGTAACTTACAAGTTCACAACACCCTATCATCCACAAACAAATGGACTGGTGGAGAGATTTAATAAAACTCTCAAAGGCATGATTATGGGACTCCCTGAAAAACTCCGCAGGAGATGGGATATCCTTCTACCATGCCTCCTTTTTGCCTACAGGGAGGTACCCCAGAAAGGAGTGGGCTTCAGCCCCTTTGAACTTCTTTTTGGACACCCTGTTAGGGGTCCACTCACACTTGTAAAGGAGGGTTGGGAACAACCTTTAAAAGCTCCTAAGCAGGATATTGTGGACTATGTACTTGGCCTCAGATCAAGGATGGCTGAGTACATGAAAAAGGCCAGTAAAAACCTTCAGGCCAGCCAAGAGCTCCAGAAGCAATGGCATGATCAGAAGGCTGTTTTGGTTCAGTACCAACCAGGGCAGAAAGTGTGGGTCTTGGAGCCTGTGGCCCCAAGAGCACTCCAAGATAAATGGAGTGGACCCCACACAATTGTTGAAAAGAAGGGTGAAGTCACCTACTTGGTTGACTTAGGCACTGCCAGGAGTCCCCTTAGGGTGCTCCATGTCAACCGCCTGAAACCCTACTATGACAGGGCTGATCTCACCCTGCTCATGGCAACAGATGAGGGACAGGAAGAAGACAGTGATCCTCTACCTGATCTCTTCTCTTCCACAGAACAAGATGCTCTTGTGGAAGGGGTAGTTTTGGCTGATTGTCTTACTGCTGAGCAGAAAGATAATTGCATAAATCTCCTAGGACAATTTTCAGAACTCTTCTCCATTGTGCCAGGCACCACTTCTTGGTGTGAGCACACTATAGATACTGGAGACAGTTTACCTGTCAAAAGTAAGATCTATAGGCAGCCTGACCATGTCAGGGACTGCATAAAGCAAGAAGTTCAGAAGATGTTGGAACTAGGAGTGGTTGAGCACTCTGACAGTCCATGGGCTTCTCCTGTGGTACTGGTAGCAAAACCCAATTCTAAAGATGGAAAGAAGGAAATGAGGTTTTGTGTAGACTATAGAGGTCTCAACTTGGTAACCAAAACTGATGCTCACCCTATACCCAGGGCAGATGAGCTAATAGATACACTGGCATCTGCCAAGTATCTAAGCACTTTTGATTTGACTGCAGGGTATTGGCAGATCAAATTGTCAGAAGATGCTAAATCTAAGACTGCATTTTCTACCATTGGAGGACATTACCAGTTTACTGTAATGCCTTTTGGTTTGAAAAATGCACCTGCCACTTTTCAGAGGTTGGTGAACACAGTCCTGCAAGGGCTGGAAGCTTTCAGTGCAGCATATTTGGATGATATAGCTGTCTTTAGCTCCAGCTGGGATGATCACCTGGTCCACCTATGGAAAGTTTTGGAGGCCCTGCAAAAGGCAGGCCTCACTATCAAGGCTTCAAAGTGCCAGATAGGGCAGGGTAAGGTGGTTTATCTGGGACACCTTGTTGGTGGGGAACAGATTGCACCACTTCAGGGGAAAATCCAAACTATCATTGATTGGATTCCCCCTACCACTCAGACTCAGGTGAGAGCCTTCCTAGGCCTCACTGGGTATTACAGGAGGTTCATTAAGAACTATGGCTCCATTGCAGCCCCTCTTAATGACCTCACATCCAAGAAAATGCCTAAAAAGGTATTATGGACAGCAAACTGTCAGAAAGCTTTTGAGGAGCTGAAGCAGGCCATGTGCTCTGCACCTGTCCTGAAAAGCCCTTGTTACTCTAAAAAATTCTATGTCCAAACTGATGCATCTGAATTAGGAGTAGGGGCAGTCCTATCACAACTTAATTCTGAGGGCCAGGATCAACCTGTTGCTTTTATTAGTAGAAGGTTGAACCCTAGAGAAAAGCGTTGGTCTGCCATTGAGAGGGAGGCCTTTGCTGTGGTCTGGGCTCTGAAGAAGTTGAGGCCATACCTGTTTGGCACTCACTTCATTGTTCAGACAGACCACAAACCTCTACTTTGGCTAAAACAAATGAAAGGTGAAAATCCTAAATTGTTGAGGTGGTCCATATCCCTACAGGGAATGGACTATACAGTGGAACATAGACCTGGGAGTAGCCACTCCAATGCAGATGGACTCTCCAGATATTTCCACTTAGACAATGAAGACTCATCAGGTAATGGCTAGTCTTATTGTCCTTCGTTTGGGGGGGGGTTGTGTAGGAAAGTACCATCTTGCCTGGCATGTTACCCCCATTTTTCACTGTATATATGTTGTTTTAGTTGTATGTGTCACTGGGACCCTGGTAACCCAGGGCCCCAGTGCTCATAAGTGTGCCTGAATGTGTTACCTGTGTAGTGACTAACTGTCTCACTGAGGCTCTGCTAATCAGAACCTCAGTGGTTATGCTCTCTCATTTCTTTCCAAATTGTCACTGGCAGGCTAGTGACCATTTTTACCAATTTACATTGGCTTACTGGAACACCCTTATAATTCCCTAGTATATGGTACTGAGGTACCCAGGGTATTGGGGTTCCAGGAGATCCCTATGGGCTGCAGCATTTCTTTTGCCACCCATAGGGAGCTCTGACAATTCTTACACAGGCCTGCCACTGCAGCCTGAGTGAAATAACGTCCACGTTATTTCACAGCCATTTTACACTGCACTTAAGTAACTTATAAGTCACCTATATGTCTAACCTTTACCTGGTAAAGGTTAGGTGCAAAGTTACTTAGTGTGAGGGCACCCTGGCACTAGCCAAGGTGCCCCCACATTGTTCAGAGCCAATTCACTGAACTTTGTGAGTGCGGGGACACCATTACACGCGTGCACTACATATAGGTCACTACCTATATGTAGCTTCACCATGGTAACTCCGAATATGGCCATGTAACATGTCTATGATCATGGAATTGCCCCCTCTATGCCATCCTGGCATTGTTGGTACAATTCCATGATCCCAGTGGTCTGTAGCACAGACCCTGGTACTGCCAGACTGCCCTTCCTGGGGTTTCTCTGCAGCTGCTGCTGCTGCCAACCCCTCAGACAGGCAGCTGCCCTCCTGGGGTCCAGCCAGGCCTGGCCCAGGATGGCAGAACAAAGAACTTCCTCTGAGAGAGGGTGTGACACCCTCTCCCTTTGGAAAATGGTGCGAAGGCAGGGGAGGAGTAGCCTCCCCCAGCCTCTGGAAATGCTTTGTTGGGCACAGATGTGCCCAATTCTGCATAAGCCAGTCTACACTGGTTCAGGGACCCCTTAGCCCCTGCTCTGGCGCGAAACTGGACAAAGGAAAGGGGAGTGACCACTCCCCTGACCTGCACCTCCCCTGGGAGGTGTCCAGAGCTCCTCCAGTGTGCTCCAGACCTCTGCCATCTTGGAAACAGAGGTGCTGCTGGCACACTGGACTGCTCTGAGTGGCCAGTGCCACCAGGTGACGTCAGAGACTCCTTGTGATAGGCTCCTTCAGGTGTTAGTAGCCTTTCCTCTCTCCTAGGTAGCCAAACCCTCTTTTCTGGCTATTTAGGGTCTCTGTCTCTGGGGAAACTTCAGATAACGAATGCATGAGCTCAGCCGAGTTCCTCTGCATCTCCCTCTTCACCTTCTGATAAGGAATCGACCGCTGACCGCGCTGGAAGCCTGCAAACCTGCAACATAGTAGCAAAGACGACTACTGCAACTCTGTAACGCTGATCCTGCCGCCTTCTCGACTGTTTTCCTGCTTGTGCATGCTGTGGGGGTAGTCTGCCTCCTCTCTGCACCAGAAGCTCCGAAGAAATCTCCCGTGGGTCGACGGAATCTTCCCCCTGCAACCGCAGGCACCAAAAAGCTGCATTACCGGTCCCTTGGGTCTCCTCTCAGCACGACGAGCGAGGTCCCTCGAATCCAGCGACACCGTCCAAGTGACCCCCACAGTCCAGTGACTCTTCAGCCCAAGTTTGGTGGAGGTAAGTCCTTGCCTCACCTCGCTGGGCTGCATTGCTGGGAACCGCGACTTTGCAAGCTACTCCGGCCCCTGTGCACTTCCGGCGGAAATCCTTCGTGCACAGCCAAGCCTGGGTCCACGGCACTCTAACCTGCATTGCACGACTTTCTAAGTTGGTCTCCGGCGACGTGGGACTCCTTTGTGCAACTTCGGCGAGCACCGTTTCACGCATCCTCGTAGTGCCTGTTTCTGGCACTTCTCCGGGTGCTACCTGCTTCAGTGAGGGCTCTTTGTCTTGCTCGACGTCCCCTCTCTCTGCAGGTCCAATTTGCGACCTTCTGGTCCCTCCTGGGCCCCAGCAGCGTCCAAAAACGCCAAACACATGATTTGCGTGTAGCAAGGCTTGTTGGCGTCCATCCGGCGGGAAAACACTTCTGCACGACTCTCCAAGGCGTGGGGGATCCATCCTCCAAAGGGGAAGTCTCTAGCCCTTGTCGTTCCTGCAGTATTCACAGTTCTTCAGCCTAGTAAGAGCTTCTTTGCACCAACCGCTGGCATTTCTTGGGCATCTGCCCATCTCCGAGCTGCTTGTGACTTTTGGACTTGGTCCCCTTGTTCCACAGGTACCCTCAGACAGGAATCCATCGTTGTTGCATTGCTGATTTGTGTTTTCCTTGCATTCTCCCTCTAACACGACTATTTTGTCCTTAGGGGAACTTTGGTGCACTTTGCACTCACTTTTCAGGGTCTTGGGGAGGGTTATTTTGCTAACTCTCACTATTTTCTAATAGTCCCAGCGACCCTCTACAAGGTCACATAGGTTTGGGGTCCATTCGTGGTTCGCATTCCACTTTTGGAGTATATGGTTTGTGTTGCCCCTATCCCTATGTTTCCCCATTGCATCCTATTGTAACTATACATTGTTTGCACTGTTTTCTAAGACTATACTGCATATTTTTGCTATTGTGTATATATATCTTGTGTATATTTCCTATCCTCTCACTGAGGGTACACTCTAAGATACTTTGGCATATTGTCATAAAAATAAAGTACCTTTATTTTTAGTATAACTGTGTATTGTGTTTTCTTATGATATTGTGCATATGACACTAAGTGGTACTGTAGTAGCTTCACACGTCTCCTAGTTCAGCCTAAGCTGCTCTGCTAAGCTACCATTATCTATCAGCCTAAGCTGCTAGACACCCTATACACTAATAAGGGATAACTGGGCCTGGTGCAAGGTGCAAGTACCCCTTGGTACTCACTACAAGCCAGTCCAGCCTCCTACATAGAGTAATTGTCGAATAAAGTTTAAGTCAGTCTTCAATGCTTCTTTATGGTGCTTCTCTCTTCTCTGCCCTGTCCACAGTTCTTTTATTCAGTTATATGATTATCTGAACAGCTCCACACAGTTTCCGAAGGGTGTCCAGATCGGCTGTGCTCTCAAGAGTGGGGCAAGAGTTTTCCAGAACTTTGGCCCTGATCTTACATGGATCTGTTACTGTGTTTCTGCCCTTTCACCTTTGGTTGGCAGATGGCTTGCACCACTGCAGAGTGGAGGTTCCTTGTTGGGCATAGCTTAAGGACATTTTTTAGGATCTCGTGCCTTGCAGAATGGTGGCACCCAGGATACAACCCTTTAAACTAAGTCTTGTCTTTCATCAGGAGCCTGGGGAGACCTTTTAAGGTGGGTTGGATGTGATCACAATTCTTTCAGTCTAGGGCTAAACTTGCTGCTTGGTTTTGAACCTTTGGAAGCCAGTTGCTTGAAAGTGCCCACTACAGTAGTCTAGTAGGCCATGGTTATCCACCTGGTGAACTCTACTATAAATGTAATGAATTCATGTTTTTAACTATTACCCAGGATCCAGCAGCTGATATGATAAATAACATGTAGATATTCTTAAAGTTTCATATACTATATACAGGTGATGTATATAATAACAGTATAAAACATGTCACTAATGTTCTTACTAAAGTGACGTCACTAGAAGCCTATATTAAACAAGCATGGGAAAGCCAATAGTTCTGGCATTGGCTACGATCCATTTGTCTTTGCCAGCGCTTGTTTTGTTTTGCATTATACTTTTTTTTTTTACAAAACCTGATTGTTGCGGAAGCTGCTGGGTCCTTTTCAATCTAAAAAATATAGCCCCTGATTTATACAAAAGTCGTGCAGCACGGTGCTGCGTAAAAAATAGCTGTGCCGTGCTGCTCCACTTTTGAAACGCAGGGATGTGCCGTATTTACTGGCGTTTCCCCCTGCGCCAGTGCTGAATTAAGCTGCCTGCGCCAACGTAGGCACCCTTGCACCATAGTACAAGGGTGTCTGCGTTGAGCAGAGTGATTGTTTATATGCAGGAAGGTGTCTCTTCCTGCACATAAACAATCTATAATGGTGATTTGGCACTTCTATGTGTGCTGCATACTGCAGCACAAATAGAAGTACCAAAGCATCATTTTGGAATAATTGTTTATGTGCAGGAAGAGACACCTTCCTGCACATAAACAATTACCCATGGCATTTTGCCTCTTCATGGAAAAAGCAAACAACGAGGAGAAATGAAAGCAATTCTCCTAGTTGCGTCATGCTAATGCCACCCCTGGGGTTTTGGCCCCGCCTCAGATTTACGTTTTTTTGTAAATCTGAGGAGCATCAAAATGCAATGGGTGTTGCTGTGGCACGCCCACAGCAACACCCATTGCACGTCTCTTCCACGCAAAATGCTGCATGTGAAGGGGGCATATTTACAAGGTGGCGTTAAGCCACAAAAAGCGGCTTAGCGCTGCCTTGTAAATACGACGCAATGCAGAATGCCACTGGAGATTCACAAAAAGTGGCGTGTCGGTGGTGCTAGGGACTTATAAATATGCCCCTAAATGTGTTAATGACTTATGTCTCAGTACACCCTTGTTTATGTAAACAAGAATTATACAACATATTTGGGTGTTAGGTTTCCTAAGAAATTGAAGGCCTCCTGATGATAGATAAAGACCTGTGTCACAAAAAGGGGACGTAATGTACAAGAGCTAATCTCTTAAATTTTTTTACAGAACAACATAAAGTGATTTGTCGTTTGCCTGACCTTTCCATCGCATGGGCACGGTGGGAGGTTCAAAAGTCACAAATCTGATTTGGGGAATGTCACTAGCTGGTGAAGCAGCCCTAGTGTAATCTAGTTAACAGGAATCTTCCTGAGTGTTGTTCACATTTACCAAGTATACTTGGATCCCCTCTTGTGGTGAACCCATGCAGCATCTAACCACTGTGGGCTTGATTCTTTTCTGGGACTCTGTAATGACCTCTCTTTTCTCCCAAAAATAGATCTTATTGCCTTTTTACTAAACTGTAAGATACTGCGTGGGTCTAAACTGCTAAGGCTTTTGCCCAGTTCTCGTAATAAATTGTTTACGTATTGGCGCCATGGTATCTTGTCATAATGATCAAGTCCCAGGCAATCCCTTATAATATCCCTAGTGAACTTGGCACTTCATTACATGAAGCGCCACTTTTCTTGCGCCCCTTTGCGTCCCCCTAACGCCACCATGTGTGCGCCGTAATAATGATACGGCGCACCATGGCGCATGTTAGGGTCAATAGCGTCATCATTTCTGATGCTATTGTGGTACATTGCAGGATTAGTGCAAAAATGTTGGTGCTAATCCTGCAAAGTACATTGAGGCCCATTATCAACAATTGTGTGCCTCAATAGAACGCCCGCACTGAGCAGGCGTTAAAAATGATGCAAAAAATGTTGCAGTGTAATCTTATAGATTCCACTGCTCCATTTTTCTGGGCCTCCTAACGCAGTCATAATGTGGCGCAAGGGTTGACACAGTGCAATAAGTGCATTGCATCACTCTGTAGATTTGGCGCTTGCATTTTTGCCAACCCAACTCCACATTAGCATAAAAACAATGATACTAATGTGGCACCAGGTGGCGCTAGGCCCTTGTTAAATTTGGGCCTTGGTGCCTTGTTTTATCCACATACTGTGCCACCTAGTTAGTGTGTTAAGGTTGATGGCATTTTCCATATACTCAATGTCATGTTCTCTATGTACAATATAGGAAGGGGTTGATCTTGGCACAGCCAGAAGCCTACATAAGAAGATGTTTTCCTGTATCTGTAGCAGGTTACTGGGGATTCATATTATGCAACTGGGAGACATTTAGGCCCATATTTATTCATTTTTTACGCCACATTTGCGCCGCTTTTTGACGCAAAAGCGGCACGAACTTACAAAATACAATTGTATATTGTAAGTTTGCGCCGCTTTTGTGTAAAAAAATGACGCAAATGCGGTGCTAAGAAAGTATAAATATGGGCCTTACTTTGATGTAATTCCATGATTTCTCTCATAGGTTAACTGCCTATTTTTTCTTTCACAAAACTAAGAACATCGTAAGTGGTCCTTATAAATTTTAGTTTAGCAGTTTTCAAATGTGATGTCCAGTCTCCTCTCTGTGAGAATAGTATACCTAGGTATCTAACGGCCTTTACTTATAACTTTTGGCCCTGGACATAATGGCTTTTCCCCTTTTTCCTTCTTTTGCCACAAACCACCACATACGTTTTGGTTAGATTAAGTTTTAGGTCTCTGCCCTCCATAAAAGCCACGAAGTTGTTTATCATGTGCTGGGGCCATTTGTCGTCCTACATTAGAGCACGGCGTCGTCTGCCTATAGCAGAGTTGCAGTAACACCGGGTCCCTCTCAAGGGGCGTGCACCCCGTTTATGTACAGAGAACAAGAGCTGTACAAGCACGCAATCCTGCCTGATTCCCCATACTTTCCAAACCGAATGCAAGATGCTAAAGTTGTGCACACATGAGAAAGATGACGTATAATATCTGTAGGAGTATCACTTGGCACCTGCCACAGTTGTGGATGGTTCACAAGATCAAAATCACTGGCCAAGTCGGCACGACACAGGTGCATGTGCCCCTCACGTACCCTTGGGTATTTGCTAGTCATGGGGTTTACGCCCTGCACCACGGAACCTATCTCGTCCCTGAACCTGTATGGCGACTCTGTCAATATGCGTTATTCCTGGGCCCAGGACTCCAACCTACCTAGAATCACCCTTCCCATGGTGTTCACAGAGGAGTCCAGTAACAATATTGGTCGATAACATCTAGCATCACCTCTGCCCCCCTTTTTAAATATAGGAAAGATGTCACTATTGCTCCAGGATTTCGGGGTGTAATCTTTTGCAGCCACATTCAAAATGTGGGTTAGTATCGTACCCATAAAGATGTGTGTGATTTGAATGCGTCCATTGGGACCCCATCATGCCCCGTGGCTTTAGCACTAGTCTTTAAGCTATGCTAACCTCCTCCTCAGTTATTGGCTTCAAGGGATCAACATTGGTTACGTCATTGAGACCCTGGGGCACATCAATGGCTGCCTTTTTTGGATTAAAGATCCCACCAAAGTGTGTAAACCAAGCGTCTGGTGGAGCTGAGGCCTCCATAGCTGGCACAGAATTACCTTTGAGAATAGGTCACAGTCGCCGGTTTCTGCTGCTCATTCCTGCTCTCCCTCGCCTGCTCCTGAAGTTCCTTTTTCCTTCCATCTAGCGCTGCCTTATAGTTCCTTCTTAGCTCCTTGATCCTTTCCCCATTTCTCTGAGATTCTTCCAAAGCCTCCTTAGGGCCTGATTTGCTCTTGTACAGAGAGAGTTAAACCGACCCTTGATCTGTTCTTGTTTTCCCTAGATCTTTAACCAGAATTTTCAGATTTTTCTGCTATTGCTGAAGTTATTTTATGAAATGCCTCCACCAGCCTTTCAGAACCCACCCCAGATCTGTACATGTGACAAGAGTTTCCCAGTGCTCCGTGACTATAGTTTCATGCATTTATGGCTCATTGACGCCAGCACATGTTATGATGACACCGTTTCTACCCACAGGTTTAATAGGGGCCGCATTTCCCAATTAAGTTTAAGCACTGCATGATTTCTAAGCACTGTACTTTCAATTTTAAAGGTTTTTGTCAGATTCGGATCTTTTACTGAGATCATTATGTGGTCAATAGTGGAGGAATGACCATTTCCATAAAAGGTTGGCAACACAGATCCATTTTCTCCTATTTCCTGTTCTATCAGTCCCAGTTTTAATGGGTCCCCATATGGATCATGGGTGAAATGGTGTTACTCAGTCCCAAAGCAATCTGGAAAGCTGCTCACTGCACTGTTGGAGCACTGACATTTACCTGTGTTAAAATCTCCAGGGCTGCTCATATAATTGCTCATACAAGGGGTCATTTGTGCGAGGCCCTGCAATAATAGTTCGACGATGCATGGCCTTCTAAAATGTACTATTATACAATCACTTGCTGTCTTTTTTTGGTGAGCTCCCAAACACGGTGTCCTCTTTATGTGCACCACCTCTCGTGCCAAGTCCCAGCCATCCAGAGTTTGTTTTCAGCCAGTGTACTGACTTGTTTTTCAGTGCTGTATAACTCTATTTTCATGTGATAGCTCCTGGACATCTTTTAATACAATGATATGAAGGGTAAACCCTTAGTGGGGTGTTAGAAATGGGGTCTTTGGTTGGCAGTCAGGTTACCCCCTGTCCAGGCAAGGCAAGGACCCTCACTCTAGTCAGGGTAAAGGAGAGTCACCC
Source organism: Pleurodeles waltl (assembly GCF_031143425.1). Lineage (NCBI taxonomy): Eukaryota > Metazoa > Chordata > Amphibia > Caudata > Salamandridae > Pleurodeles > Pleurodeles waltl. The sequence continues at coordinate 30,020,745 of NC_090448.1, read as the reverse complement.
TTAGTTAACCCCCGCTCACCCCCTTGGTAGCTTGGCACAAGCAGGCAGGCTTAACGTAAAGTATTTGCACCAAAACACACAGTATTTCAATGAAAACACTACAAAATGACACAACACATGTTTAGAAAAATAGAAAATATTTATCTAAACAAAACAAGACCAAAAATCCACCATACCGAAGTCAAGTTATTAATTAAAATGCAAAAAGAGTCTTCATGTTCTTTTAAACACAACGCTAACGCTGTTAGCGTGAAAATGTACCTGGTTCGCGTCAAAATAACCAGCACGGGCGAGTGTGCATCGAAAAAGGTAAGCAGTGCGTCGATTTCTCACCCGCAAGCGAGGTCGTGTGTCTTTTTGCCTTCTCCGGTCCGATCGGCGTGCGTCGTTTCTTTCCTAGCAGGAGAGAGATGCGTCAATCCAGATAAAGCACCTCGGGTCCGGGCAGGCTTGCGTTGTTTTTCAGCACCCAGCAATGTTGCATCGTTGCAGCCTCCGTCATCGATGCCAAGCGTTGTTTCTCCAGCCGTGTGCATCGATTTCACAGCCGCGCTGCAAGCGCTGCGTCGATTTCAGCTGCAGGGCCGGCAGGGCGTTGTTTCTTTAGCTGCTCACGGAGGTTGCGTCCGAAATTTCCTGCACAGCGATCTGTGCTTGGATTTCCAACCTTGGTCCACCAGCTTCACCTGTCAAGGCCCCAGGAACTGGATAGGGCACCTCTTGGCAGGGCAGGAGTCTCAGCAGAGGCTCTAGGTGCTGGCAGAGAGAAGTCCTTGCTGTCCCTGAGACTTCAACAACAGGCGGCAAGTTCAGTTTCAAGCCCTTGGAGAGTTCTTCACAAGCAGGAAGGCAAGGCACACAAAGTCCAGTCTTTGTCCTCTTACACAGGCAGAAGCAGCAACTGAAGGATAGCTCCACAAAGCACAGTCACAGGCAGGGCAGCTCTTCTTCCTCAGCTCTTCAGCTCTTCTCCAGGCAGAGGTTCCTCTTGGTTTCCAGAAGTGATCTAAAGTCTGTGGTTTTGGGTGCCCTTCTTATATCCATTTTGCCCTTTGAAGTAGGCTTACTTCAAAGAAAAGTCTCTCTTGTTTGTGAAATCCTGCCTTGCCCAGGCCAGGCCCAAGACACTCACCAGGGGGTTGGAGACTACATTGTGAGAGGGCAGGCACAGCCCTTTCAGGTGTGAGTGACCACTCCTCCCCTCCCTCCTAGCACAGATAACTCATCAGGATTTGCAGGCTACACCCCAGCTCCCTTTGTGTCCCTGTCTAGAGAGAGGTGCAGACAGCCCAGCTGTCAAACTGACCCAGACAGGGAATCCACAAACAGGCAGAGTCACAGAATGGTTTAAGCAAGAAAATGCTCACTTTCTAAAAGTGGCATTTTCAAACACACAGTCTTAAAATCAGCTTTGCTAACATATGTATTTTTAAATTGTGAGCCCAGAGACCCCAAACTCCAAATGTCTATCCGCTCTCAAAGGGAATCTACACTTTAATAATATTTAAAAGCAGCCCCCATGTTAACCTATGAGAGGGACAGGCCTTGCAACAGTGAAAACTGAATTTGGCAGTATTTTACTGTTAGGACATATAAAACACATTAGTATATGTCCTACCTTAAACATACAATACACCCTGCCCATGGGGCTACCTAGGGCCTACCTTAGGGGTGTCTTATATGTAAGAAAAGGGAAGGTTTAGGCATGGCAAGTGGGTACACTTGCCAAGTAGAATTGGCAGTTTAAAACTGCACACACAGACACTGCAGTGGCAGGTCTGAGCCATGTTTACAGAGCTACTAATGTGGGTGGCACAACCAGTGTTGCAGGCCCACTAGTAGCATTTGATTTACAGGCCCTGAGCACCTCTAGTGCACTGTACTAGGGACTTACCAGTAAATCAAATATGCCAATCATGGATGAACCAATTATATACACAATTTGTACAGGAGCACTTGCACTTTAGCACTGGTTAGCAGTGGTAAAGTGCCCAGAGTAACAAAAACAGTAAAATCAGAGTCCAGCACACACAAACAACCTGGGAAACAGAGGCAAAAAGTTAAGGGAGGCCACGCCAAGGATGAAAAGTCTAACATGGGGCATTGGGCCTTCCCATGTACTTTTTCTTGTGTCTCTGAGTTGTCAATAACAATTGGACTGATTGAGCCTATTGGCTGGTTAGATGTCGGGAGGGTATGGGGTCATATGTTGTGTCTGTCACCCCACCAGAGGTCCCCATTGCATCCTGTCCCCCAGACTGTTGCACTGTGATCCTGGGATCATGTTGGTCAACAGAGGTCCTCAATAACTGAGTTACCTGCCTTTCTTCTAACCTACTGCTTAAATCCACTATTTGGGACTCCATAGCATCTGGCGTGCAAGAAAGGGTGAGCTTCTGCTTGATAACATCTCTAAAACACTCTAATTTTTTCGAGAAAACAGCCCATAAGGCCTTGGTTAACGACACAGGACTCCATGTCTTCACCTGTAGATTGGTATGGAGAAGCGGTGACTTTTGCCGACCCTTGGTTTTCTGCAGCGGCTGAATAGGCTTATGTACTTCTTGACTCTTATCTGTGAGTTTAGCTTAGGTTAAACCCTTAGACCTTTTACTCAATATTGGACTTAGTCCTGGGCCCTGGTTGTCCAAACACACGGCCATTTCAGACATATTGATCAAATCACTTGTGGGAGCAAAGGTGGTGGCTTGAGTGTTTTCCTGACCCAGTGATGCATTTTGCGGGGCAGTACCAAGGCCCAAGGAGAGCCTTCTGTCCTAGAGCTCAATATGGTGTTTAGCATCCCTATGGCTCTTTCCAAAATGTGGTCAATCGCTGTATGTTTTGCAGGGGGACTCTGGACTGGGATTCCCCCAGGTAACTTTCTTTTAACCATAGTTTGACCAGTTCGGCAAGCAGCAAACAAGAATCAGAATATCCCCTAGTGCGATACAAGCACCAGACATTCGATACATTTAGGCGAGCAATGTCCTAGGGAAAGTCTCTCTTGGGGGCACACAGACCCACTTCCTTAGAAGAAAAGGAGAGAAAACTGCAAAAGTGGAGTCTTGGCCCAAAATGGTCAATGTCGGGGGTGCGGGGTACAAGCCTCGCCTCATCCAGTCTCGGATGGGCACAAACGGGCCCACCCTTGGCCTCGGCTTTGCCCTTGCCCATCCCACACAGCGGTGTTGCGGCTCACTTCTTAAGCACTGGTCGTCGCTCCTTAGGGCAGGGGATGATGGGGATTGTAGTCCCCCAGCAGCAGTGTCTCACCATGTGGCTTTCCCCGGCCGTCTCCTCACACAAAGCTGAAAGCTTATCACAAACACCTATGTGATACAACATTCAGGGGACACAAATTCATTTGATTTTCAATACTAAGGGCCTCACTGTGAGTTTGGCAGACGGCAGAGGCCGCCCCCCAAACTCTCTGGGTTTGAAGACCGCCACTCTGGTCTTCCGCCCGCTGGCCCTATTATGACTTTTTCGCTGGGCCAGCGGGTGGAAACAGCACTTCCGCCCACTGGCCCAGTGGAAAACTACCCACAACATTGAAGCCAGCGCGTAATCGAGCCAGTGGCAATGTTGCGGTGCATTGGGTGTGACAGCACCCGCTCGCGCGTGACGGGCTATCCATGGGGGCCCATGCACTGCCCATGCCAAGTGCATGGGCAGTGCAGGGGCCCCAATAGGGCCCCCGGCACCCCATCTCTGCCAGCCTTTGCATGGCGGTGGAACAGCCATGCCAAAGCTGGTGGACACGGGACTCGTAATCCCCAGGACAGCGCTGCCTGCAGCACTGCCCTGGTCGATTAAGACCGCTGGCACCACCAGGCCGTTGGCCAGTGAAAAATGTGGCGGTGCCGGCGGTCGGACCGTGGCGCTTTCGCCATGGTAGTAATGTGGAGGTCGGATTGCCACTTTGGCCACCGTTAGTCTAGTGGTCCTCGGACTGCCAGACTCGTAATGAGGCCCTAAATGAACGTCAGGATAACAGAGCACCACAAAGTGTTTCTGAGCCCATCTGTGCATACATAGTGATGTCAGAGACACTTCTGTAGTCTCTTGCCCTTCTGATTACTCTTCCTTCCTACCTTTTGTGCTTGTGCGACATCTACAGAGAAGGTGATGCCAATGATGACATAAAAAAATGTTTTACCTTGTCAGATCCTCATGAACCTCCGTGGTATGTCATTGTACATCTACGGGTCACACAAAAATGGCTGGTATTGTGAAATATATTCTTGACTGATGCAGCCTCAGTTGTATCTAGACTGACTTAATTAGCCCTCTGATTTGACAATTTTTGATTGTGTTTGATTTATTCTGTTTCCATACAGTCCTAGGCGCTTTAGTTATTTTTGCCTGCTCCTTTTTCCGTGCGCCTATTGATTGTTCATATCCCCAATGGAGAGGCCCATTCATCATTCAACGCTGCAGGCTCATTCTGGCAGTGTCATTGTTTAGTAAGCAAGAAGACAGAGTGCCTGATTCACAAACATAACTTACACTTTAACGTGAGTTTGCACTTTTGAGCAAGTTTACTACTTTTCGTTATTTACAAACTGCACTTTTGTATTAACAAAAAGAGGAACGCCCTTACATGCAAACAAATGAAACCAACAGTGTTTTATTATAATCTTTCTATGGATAGTTTTGAAATAGATGTTCTTGGAACTGCCCTTCCTGAGATGGGCCCTGTGGTAGTTCTCTTCAAAAAGTAAAACCAACGTTAGCCTTTCTAGGAGGGCTGGGAATGGGGACATCTTAACTGGACCCTGCTTGGACCACCTTCTAACATCGATTTAAAAAATGGGTTTTCATTGGGGTGTTTCGATGCTCATTGTTCATTGAAGGCTACGGCTGGGAGTCCACACAATTCGTATGTAAGATGCACCATTCCATACACTCCCCAGCCTACTTAGGGGCATATTTACGATTTTAGTGGTGCAGGACAGTGCACCAATCACCTTGCTGTGCTGCACTGCGTCACAGGGAAGGGTAAGAGATGCGCCATTTTAATGCAATACAGTGCGTTCCCATCTTTTCCCCTTGCGCTGGTGCAAGGGTGCTGTGTTGTAGGCCGGATTGTTTTTATGCAGAAAGGTGCACCTTACCACACAAAAACAATCCTGGGAGTCTTTTTCCTCTTTCTATGTGTGCTGCATACTGCAGCAGATATATAACGAAGAAAAACAAGGAGAAATAAAAATATTTCTCCTCATTGCGCTCAGTGCTTAATTTGCAAATACAAACATGCTGGTGCCCAAAGCCCTCCTCTGAAACATGCGGCTGATGCAATTAAATGTGAAAGCACGAAACACTGAGGCAGCGTAATCCTGAAGGCATCTCGGGCCTCTTTAATTAATTTTCAGCCACTCCCTGCCCCTTCAGCTCACTCTTGCAGCTTTCTGCTTTCTCCCTTTGTGACGCTTTTTAGTCTTTTTCCTTCCTCCGTCTTGCCCATATGCGTCTTTTGCTCACAGTAAATGCTTTAGGCAGAAAAATAAGTGCTGGCCCTCAAAAATAAGTACTTGTGCCCCTCACCGGAAACCACGGGCTCAAATTAAGCACTAGTTACGTCTCCCGTGGGGAGGCGTATCTTTTTGGTGCAATCCTAGGTCTACAAGGTCTTGTAAATTTTTGAATGTGTCAAAAACCATGGGAGTTGCGTGGGAACACCCATGCAACCCCCATGAAACTCCTCTCTTTGCGCAGAGTAGTGCAACTCAGCGATTTGCGCTGCCGTGCATTACTCCATATTTTTGGAGCCATTCGAAGCCACGCAAAGTGGCTATGCGTGGCTTCAAAAATATGACTTAGAAATTGGCGCCACGCATGTACCCCTCTGCATGGTGCAAACATGGCACAACTCTCCTGTAAATATACCCCCTAGTTTTAAAAATCATGACATCAGAAGGCGAAGAAAAACAAACAGCAACACTATTGTATGACCATGCAAGTGAATAGGCATGTGTGTATAAAGGGGTTTTTCCCCATCATAAAAAGAGTCACTAAAGAACTAGAAAAAACATATGGAGTTAGTTACATCCGGTCAGTTCTCACGCAGCCCTACACATATCTCAAGTGAATTACGCATTTTTGGAATCTCAGTGGGCGAACTGATTACCACTTCTGATAAATTCATCTGATAAATAATTTGAAATATATATATATATATATATATATATATATACACACACACATATATATAAGAAAAACTTAATCCGGGAATGTTTGCACACCCTTCCTCTAATACCCACGACCCGAGCCCCTCCCCCCCTTTTTGGGCGGATGACAAGTGTGATCATTTTTTTACAGTATTAATGCACCGAGTAACAGTAAATGACTGAGAAGCAGTCAGCGCATCCACGGTGACATGTTTCCCTCTTGTCCAGTAGGTGGCAGGAGCGCATCAATTAACACACGAAGACGCTTTCTCTTTTCAGATCTGAATAAGCCCCTGTTGTATGCCAAACTGTAAATGCCTCAGACATGTTGCCACCATATTGAAGGGGACGTGTGCAGGTGATATGCAGGCTTGGCATTGGATTAATGACCCGGAGAGAGCGGGGTGATGAGGCCATGAACCGGAGGGGCTGGGAGCCTGATCTAAGGGTGGCAGCTGAGAGCCACTGGTGTGGCTTATGTAATTAAAAGTGTGGCTTAAATATTGTAAACAATAGTCCAGTGGTTTACACAGCGTTCCAACTGACCAGCATCTGGTTGCCTCGTCATGTGTTTGGTGTATTTGGATCCAGACATGTCATACGACAATAAGCAGGCGCGCCTTAGAAAATCAAGACCTGTTGGCTTTCCCAATGCTTGTTAGACCTGTCACATACATGAATAGCAATGATTTTCTTGTGAACAATTAGATTTAAAAATGTTTCAGCTTGGAAGATATGTGATTGTGAATTAAACATTTCTAAGGCTTGCAGAAAGGGTGGCGGTCTCAGACGCTCCCGTCCTCCCCTGCCCGCCACTCTCCTCTGCCGCCTCTCACTCCATGAGACTCTTGTGGTCTCATTCTCCCCACATCCTTCTGAAATTCTCCATCTGCACACCCCACACTTTTCCACAATTTCCATGACACATGTATGACTATTGCTCTGTGCGCTCTGTAGAGAGGCCAAGGATTGGATGTGCATGTGGTCTGCTCACATGACCTATGACCCACTGAGAGAAACTGGCATGGCCTTCTGCCTCACCTTCAGGGCTCTCAGTTCTTTGTCATCATAAACTGACAACCTGAATTCACTCAGATACCTTGAGGCTTCCAGTTTAAAGCGTGCACTAATCAAAAGTCATATATTGCATGAAAAAAACTACAGATTCACAACATCTTCAAAAAAGCAAATTCTGCTACAGAATGCAAGATGAATAAAACGTGACCTGTGAAATGTAAACAGGGATTTAATTGCTGACATGGAATACCTTAATGGATTTTACTGTTGATTTGGTATCATTTTTAGCGGGAGACTGAGGGGAACGCTAGGTGGTAGGAAATTTGTGCCGACGCTGTGATCTCACACAGAAATGTGAGTAAAATGTCATTTTTAGCAAAATTTGAGGTTTGTAGGGGATTCTGGGTAAGATAACGTTGGCAAGCCATGCAAGCCACACCTCCCTGGACTCCCCCAGGTGTCTAGTTTTCAGAAATGTCTGGGTTTGGTAGGTTTCCTTAGGAGGCTGCTGAGCCCAGGACCAAAAACACAGGTTATCCCCTTGTAAAACCAGGCCATTTTGTGACAGATCATTTTAATGTCTCCACATTAAGTTTTGGGCCCTTCTCTGTCACGGGCACTTGGCCCACCCATACAAGTTAGGTAACCATTGTATCAGGAGACCTGGGGGAATGCTGAGTGGTAGGAAATTAGTTGATCCCAGAACATTCCATCACAGAAATGTGAGGAAAATTTGTTTTTTATACACATTTTGAGGCTTGCAATGGATTCTGGGTAACAGCACACAGTGAGAGCCCCCACAAGTCACCCCATCCATGATTCCCCTAGGTGTCTAGTTTAAAAAAATGTAAGGTGTGCTAGGTTTCTTAAAGTGCCGGCTGAGATAGGGCCCAAAATCCACAGCTAGGCGCTTTGCAAAAAGCAAGTCAGTTTTGGGTGGTAAAATGTGATGTGACCGTGTTTCATTTACGGCTGTTTCCTGTCGCCGGCAATAGGCCTACCCACACAAGTGAGGTACTATTTTTATCAGGATTCTTAGAGGAATGCTTGGTGGAGGACGTTTGTGGCTCTCCTCAGTTTCCAGAACTTCTCATTACAGAAATGTAAGGAAAATGTGTTTTGTTAGGTAGGTTTGAGGTTTGCAAGGGATTCTGGGTAACAGAAACTAATGAGCGCCACACATTTCACACCATCCTGCATTCCTCTAGGTGTCTAGTTTTAAAAAATGTACAGGCTTGCTAGGTTTCCCTAGGTGCTGGCTAAGCTAGAGCCCAAAATCCACAGGTAGGCACATTGCAAAACAAAAAGTCAGTTTTGCAGTGGAAAAATGTGCTGTGTCCAGGTTGTGTTTTGGGCTGTTTCCTGTTGCGGGCACTAGTCCTACCCACACATGTGGTGTACCATTTTTATCAGGAGACTCAGGGGAACACAGATTAGTAGAACAAGCATTATTACCAATTGTCTTTCTCCACATTTGTGCCTTCCAATGTAAGACAATGAGTAAGGAAGAAGTCATTTTGAGAAATGCCCTGTAATTCACAAGCTAGTATGGGGACCCCCAAATTCAGAGATGTGCAAATAACCACTCCTTCTAAGCTCCATTTCTTATGCCAATATTAGGGATACAAAGGTGTCCATGATACCTATTTTTCACTCTTTATATTTTACCAAATGAATTGCTGTATACCGGGTACACAGTGAGAAGCCATTGCATGGTGCAGCTCGGTTACTGGCTCTGGGTACCTTGGGTTTGTGGAGAACCTACAAGCCCTACGTATCCTGGCCACTAGAAGAGTCCAGCAGATGTAATGGTATATTGCTTTTGAAAATCTGCCTTAGTCAGAAGAAGTTACAGATGAAAACATAGACAAACATGGCTGTTTTCTTCAACTCAATTTCAATATTTTTTTTATTTCAACTGTTACTTTCTATAGAAAAACCTTGAATGACCTACACAAATGACCCCTTACTGAATTCTGAATCTTGTCTACTTTTCAGAAATGTATAGCTTTCCAGGATCCACTATTCGTTTTACACCCATTTGTACCACTGACTGGACAGAGGTAGAAAGCACAAAAAATGCAAAAATGGGGTATCTCCCAGTAAAATTGCAGAACTGTGTTGAAAAATGTGGTTTTCGGATTCGAGTCTGCCTGTTCCTGAAAGCTGGGGAGATGGTGATTCTAGCACTGCAAACCCTTTGTTGATGCCATTTGCAGGATAAAAAACAGATGTTTTCTTCAGCAGCACTTTTTTCCCATTTTTCCCCAAAACTCAAAATGTTGCTGTATTTTAGCTAATTTCTCAGTCCACTCCAGGGGAATCCACAAACCCTGGGTACATTTAGAATCTTTATTCCAAGCAACTTGTCACTTTACTAGAAATATAATTAAAAACTCCAGGCGCGTGCCTGACTCGGCCCCAGCCCTGCAGTCCGTGCGTGGTGCAGAATCTCTCGGTTTCGTCAGCATCCTCAGGCCTCCCAGCTCACACCTGCCCGGCTCATTGCTGCTGAATTGTTTTAGCCCAGTCCTGCGCGTGTGCCACACACCTGGGTGTGGGTGACCCCCAGGAGGCGTTTTCTTCTTGGCAGCCAGTACCAAGCCGGCTCAGCTTTCTCTGCTCAATAAAACCAATTAAACATGGGGAGCAATTAGCGAGCCCCTTATCTCATGTTGCACAACTGTTTTCAGCTGCTCAGAGTCTCAGCAGCTCAGACTGGGCCAAGCATCACCGACAGCAAAGCCAGAAATAGCTGGTACGGGAGCCAGAAAAGGATTCTTAGAGCAGGTGAACAATCAATCACGGGGGTGCCATTCTTTGTTGGCAAAGATGCCAGCTTTCTGGGGGGCATCTTCTGCTAACAGCTCCTGTCAGGGCATTGTGTGCAAAGAATGCGTTCCGGGAAGTGGTGTTACAAGTAATGCATACCGTATTAGTGCGCTATGGCTTCCATGTCACGTTGATGGCGAACCACGAGTATGAAAAATATAACAGGCTATTGTGTTTGTTACCCTGTAAACTGCTCCATGCCATAGAATTTACCGCATAATTATGCATTTGATAAACTTGCCACGTAATAAACACTGGTTGCGTGATTTGAGGACTTTATCGCAGAAAAATGCAAAATGGGTATTTCCTTTCAGTGGTAATTTAGTCAGGTTTGCCGTTTAATGTATACCCCCCTTGCCGCATAATTTTCCGGACCCTGATTCTACCATAAATAACGAGAAATATTTTATTGTACTTGATGAAAGGTATTTTTTTTGTTTTATTTGAAATTAAAAGTGTTGGACTTTGAGTAGAAGTATAATTTCTAGGTGTTTGGAGATCACCGCTCTGTGCTCCTTAACCATAGTTATATAAATAAAATATAATGGTCTCTTTATTCATGTACCCCCCATGTCTGCAGCTGTGTGTGCTCAGCGTGCATCTCTCCTGTCTCTGTTGGGTCTCTTAGAACGCCTCATTCTCCTTGTAAAAGTCCCTAATAGCGCTTTAATTTTTAATGCATGCCACTGTTTATTGGACCTGATCGGTTTTCATTAAAATATCCGGGGGGGAAGAACACATTTACATTGGAGCGTCATTGCGTCCGGGTGCTTATCACCCATCTTTACGAATTATTTGTGCTCATTAGTTGATTAGGAGGCAGGCCCAGTCATCGCCCATAAGGTGGGGGAGGTTAAGAGTCGCACTTCGTGACTGGTGCAGTTTCTTGAGATTCCAAGCTTCGCACAACTTTCAGACTGTGAGGATTTCTGCACAAACGTGTCTTTTTTACAAATATACTGTCTCACTATTGTACCCTCAAGTTATGGTATGTTCAGTTGTATTTAAATTACAGTATATCACTTTGCTTGATCTCGTGTTAAACCTTTTTATAAAGCGCTCTGCGCTCATACAGACAGCAGGGCTTCATGGAACTATACATGCTGGTCATTACATGAAAATATTTTTGTTAAATCTTTTAAAAACGGCTTTCATCTCGCTGGTCCACAAACACTGTCTAAGCGCCCTAATTCTAGCAGATTGACGGATGCGCCTCCTACATCAGCTGGTTGACGTTTTTCACACCGATTTCTTGTTTCTTTCAAGTTTTAGGCGTGGATCAGTTGCATCTGCACGTTGTGTTCATTGTTAAATGAAACTTCCAGAACAGTGCTTAAAACCCAGGACTCAGGCAGTCGTTGAAAGTCTGCACCCCGTGGGGGCGGCAGTTTCCCACCTAACAACCTCTCGCCCTCACCCCTGGCCTGTAGGCTACTCTGCACTAAATATAGTTCTGTTATTATATAACTGAGACCGCGTGACCTGTGTGATATTGGGGGGGGGGGGGGGGGGGGCAGCAGCTGCATTGCCAGACCCTGCAAGAGCTCTATGACCTGAACCAGAGCTGAATGGTTACAAACATAATACTTTGGGCCTGTGTAACTTGAGAGATAGCTCTGTCCCTGTATACCTGGGCCTACAGGAGCTCTATGACCTGAAATAGAGCTGCGATGTTTCACGCCTGAGACTTTAAGGCCTGTGTAACTTGAGAGATAGCTCTGTCCCCGGATACCTGACCCTGCAAGAGCTCTATGACCTGAACCAGAGCTGAGCGGTTTCAAGACTGAGACTTAAAGGGCTGTGTAACTTGAGAGATAGCTCTGTCCTCGGATACCCGAGCCTGCAGGAGCTCTGTACCCTGAACCAGAGCTGAGCGGTTACAAGCCTGAGACTTTACGGCCTCTGTAACTTGAGAGATAGCTCTGTTCCCGGATACCTGAGTCTGCGAGAGCTCTATGACCTGAACCAGAGCTGAGCGGTTACAAGCCTGAGACTTCAAGGGCTGTGTAACTTGAGAGATAGCTCTATCCTCGGATACCTGAGCCTGCCTAAGCTCTGTACCCTGAAACAGAGCTGAGGGATTTCAAGCCTGAGATCTTAAGGCCTGTGTAACTTGAGAGATAGCTCTGTCCTCGGATACCCGAGCCTGCAGGAGCTCTGTACCCTGAAACAGAGCTGAGCGGTTACAAGACAGAGGGCCTCATTACGAGTGTGGTGGTTTATACACACCACACTCGTGGAGGCGGTCTGGACCGCCACCAATGCAGTGGTCCGACTGCCACATTACAACCCCGCCGCTCCACCAGGATCTTGGAGGCGGTGGCGGAGATCCTGGGGAATTACAACCTCGTTCTCCGTCAGCAGTTGAAATGCTGGCGGAAAACAGGAGCAGGGGGCCACAGGGGAGCCCCTGCACCGCTTGGCATGGGCAGTGCAGGGGCCTCCCGGGCCAGCACCATCGCAATGTTCACTGTCTGCTTTGCGAGGGCTCTGGTGCACCCTGTGGGCTACAGCATTGCCGCCGACCCGATTACAAGCCGGAGACAATTCTGTAGCCTTTTTCCCGCTAGGCCGGCAAGCAGAAACATAAGTTTCCACCCACTGACCTAGCTGGAAACCCATAATAGCTTCAGACGTAGGCGGCGGCCACCTTGTTGGGAGTTTGGGGGACAAAGTTTTCCATCCTCCAAACTCATAATGTGGCCCTGAGACTTTAAGACCTGTGTAACTTGAGAGATAGCCTTGTCCTCGGAACCTGCAAGAGCTCTCTAACCTGAAACAGCTGATCAGTGACAAGCCTGAGACTTAAAGGCCCTTGTAGCTTGAGAGATAGCTGGTCTCCAGATAGCTGGGCCTGCAAGAGCTTTGGGGATGAGTAATTAGCAGCCTGAGAGTTTAAAGCCTAGGTAACTTGAGATATGGCACTGTCACCAGTCAGACACATTTTTTAATGCTGAAGCACAGCTGTGCTGTCAGAGGCACGAGAGAGTAGGATCTGTGCAGCTCCAGACCAGGTGTCTGCAGATTTCTGATCCTGTGTGAACTGTGTGGGCTATGGATTAGGTTTTGCTGTCAGAAGCTTGGGCCTCTAAGATGTCTCCATCCTTGCATTTCAAGTCATCTGCTTGAGACCAATGACTACAATGGTTCTGAAAAGTGAGGGCAAGGGTTAGCGTTGTCCAAAGCGTGACACCTTTTTTGTAGGATTCCCGAACCTAGAGGGACTCTGTGACTCCATAGATAGCTCTCATGAGGCAGATAGTCTAGAGGACAGTTTTTCAGATGCCTGAGTCCCTAAGAGCTCTGTAATCTGAAGGATAGCTCTGCGTTTTTGGGGAACATGTGAGTGCCTTGGCTGTGAAATGCCAGCAAGCGCTCTGTAATCTGAGAGACAGTAGTGCGGTCAGAGGTCTGGGCCTTCTAGATCTGGGTAATACCAGGGGTAGCTTAAATGTCTGCTGCTTTGGCCTTTCAAGAGCTCGGTGACTAGAAGATTGTCAGAAGACTGCACCGGTAAGGCCTGACTCTGGGGCATCTTTATCAAACCTTCGTGTAGCACAGTGCAGTGAGCCACCTTGCAGCGCTACATGTAAGGGAAAGGGCAGGAATGCACTGCATTTAACATTATACAGCGCAATCCTGTTCTTTCCCTGCGCTGGCGCACAATGTGCTGCCGAATACCAACACAGGCACCCTTGCTCCATGGTGCATGGGACACCTTCCTGCACAAAAACAGTCCTGGGAGGCTTTTTTCCTCTTTCTTTGTGTGTCGCAGAATGCAGCGCACGTAGAAGGAGGAAAAAAACTAGGAGACATGATACTTCTCCTCATTAATCCTCACCTGGGAAGGCGTAGCATTTTGACGCATTCCCAGGCAGTGGTGGCTGCAGTGAAAAAAAAAAGTGGTGGGGTAGCACAAGGGGAAGAGGGAGGCAGTGAGGGCGGGGGAGAAAAATAATAAAAAATAAATAAATACAAAAAACACTAACCTTCTGGAAGCTGCCTCGGTGCTCTTCTGCACCTCTTCTCTCAACTCCCGGTAGCCCAGAGCAAGGCTCCCAGGCCCCAAAGCTGTAGGAAGCTGGCCTGGTGTGTGATGGGCACCTAAGGTACTTACACCTTACACCAGGTCCGGGTATCCCCTATTAGTGTAGAGTAGGCAGTGTCTAGAAGCCAGGCTCTCCAGAGGTAGCTGTGGATGAGCAGCTAAGGCTTATCTAGGAGACATGCAAAGCTTATGCAATACCACTGTAGTCACACAGTACTTACACACGTCAGAAGACACTAAGGAATTTTGTCGCTCAAGCCAGTGGCAAGACAGGGGTCACCCCAAATGTCCCCTTAATTCCACGTCCAGTGGTTGGTGTCCTCTTTGAGAGGGTTGGGGTGGATATTGTTGGCCCCCTAGACCCACCCACAGCCTCTGGGAACATATTTTTTCTGGCGGACCATGCCACCAGGTACCCAGAAGATATTCCTCTGAGGACAACCACTGCTCCTGCAGTGGCAAAAGCCCTCCTAGCAATTTTTTCAAGAGTAGGTTTTCCTAAAGAGGGGGTGTCAGACACAGATGCAAACTTCATGTCGGTATCCCTAAAAGCAATGTGGAAGGAATGTGGTGTTACTTACAAGTTCACCACCCTTTACCACCCCCAAACCAATGGTTTGGTAGAGAGGTTTAACAAAACTCTCAAAGGCATGATCATGGGACTTTCTGAAAAACTCAGGAGGAGATGGGATGACCTACTGCCATGCCTCCTTTTTGCCAACAAGGAGGTGCCTCAGAAGAGAGTGGGCTACAGCCCCTTTGAACTTCTGTTTGGGCACTCTGTTAGGTGTCCTCCTGCTCTTGTGAGAGAGGGCTGGGAGCAACCTCTCAAGCCCCCTAAACAGTACATATTGGACTATGTACTTGGCCTCAGATCAAGGATGGCTGAGTACATGAAAAAGGCAACTAAAAACCTTCAGGCCAGCCAGGAACTGCAGAAGCAGTGGCATGACCAGAAGGCTGTTTTGCCTGTTTACCAGTCAGGGCCGAATGTGTGGGTCCTGTGGCTCCTAGGGCACTCCAGGACAAGTGGAGTGGTCACCACAAAGTAGTGGAAAAGAAGGGTAAGGTCACCTACTTGGTAGGCCTAGGCACTCCCAGAAGCCCCCTCAGGGTGCTTCATGTGAACCGCCTGAAGCCCTACTATGACAGGGCTGATATGACCCTGCTCATGGCCACTGATGAGAGACATGAAGAAGAGAGTGACCCTCTCCCTGGCCTCTTCTCCAACACTGCAGCTGATGGCTCAGTTGATGGGGTAGTCCTTGCTGACTGCCTTTCTGAGTCACAGAAAGAAGCCTGCAGGAACCTACTAGGATAGTTCTCAGAAATGTTCTCTCTAACACCTGAACAGACCACATAGTGTGAACACACCATTGATACAGGAGACAGTTTTCCCATAAAGTGTTAAATCTGTAGGCAACCTGACCATGTTAGAGACTGCATCGAAGCAGAATGCAAAAGATGCTGGACCTAGGAGTAACTGAGCACTCAGACAGCCCCTGGGCTAGCCCAGTGGTCCAGGTCCCAAAACCTCACTCCCAGAATGGGAAAAGGGAAATGGGGTTTTGTGTTGGCTATAGAGGGCTCAACACTGTCACAAATACAGATGCTCATCCTATCCCTGCGGCAGGTGAGCTAATAGTTACACTGGCATCTGCCAAGTATCTGAGCCCATTTGATCTGACTGCTGGATATTGGCAGATCAAGTTATCAAATAATGCAAACCCAAGACAGCATTTTCAACCATTGGGGGGGCATTATCACTTTACAGTGATGCCCTTTGGTCTGAAAAATGCACCTGTCGCATTTCAGAGGCCAGTGAATACAGCCCTCCAAGGATTGGATGCCTATAGTATAGCATATCTGGATGGCATAGCTGTCTTTAGCTTCACCTGGAAGATCACCTGTCCACCTGTGGAATGTTTTAGAGGCTCCACAGAAAGCAGGCCTCACTATCAAGGCTTCTAAGCGCCAGGTAGGGCAGGAGAAGGTTGTATATCTGGGCCACCTGGTAGGTCGAGACCAGATTCAACCATTGCAGGGGAAGATTCAAACCATTTTGGATTGGACTCCCCCTACTACTCGGACTCAGGTGAGAGCCTTTTTAGGCCTTACTGGGTATTACAGGAGATGCATTAAGAACTATGGCTCCGTTGTAGCCCTTCTTAATGACCTCACCTCAAAGAGAATGCCCAAGAAAGTTTTTTATACAGCTAGCTGTCAAAAAGCTTTTGAGAATCTTAAACAGGCCATGTGCTCTGCACCTACTTTAAGAAGCCCTGACTATTCCAAGCAGTTCATACTTCAGAAAGATGCTTCTGGGGTAGGGGCTGGGGCAGTGTTATCACAACTTAACACTGAGGGCCAGGACCAACCTGTAGCTTTTATAAGCAGAAGGTTGACCCCCAGGGAAAAGTGTTGGTCTGCCTTAGAGAGGGAGGCATTTGCTGTGGTTTGGGCCTTGAAGAAGCTGAGGCCAAAATTGTTTGGTACCAACTTCCTTGTTCAGACAGACCACATGCCCCTTCTTTGGCTCAGACAGATGAAAGGTGAAAATCCCAAACTGTTAAGGTGATGCATATCCCTACAGGGAATTAACTACACAGTGGAAAATAGACCTGGGAGTAACCATTCCAATGCAGGTTGACTCTCCAAATATTTCCACTTAGACAATGAAGACTCAACTGGACAAGGTTAGCCTTATTATCCTTCATTTGGGGGGAGGGGGTTTTGTAGGAAAGTACCCTCTTTCTTGGCATGGTTACCCCCATTTTCTGCCTGTTGTCATTGTGTTTAACTGTGTTCACTGGGATCCTGCTTACCAGGACCCCAGTGATTATGCTCTCTCCCTTTAGACGTGGTTACTTGAACCACATACACCCCTCATTTGGCATGCTGGTGCCCCCATGTAAGTCCTTAGTATATGGTACCCAGGTACCTAGGGCATTGGAGTGCTAGGGGATCCCCATGTGCTTCAGCAGGTGTTATGCCGCCCATGGGGAGCCCATGCAAAGTGTGTCTGCAGGTCTGCCATTGTTGCCTGCATGAAAGGGTGCATGCACCCTTTTTACTACAGGTCACTGCACCAGGTCACTGTAAGTCACCCCTATGGCAGGTCCTTCCAGCCCAGAGGGCAGGGTGCAGGTATCTGTGTATGAGGGCTCCCCTGCACTAGCAGAGGTGCCCCCACAAACTCCAGCTCCATTTTCCTGGACATCGTGAGTGCGGGGGATGCCATTTTATGTGTGTACTGGACATAGGTCACTCCCTATGTCCAGCTACATAGGGGTAACTCCGAACCTGGGCATGATTGGTATCAAACATGTTGGAATCATACCCTAGTACTGTTGCCAGTATTGAAAGTAAGATGCCATGCACTCTTGGGGCTCCTTAGAAGACCCCAGCACTGCTCCTACCAGCCTTCTGTGGTTTTCCGGCCAGCCCAAGCTGCTGCCACCCCTCAGACAGGTGTCTGCCCTCCTGCTGCTTGAACAGCTCAAGCCCAGGAAGGCATCCTCCAGGAACTCTTCACCGAATCCAGGGCTGCATTGCTGACCGTTGTTGTCCTACCGTCGACCAACTCCTGCAACCACAGTCGGGTGAGTAGTGGCTCCTGTCCCCACCGGACACTTCTGTGACTTCTGGACTTGGTCCCCTTCTTCCACAGGTCTTCCTCTTCAGGAATCCACCGCTGGTTTCTTCCAGTCTTGTCTGGGTGTTGCAATATCTTCTTTTTCTTCCTTTTGGGTGGTTTGGAGAAAGGCCAATAACTTACTCCTTTCTTCCTGGTCGCTGGGGGGCACTGTGGTACTTACCTTTGGGGTTTCCTAGTTCCTCCAGCTCCCCTCTACACATTCCACTTACCTAGGTGGGGGGTCCTGCATTCGCATTCCATTTTTTTAGTATATGGTTTGGGCTTCTCCTAGGGTCACTATTGTCTATTGCTAGTTGCACTGTTTTTTATCGCTTTCTATGCCTATTTCTGATTACCAGTGTACATATCTAGTGTGTGAGTTACCTCCTATTGGAGGGTTGCCGCTCTAGTACTTTTTGGTAATTGTGTCGCTAAAGTAAAATACCTTTGTTTTTGTAACACTGAGAGGGGTCATTATGACCTCGGCGATCAGTGGAATAGTGGAGGTATTACCGCCAACAGTCTGGCGGTACCTACGTCCACTATTATGACATTGGCAGTTTGGCTTTACATTGGCGGTTTGGCCAAAGCCAAACCGCCAAGTCAGACCGCCACGGCAGTAACGACCGCCAGGCCGGAGACTACAGTTTCCAGCCCGGCCACCGTCACTAGACCGCCCATGGCATTTTGACCCCACCTACCGCCATGTTTTCAGTGGTTTCTGTATGTGGTAAAACTGTGGCGGTAGGCACTATCAGTGCCAGGGAATTCCTTCCCTGGCACTGATAGGGGTCTCCCCTGCCCCCCTCCCCAGAGTCCTCCCCCACCCTCCCACTCCCGACCCCCCAAACATTTACACACATACACGCACATACATACACACCCATTTACCCACGCATTCATACATTCATACACACTCACAGCAACACTCAAGAACATACATCCAGGCACACATGCAATTTCATGACACAACATGGCCGTACACTCACACCCACCCATGCACACACGCATTACACACGCATGCACAGATTCACACACACTCACACCCCCCCCTCCTGTCGGAGAACCCAGCAAAACGCCGCCAGGCCGTATCATGGAACATGATACAGTAGGTGGTGTTTTGCTGGCAGGACCTTACCACTGTCCTCCGCCATGACCGTAGATGGAATTCTGCCAGCCTTCTGGAGGAATTCCGTCTACGGTCATAATGCCATGGACGGTTGGTAGCCACATTGACGGTATGTTGGCGGCCGTCGGTGTGGCGGTACGCAGCATTTGCCGCTAATGTCATAATGAGGGCCTGAGTGTTTTCTTTCATGTATGTAAGTGCTGTGTGACTACAGTGGTATTGCATGAGCTTTGCATGTCTCCTAGATAAGCCTTGGCAGCTCATCCACAGCTACCTCTAGAGAGCCTGGCTTCTAGACACTGACTACACTACACTAATAGGGGATACCTGGACTGGTATAAGGTGTAAGTACCTTGGGTACCCACCACACACCAGGCCAGCTTCCTACAAACACCAATTCACATGCTGCTCTGAATCTTGTAATACTATTTACCAGCATGAGAGCAACGCTATAATTGGCCTGAGTGGTTTGGTTTGACGGTCAGACAGGCCCTAGGAGTCTGTGCTTTGTCTCTACCTGGCTGTGCACCTCAGCTCAGGAGGAGAGATCCAAGTGCGCATGTCGGTTTGGCCATCCTAAGACGGCTGGCCAAACCGTCATGCGCACTTGCAGCAGTGCCCATCACTCCTCCCCCTGCTGCTGTCATCATGATGGCCCATTCCCGCCCGCCCTGCTCTTGACTCGACTCAGCAGGAAAAATAAAATGATAATAACCTGTGTGATTATCATTTTATTTTTCACATTTTTAATGCTGTGAGAGCAGTGGGGCGACGCTCCTCCGCCTTAACGGAGGAGCTGGGGCCTTTCCTAGGTCTACCAGTCTTGGTAAATCTGAGAATGTGCCAAAATCTATGGGTGGATGAGTGGGAACTCTCATGCTCCACCCATGGAACACCTCCCTGGGGCAGAGTAATGTAATGCCACCATTTGCACTGCATTTTGTTACTCTGGATATATCAAGCTACACAGGACCACACAAGGTGGCCTTGTGTGGCTTGAGAATCTTACTTACTAGTTGCAATGCCCTGCACCCCTCCTTGCATTGCACAAGGGCAAAGCAACTCCTTGATAAATCTGCCCCTCTGTGTGTACAGGTCTCAGCCTATGAGATTTCTGGAACCACAAACTGTAAACTTTGCACTTGTATAGTGCACAACTCACCCTTAGGGTCTCAAGGCGCTGTACGTTACTGCTGTGGAACCCCTCCTGGCTTTTCCCTGTGAGACATCCACAGGGTGAAGCCAGGCATCCAAGCGCTGTGAGGGATATTTTGGAGATTAAGCAAGCTATTGCCCAGAGATAGACCCATTAATTAGATGAGGCACTGAGGCGAGAATTATCTAGTCCAAGGGAAGTGAGCCCAACTCCCGCTGAGGTGGGAATTGAACCCTGGTCCCGGGCCAGATCTCTGCATCAGGGTCTGCCCTCTAACCATTGTGCCACACATCTCCATGAATATAGGGCTCCTTTCATAGGCTTGAACTTGTAAGGTCTGTGTAACCTAGTGATAGCTTTGATGTCAGATGCCTCAGGCTGCACAAGCTCCTGAAGTATAACTCTGCTGTCACACACCTGAACCTGTAATATCTTTGTGTCCCTAGGGGTACATTTTCTGCCAGATGCCTCAGCCTGTCAAAATGGATGTCACATAAAAGGTAACTTTTTTTGCCCAAAACATGTGAAATCTGAATTGAGGAATATTTCTGTCTGAGACCCTGGCCTGTAGAATCTCTGTAACCTGAGGGATAGCTTTGTTGTTTATATCTGTGTGACAAGCAGAATAGCTCTGCTGCCTGAAGGCTGAGACACTGTGACTGCAGAGGCATCTCGACACCTGAGCCTGGCTTCTGTAAGACAGACTGCAACCTAAGTCCGTAAAATATGGGAAACAACCTTTACCGCGCAGACCTTACCATGAAGTGCCTTTTCGACACAGTTCTTTACAGTGCATAGGTCTTGCGTGCCTTTACCATGCCTGTCTATGCCACGTATGTCTTTAACACGCATAACTGTAAGTATGGCTAGGAATAGATAACTATGTGCTATTGCATTATTCTGTAATATTTAGGATCAAATTACATTTTTAATTAATTAATTTAATTCTAAACTTTTTGAAAATAAATGTGAATTATTTAATTAGAATACATATATGTATTAAATATGCAAAATATTGTTATAGGAGCGGGATGAAAGTGATATAGTTGTAATGCACGGGAAACTGCATTACAACTCGGGTATTTATGAAAATACTTGTATATTAATTATGTTAGTTATTTAATGTTTTTTTCAATTGAAATACATATTTGATTAAAACATGCAAATTATTTTTAGGAGTGGGATGAAAGACACCTAGGGGACATGGGTGGGGGGGAATTAATAATCAGGTATTAATCAAATACTTGCATGGTAATTGTTAGAAATGGGGTCTTTGGTTGACAGTCAGGTTACCCCCTGTTCAAGCAAGGACCCTCACTCTAGTTAGGATAAAAGAGAATCACCCTCAGCTAACCCCTGCTTACCCCCTTGGTAGCTTGGCAGAGCAGTAGGCTTAACCTCAGAGTGCTGGGCGTAAAGTATTTGTACCAACACACACAGTAACTTAATGAAAACACTACAAAATGACACAACACCAGTTTAGAAAAATAGGAAATATTTATCTAGACAAAACAAGACCAAAACGACAAAAATCCAACATACACAAGTCAAGTTATGATTTTTTAAAGGTTTAAAATAAAAAGAGTCTTTAGGTAGTTGTAACACCACACTAGCGCTGCTAGCGTGAAAATGTACCTGGTTTGCGTCAAAAATAACCCCGCACGGGCGGTGTGCGTCGAAAGTAACCCTGCACGGCTGTGTGCGTCGAAAACAACTCGGCACGGCGGTGCGCGTTGAAAAAGCCAGCCACACGACGATCCGAAAGTCCCGCGGCGCAGGGTGCGATCTCTCAGCCTCCGTCAGCGATGCTGCGCGTCGTTTCTCCTGCTCCGGGCGTCGGTTTTTCGGTCGCGTTTCCTGCGGCGTCGTTTCTCAGCTGCGGAACCGGCGTCGCGTCGATTTCTCAGCCGCGATCGGATTCGCATCGATCTTATCTCCGCACGGTGCTCGGTGCGTGTATTTTTGTCCTTAGGCTGCCAGCCTCTCCTTTCAGGGTCCCAGGAACTGGAAGGGCACCACAGAGCAGAGTAGGGGTCTCTCCAGAGACTCCAGGTGCTGGCAGGAAGAAGTCTTTGCTATCCCTGAGACTTCAACAACAGGAGGCAAGCTCTACATCAAGCCCTTGGAGATTTCTTCTTCAAGATGGAAGGCACACAAAGTCCAGTCTTTGCCCTCTTACTCAGGCAGAAGCAGCACTGCAGGAAAGCTCCACAAAGCACAGTCACAGGCAGGGCAGCACTTGTTCCTCAGCGATCAGCTCTTCTCCAGGCAGAGGTTCCTCTTGATTCCAGAAGTGTTTCTAAAGTTTGTAAGTTTGGGTGCCCTTCTTATACCCATTTTAGTCTTTGAAGTCACCTTTCTTCAAAGGGGACTCACACCTTCTTGTGAAATCCTGCCTTGCCCAGGCAAGGCCTCAGACACACACCAGGGGGCTGGAGACAGCATTGTCAGAGGCAGGCACAGTCCTTTCAGATGAGAGTGACCACTCCACCCCTCCCTCCTAGCAGAGATGGCTAATCAGGAAATGCAGATCACACCCCAGCTCCCTTTGTGTCACTGTCTGGTGTGAGGTGAAAAACAACCCAACTGTCAAACTGACCCAGACAGGGAATCCACAAACCAGGCAGAGTCACAGAATGGTTTAAGCAAGAAAATGCTCACTTTCTAAAAGTGGCATTTCCAAACGCACAATCTTAAAATCAACTTTACTAAAAGATGTATTTTTAAATTGTGAGTTCAGGGATCCCAAACTCTACATGTCCATCTACTCTCTAGGGGAATCTACACTTTAATCATATTTAAAGGTAGCCCCCATATTATCCTATGAGAGAGAGACAGACCTTGCAACAGTGAAAACGAAATTGGCAGTATTTCACTGTCAGGACATATAAACCACATTACTATATGTCCTACCTTATCCATACACTGCACCCTGCCCTTGGGGCTACCTAGGGCCTACCTTAGGGGTGCCTTACATGTAAGGAAAGGGAAGGTTTAGGCCTGGCAAGTGGGTACACTTGCCAAGTCGAATTTACAGTGTAAAAATACACATACAGACACAGCAGGGGCAGGTCTGAGACATGATTACAGAGCTACTTATGTGGGTGGCACAACCAGTGCTGCAGGCCCACTAGTAGCATTTGATTTACAGGCCCTGGCACCTCTAGTGCACATTACTAGGGACTTACTAGTAATTCAAATATGCCAATCATGGATGAACCACTTACATACAATTTAAACAGGAGCACTTGCACTTTAGCACTGGTTAGCAGTGGTAAAGTGCTCAGAGTTGAAAAGCCAACAGCAACATGTCAGAAAAAAATAGGAGGCAGGAGGCGAAAAAAGACTGGGGATGACCCTGCATAAGCAAAAGTCCAACACGACCCCCTACCAGCCTAAAGCCAGGGGAGAACAATCAATACCTTGATGTACTTCCCTGATTGGGGCGATAGAACAGGGACCCAGGCCCACAACAGCAGGGGCATGTTCCAGTTCTACGCCTTCCTGACTCCAGTTGGATCCCTCTGTCCATACTCTCAGGGCCCACTAAGCTAACCCATGGGGAATCCTTCTCCACATCTACAGACACCATCTGTGCAACACCTAACTTTACTTTGTTCACAGATGTATTGCAATGGGCAGATAGTACCACCAGGGCCAACACAGTGGTGTTGCCCACTCCACCCCCGGGGTGTGACTCTCGTCCTCCCCCCCCCAGGGGCAACTCTGTCCACCAGGACAGCAAGCCACAGTGGCCCCAGACAACTGTCAGGGATGAGAGCCCGACCTCAGGCCTCTCTAACCACTGTGACTGTGGAGAGTGGAGGGTGGTAGCCCCAGGTGCCTGGCACCCTTTGACCACTCTCTCTTCCACCAGGTCAGGGATGACAACCTGACCCTGGTCCTCCCCTCTGGGGCTCTGTACCCTCCCTGCAGAAGCGGCACCCCCAGAGTCAAAAACTGTCAGGGTGCTTGTAGAAGCAGTCCTGCACAATTCTTCCATCAGTGCAGGGATGTTAACCTGCAACTGATCCTCCAACCTGGGGTCTGTACCTTCAGGTTGGACCAGGGCCAGGGGTGAGGCTTCCCTCCCCCTGCCCTCTCTTCTGGGGTCCTGAACCACCCAACTAGGAGTGGCCCCCCCAGAAGACAACATGGTAGGGGCACTGTTAGCAGTAGCCCCTTCCTCCAGGTCAGGGGAGACACCCTTAACCTGGCCTCCCAATCCAGGGTCTGTACCCACAGACTGGATCACTGCCTGGCAACCCAGGACTTCCTGGGGGGCATACCTACCCCCTACCAGGTCAGAGTTTACCCTCTGAACCTGGTCATCCAACCTAGGGTCACCACCCTGCGGTTGAACCACTGCCTGGCACACCAGGACTTCCTTGGGAGCACACTTACCCCCCATCAGGTCAGAGTTTACCCCCTGAACCTGATTATTCAACCCAGAGTCACCACCCTGCGGTTGAACCATTGCCTGGCACACCAGGACTTCTTTGGGAGCACACTTACCCCCCATCAGGTCAGAGTTTACCCCCTGAACCTGATTATTCAACCCAGAGTCACCACCCTGCGGTTGAACCATTGCCTGGCACACCAGGACTTCTTTGGGAGCACACTTACCCCCCATCAGGTCAGAGTTTACCCCCTGAACCTGATCATTCAACCCAGAGTCACCACCCTGCGGTTGAACCATTGCCTGGCACACCAGGACTTCCAGGGGGGCACACTTACCCCCCTCAAGGGACACACTGTCCCGAAGGGCCACACAAGAGTCTGGCTGGCGCAGGTCTCCTGACCTCTGCCCATCTGACAGAGTCTGGATTCCCCCCAGCCCAGAAATGGTCTCACCAAGGTCATTCATGGGGGGCTCTGCTCTCAGAGCTGACCCCTGACCCTCCAGGTTCTCCACTGGGGTCCGCAACCCCCTCTCAACCCTCTGTCTGGACTTCTGCACCCCCTCACTAGGAGTGGTACTGCCAGACACCAGAACTGGTGGGACGCTGGCTACAGCCGCCCCCCCAAGTTCTCCTGACACTGTGGGGTCTCCCTCAACAGATGGCCCTATGGTACAGGCTAGGCTCCCCTCCTGGTGTTCCCGCAGGGAACCCTCCAGGACCTGGGACCGGATCTCGGGCACCTTGGGCCTCAACCCATCCCCATTCCCTCTCCTCTGAGACTGGACATGGGGTCCCTCACCCATCCCACTACACTGGGACCTACCTGGGACACTACAATCCTTCCCTACCTCACCTGGTTGGGAACTACCTAGACCACTCCTCTCAGGAGCACCCCCAAATGCCTCTTCAGACTCTCTGGTACTCACCCAGAAGTCTGCCTCCATTGTAAGCTCCCTGGGGTCAGAGAACTCACACTCCACCTGGTGTTGGCATAGCTCTGGAAAATAAGGACTAGACATATGCTCTCCAGCAATTACATCACTCAGCCCCTCACATGAATTAACCAAAGTACCCTTCACCCAACCATCCAGTGACTCTGCCTTGAAAAAGCACCCCACATCACCCTCCTGAGACTGGTGAGACAGTACCTGACTGTCCCTGACACTCAACCCACACTCTTCTGGGATGTCTTCACACTCCATAACCAGGACTTCTACCTGGGGGGAACCCCTCTCCCTGTCACTCTCACCTAGAGTCAGTAGAGTGTCCCTCCCACCAGTAGGAATATGACTGCCCATGCCAGTTCCCCAATCCACCTCAGAGACCCTGTGCATCACTGGAGCTACCTCATACCCCTGAACCTCCTGGCGTGTGTTAACTCCCTCCTTCAAGTAGGGCACCACCTCTCTGGGCATGTGCACTTCTGCAGCATCACTGGATATACAATTGTTGCTGCCACCATTCCAGCTGGACTCAGCCCTCATGACTTCCAGCTCTTTCAATTTAAGCTCGTAAGCATAAATCATTTTTTTAATCTCTAAGTCCCTCCTCCTTTCTTCCAGGACTAAGGCTCTCTTCTCCTCAGCCCTCTTAAGCTCTGCCTCTAGCTCTTCCAGACTCCGGATTCGAGCTAGGAGCCTATCATCTCTTTCTGTTCCCTCCTCAGGGCCACTGCCCTCCTCTTTGGAGTAGTCCTCCTCCTCAGAGTAGTTATCCTCCTCAGACTCATTTGGTGGTGTTGCCTGACAACGTTTCAATTCATCCTGAAACAGGGCTGACTCAAGATCCTCCCTTCTGGATTCCTTGTTCACAGCCAGTCCCCTTTCCATGCAGAATGCTTTAAGCTGCCACTTTTTATACATAAATAGGTGCCAGAAATTGACTTCCATTCTGCAAAGGCTTCACAACCAAAAAACAAAGTCCAAAAATATTATCAATACTTCCAGGAGGACATCAGAGAACAAAAAGCAGAATCACAAGACAAGTAGTATGTGGTCACGTAGTGGTCTGAGATCAAAACAGTAGTGTACACTTAATCACTGTATGTCAAGTACAAATACAAGTCCAAATCCCGACCGCTGGTCACCAATGTTAGAAATGGGGTCTTTGGTTGACAGTCAGGTTACCCCCTGTTCAAGCAAGGACCCTCACTCTAGTTAGGATAAAAGAGAATCACCCTCAGCTAACCCCTGCTTACCCCCTTGGTAGCTTGGCAGAGCAGTAGGCTTAACCTCAGAGTGCTGGGCGTAAAGTATTTGTACCAACACACACAGTAACTTAATGAAAACACTACAAAATGACACAACACCAGTTTAGAAAAATAGGAAATATTTATCTAGACAAAACAAGACCAAAACGACAAAAATCCAACATACACAAGTCAAGTTATGATTTTTTAAAGGTTTAAAATAAAAAGAGTCTTTAGGTAGTTGTAACACCACACTAGCGCTGCTAGCGTGAAAATGTACCTGGTTTGCGTCAAAAATAACCCCGCACGGGCGGTGTGCGTCGAAAGTAACCCTGCACGGCTGTGTGCGTCGAAAACAACTCGGCACGGCGGTGCGCGTTGAAAAAGCCAGCCACACGACGATCCGAAAGTCCCGCGGCGCAGGGTGCGATCTCTCAGCCTCCGTCAGCGATGCTGCGCGTCGTTTCTCCTGCTCCGGGCGTCGGTTTTTCGGTCGCGTTTCCTGCGGCGTCGTTTCTCAGCTGCGGAACCGGCGTCGCGTCGATTTCTCAGCCGCGATCGGATTCGCGTCGATCTTTTCTCCGCACGGTGCTCGGTGCGTGTATTTTTGTCCTTAGGCTGCCAGCCTCTCCTTTCAGGGTCCCAGGAACTGGAAGGGCACCACAGAGCAGAGTAGGGGTCTCTCCAGAGACTCCAGGTGCTGGCAGGAAGAAGTCTTTGCTATCCCTGAGACTTCAACAACAGGAGGCAAGCTCTACATCAAGCCCTTGGAGATTTCTTCTTCAAGATGGAAGGCACACAAAGTCCAGTCTTTGCCCTCTTACTCAGGCAGAAGCAGCACTGCAGGAAAGCTCCACAAAGCACAGTCACAGGCAGGGCAGCACTTGTTCCTCAGCGATCAGCTCTTCTCCAGGCAGAGGTTCCTCTTGATTCCAGAAGTGTTTCTAAAGTTTGTAAGTTTGGGTGCCCTTCTTATACCCATTTTAGTCTTTGAAGTCACCTTTCTTCAAAGGGGACTCACACCTTCTTGTGAAATCCTGCCTTGCCCAGGCAAGGCCTCAGACACACACCAGGGGGCTGGAGACAGCATTGTCAGAGGCAGGCACAGTCCTTTCAGATGAGAGTGACCACTCCACCCCTCCCTCCTAGCAGAGATGGCTAATCAGGAAATGCAGATCACACCCCAGCTCCCTTGGTGTCACTGTCTGGTGTGAGGTGAAAAACAACCCAACTGTCAAACTGACCCAGACAGGGAATCCACAAACCAGGCAGAGTCACAGAATGGTTTAAGCAAGAAAATGCTCACTTTCTAAAAGTGGCATTTCCAAACGCACAATCTTAAAATCAACTTTACTAAAAGATGTATTTTTAAATTGTGAGTTCAGGGATCCCAAACTCCACATGTCCATCTACTCTCTAGGGGAATCTACACTTTAATCATATTTAAAGGTAGCCCCCATATTATCCTATGAGAGAGAGACAGACCTTGCAACAGTGAAAACGAAATTGGCAGTATTTCACTGTCAGGACATATAAACCACATTACTATATGTCCTACCTTATCCATACACTGCACCCTGCCCTTGGGGCTACCTAGGGCCTACCTTAGGGGTGCCTTACATGTAAGGAAAGGGAAGGTTTAGGCCTGGCAAGTGGGTACACTTGCCAAGTCGAATTTACAGTGTAAAAATACACATACAGACACTGCAGGGGCAGGTCTGAGACATGATTACAGAGCTACTTATGTGGGTGGCACAACCAGTGCTGCAGGCCCACTAGTAGCATTTGATTTACAGGCCCTGGCACCTCTAGTGCACATTACTAGGGACTTACTAGTAATTCAAATATGCCAATCATGGATGAACCACTTACATACAATTTAAACAGGAGCACTTGCACTTTAGCACTGGTTAGCAGTGGTAAAGTGCTCAGAGTTGAAAAGCCAACAGCAACATGTCAGAAAAAAATAGGAGGCAGGAGGCGAAAAAAGACTGGGGATGACCCTGCATAAGCAAAAGTCCAACAGTAATTATGTAAATTCTTTTGGATTTTTTTAGAATTACAAACCATAGTTGATTAAGATATGCCAAATTAGTTTTTAGGAGTGGGATGTTAAAGTTTTTAGGAGTGGGAAAGTGTATTAAATCTCAGGTATTAAGTAAAATAATAGTGCACCAATTATGTAAATTTATATTACAGTCCTTCTGTGAGTAAAATACGCAAAATAGTTTTTAGGAGTGGGATGTAAGGAATCTAGGTGTTATGTGTGGGAAAGTGTGTTAATACTCAGGTGTTAATAACTACTACCTAGGTACTAATAATAGATTACAAATTAAATAATTATTTTTAGGGAAATAAAAAAAGTGCAGAAGATAGTTACATATTTTTTATAATAAAATAAATACAAAATACTATTGTGAAAATTATTAAAATGAATTTTTTTTAAATTAATAATAGAAACTAATAAAGCACATAACACTATTATTTTCATATTAATAGTTTATTTGAAAATCTATTTTTAAAAAGTAAACAAACATTTATTTGAAAATGTATTAATATTAAAACAAAACTAGTTAAATATTTTCCCACAGATTACCTTTCATTGCTATTGGAAAAATCAAATTTATTTGTTTTTACTTTTCTGTTGAATTTCATGGTTGTGCATCTGTTTCTAAAGTCAATTGAGCATTGCGGGCAAGATTGAAAGCATGGAGGAGATATGGTCAGGTAAGAACAATCTAATTTACATCAGCCCCCCCAGTGACCCTCCCACCCCCAGGACCTACTTAATGGAGGTAGCAGCCCAATTCCATTGAGCATGGCCTGTGCTCACGCCTTACTCTGGTCACTTTGCTCGGAACTTCTCTTCTGTGCCAGTCCAGTCCAGGTCTCCTGTTATTTGTGCATTGTATGTTTGCTTAATTGTGCTCCGTTCGCCCTGTTGTATTCCTGTGCTAGATTAGCCTTCATGTTTAGTCAGCCTGTGTTAGTAATACCTGTGCCAGATTAGCGTTCATGTTTAGTTTGCTGGTATTTTGCCTGCTGTCCTGTTACTGAGCCGGCCAGCATTGCCACTCGTTTCCCTCCATTTCCACCTCTCCCACCTCCCACCCACAGCACCCCTCCCATCCCCAGGACCTGCTTAATGGAGGCTGCAGCATGGGCCACAGCTGGCACGTGCAGTGGGTGCGCTGCTGTTACACCAATGGTGCACCAAAGGCAACCCCGTCTGTGCCCCTCTGTGCGGGACTGGGCCCAATGCCAGGAACCATGACTGTCTGGTCACCCACCAATACTCCGCCATCAAGCTCAGGGCCCTGGATGTCAGGCATCACAACAACAGCTGTTACATCACCTCCCCGATCAACCGAAGGAACCTTCTCCTGCCACCGATGCCACTTCTCTTGCAACACAAGACCGCCTACTTGCACAGGAACCCCCACAACACCCACCCAGAAAGCCATGAACACCCTGGAACTGCTTCAGTGCATTCTGCTCAATGCCCAGTCCCTCTGAAAATTCTCCCTGGAAATCTGGGACAGCATCACCTCCCTCACCCCCAACGTGATCTTCATCACAGAGACATAGTGCAACCCCTCCTCAAACCCCGACATTGCCACCGCAATGTCAGATGGCTACAAGAGAATACACCGAGGCTGCACCAACAAACATGGAGGAAGCATCTCCATCATCCACAAGGAAACTAGCTGATGCACCGCAACAGGAGACGACTCCACACCAATCATGGAACACCTCAACTTCCAACTCCTAACCGATGCCGGGATGACCATCAGGGGCACCCTTGAGTACAGAGCCTTGGGACCTCGACCTGCATTCTGTGACGACAAACTCTGAATTCATTTCCACACTAGCTATTGACTCCAAGCACTACTTCATACTCAGTGACCTCAAATTCCATCTCAACGACCCCAACAACACCAACTCCACCAATCTCCTGGAAAGCATGAGCAACATCGGCCTCACCCAACTATTCACCGACGCCACACACAGGGCAGGACACACTCTGGACCCGATCTTCATATCCAGTGACAGAGTCAAGTACAGCCAGACCACCGAACGCACTTGGACTGACCACACCATCGTTCACTTCACCATCACAGGTTCCTTAAGCACCACCAAGCCCTCTAGCTTTTGTCACTGCAGCTGGAACAAGGTGACGGAGACCCAGTGACACGAAGGCCCTCAACACGACCCAGCCTGAAGCAGCATCAGACCTGGAGCAGGCCTTCCAGAACTTCTCCGTCCGGATCACCAAATGCACCAGCAGAGTCACCCGCATGAAGCCAGCCTAAACCAACAGAGCCTCAAGACAAGCCAGCTGGTATTCACTAGATCTCAAAACCATCAAGCACAACTGCAAATGACCAGAGAAACAATGGTGCACCATCAAAGACCCCACCGTTGGAACTGCCTTCAAATCAGCCCTCAGCAAGTACCACCAACGCATCAAGGACACAAAAAGAGAAGCCCTCACAGACTGCATAGAAACAAGTGCCAACCGCACAAAGGAAATCTTCAACATAGTCAGGAAGTTCTACTGCCCGACAGCCACCGACTGCCTCATTTCACTGCTTCCATTCCCCGCCAAAGTCCTTGAGGAGGCCATCAACCACCAGCTCACAGAACACCTAGAAAAACACAACCTGCTCGATGCCTCCCAATCTGGCTTCTGCACCAACCACAGCACTGAGACCACCCTGATCACTGCCGCTGACAACATCAGAGCCCTCCTCAACTGCAGTGAAACAGCAGCCCTTATCCTCATCGACCTCTCAGTGGCTTTCAACACCGTATCAACAGGCTCAACAGCATTGGTGTCCAGGGTAACATCCTCAAGTGGATTGCATCCTTCCTCACAGGATGAGCTCAGAGAATCTGCCTGCCACCCTTCACCTCCGAACCCAAGAGCATCATCTGCGGCATACTCTAAGGATTGTCCCTCAGCCCCACCTGTTCAACACCTACATGGCACCCCGCGCTGACAGCCTCAGAACCTACAGACTCAACATCATGTCCTACGCAGATGACACGCAAATCATCCTCTTGCTCACCGATTACACTACCACCACTAGAACAAACTTCTGCAACGCCATGACTAGTGTCATCGACTGGATGAGACCAACTGCCTGAAGTTCAACACAGAGAAGATGGAAGTGCTGATCTTTAAAAAGAACATCTCCCCATTGGACAGCAGCTATTGGCCCTCCAAGCTTGGACCCACACCTACAGACTGCACCCGCACCTAGGCATCACCCTGAACAGTAAAATCACTATGAAGCAGCAAATCAATGCATTTGCATCCTTCTGCTTCCACACCCTCCACATGCTCTGAGGAATCTTCAGATGGATCTCCTTCAACAACAAAAAGACTGTCACCCAGGCCCTCATCAGCAGACGGCTTCACTACGGTAACACACTCTACTCTGGTATCACCACCCAACTCCTCAAGAGACTCACAGAACGCAGCCGCCAGACTCATCCTCAACCTCCCCAAACAAAGTCACATCTCCCCTCCCTCAAGAACCAGAAGAGATGCCCGTTCAAGCTACTGACACACATGTACAAAGCCCTACACGACCAGGGACTAGCGTACATCAACCACTACATGAATTTCCACCAACACATCAGACACCTGAGTCCCACCTCTCTGGCCCTCGCACACACCCTCTGCATTCATCGCAGCCACAGCAGTGGTCGCTCCTTCACCTTCCTTGCCACAAAGGCCTAGAACGGCCTCCACCTACGAACAGCACCCTCCCTGGCTGACTTTAGAAGGAGACTTAAGACCTAGCTTTTCGACCAAGACCAGCGAAACCTCAGCGCCCGGATACCCTGTGGGGTGAAAGTGTAGCGCTTTATATATAAATGATTGATTTACTTAAAATAACAGATAGGTTAGGACATTTACTGTAAGGAGAGAAAAAGGGAGGTAGTCAATTGTTAAATAAAAGAGCATATTGTGTATTTTGTGTTTATAGGTTGTGTTCTTATGTGCACATCGGATAGGTTGGCTTTTTTTTTATTTAAGAAAAGGGTTTAAAAATAGATTTAATTTTTGGTTTTTAACCAAAAAGAACAAACAAAGGCAACCTTTTTTTTTCGTTGTTTTTTTAATCAGGTTACAATTTTTTTTTTATGAATCAAAAAACACAGTCTAAGAAGATAGAATTACTGGATTGTTCCACTCCTATTTTAAAAGAACTATTGACTAAATTTACAAGAAAGGGGCGCATCAGCTGTGATGTGCCATTTTTTTTGCGCCTACTTACGCCCCCTAACAACACCATGTGTGCGCCGTATTTACAATACGGTGCACCATGGCACACTATAGGACAATAGCGTCGAAATTTATTTAACGCTATTGTGGTACTTTGCAGGATTAGCACCATAAATTGTGGCCCTAATCCTGTAAATTAAAGCGAGTCCCATTGAAAGTAATGGACACATCATTTTAACGCCTGCTCTGAGCAGGTGTTAAAAATGACGCTAAAAATGGCACAGTGAAATATAAATTTCACTGTGCCATTTTTCCAGTTCTCCCTGCGGGAGAACACCCCTTTGCATACATTATGCCTGGCGCAGGCATAATGTGGCACAAGGGGGCACAAAGTGGTGCAATGCAAACTTTGCTCCATTTTGTAAGCATGGCAAAAGAGAATGGCCTCCTTAACACCACATTAGTGTAAAAAAAAACGACCCTAGTGTGGCGCTTGTAAAACGGGCCCAGTGTTGTTTCAAAAATTATCTGGTCCGCAGGGACATTGATATGAATTTGATTTAGAGCCATTACGAAACAAAGAAGATTACATCATAGATTATGTTTTGCATTGATATTTTTTATTTTAACTGCTTTTTACAGTTTGTAGCTTGTCGTTACCTTTACTGAATTTTTGGATTACTGAAGACTCCTGGTGAGTGGAGGGCAAGGTATTCACTAGGAGCGGGTAATAAATTTTGCTCTGCTGACGGAGTTGGTGGGATTTTAGTTACTCCGCATTCTGCTTGAAATGCAGAGTTCCGGGCAAATTCCACCAACTGCCAAGTGACAGAGGCCCGTATTTATACTTTTTTTAGCGCCGCATTTGCGCCGCTTTTTGACGCAAAACGGCGCAAACCTACAAAATACAATGGTATTTTGCAAGTTTGCGCTGTTTTTGCATCAAAAAACGACGCAAATGCGGCGCAAAAAAAGTATAAATACGGGCCAGAGTTTTTTCTTGCATGTGACTCATCAACTGTAAGTTGGCAAGCGGGAATTGGCATGCCATTGTGCTATTTGCGGCTACTGCGAAGGCTCCTGGCGAGTTTTTCTCACTGCAAGCAAGCGGTCGCAGGTGGTCACTACCTTTTGCGGTGAGAAAGCTCCCTCTTGAGTATAAAATCTATTCAAGCTGCAACAAAATCAACTTGAGCAGTAGTGCCCACTGGTGTGCTTCGTGGTGCCATTTGCGCTGATTTTTCAGCGCAGAACGAGCTCCTGGCACTAAAAATCAGCGCAAGCAGAGTTTCGTGCCAATTTCCCCCCATTCACAGAATTTTCCGCCCACCCTTAGTATTGAGAGTTGAAGAGTGACAACAACACGAGGTATGACAAAATACATTTTATAAATTTGGAAAAATGACAATTTAATTCAGTTAAGTTTCCAAAACAAGAGAGTAATGCATTTTATGTAGTAATATTGTTAGTATTATAAGATAGATGCCATATCATCAAGGTAGTCTGATGCTCCCAAAAAGAAAACTGCTGGATTTTGGCCAATAGTCTTCCAGACATTTTGCTTCTTTTTAAAATTGGAGGTTTCAGACTACCTGTCTATAATTGTGTGTGTCTCTTTTGCTGAGTACTTTGTTATTTTTTCAAAAAGTCCAGGAAATTATATGGCTTGGGGTGAAATCACTGATGGAACTGTTAAACGAATTATACCAACCCCCAATAGTATTGTTTATATAGCCACCTCCCATTAAGCAGGTCGAGCAGCAGTTCCATGTTTCAATTGGAAATTGTAGTTTTCTCCTGTGACCTGACTTGTTTAAATGGCCAATCCATGTCTCTTCAAAGTAATTTAAGAGTGGTGCCAATTTCGAGTCATTTTGTGTAAAATATTCTGATTGTACAATTGATATATAGAAGTCAGCTACACATTTAGTAGGCACACATCACAAAGTTGTTAGTTTCCTTAGCTCAAAATGTACTAGACACTTGTCAGGGAAAAATAAAAAAATCATCCTTAAATGTGTGCATTTGGATAAATCATAATAATATTATTTATCACTTGCAATTTAAAGTCAATTACTTTCCTAGAAGTTTTGTTACAGTTTTAGATTTTATTACTGATCAAAATTCAACATATGTTGAAAATGGTTTGTCTATTAGTAAAACATACATTAGTGGTATGGTAGTATTATTTATGTTACCATGTGTAGTGTAAATTTGGGCGAAATGGATGGAGGTTGGACTTAAATTTACCATCCATCATCCAAATGTCACTATTTTAAAGAGTAACCATTTTATGTAGGATTGCACATATTAGTATATGTTTTTGAGGATGTTTGTTATCATAGAGAAGGAAAAGTTAATTTTTTTAATGATTCTCCTAGTTCAAGGGGAATGGTAATATCAGAAAATGTTTGAAGGGTTCGTAAGTGTTAATTACTTGCCTGTCTTTTTATTTATACCTTTCTTCACAAATTTGAGATTGTGGGCATACCTCTAGCAACATACATGGGGATTTTTTGGGCTTCCTTCCTCGGTACTGAGCTACAGGGTTCATAAGGGGTTTCACCAAGGGCCTCATTATGACTTTAGTGGTTGGACGAGTTGACTGCCAAAGCCACGGGGAGGAGGGGGCTGTCATGCCAGGGGCCTCCCCCCCAGTCGTATTACAATTTTTCCACTGTGCTGACCGGCAGAAACATCGTATTACGTCGTTTTCGCCAGTCTGCCCGGTGGAAACAGTGTCACCGCATTGGCCTTGGCTCTCTTATGGGAGCTGAGGCCAATGTCCTCGCACAACGGAATCCTCGGAATGCGTACTGTCTGCACAACAGACAGTGCACGTTTTGTGGGTCCTGGCAAGGGGGCCCATGCACTACGCATGCCATGCGCATGGGCAGTGCAGGGGCCCCCCGGTGCCCCCTGCGCTGGCTTTCCACCAGCATTTTAATGGCAGGGGCCAGCCATGAAAAAGACTGGTGGAAAGAGGATTTGTGATCAGCACGGTGAGGCTGAACTCGGTGCCGGCGTGGCTGACCACGCCTCTGACTGCCGTCACCTTGTCGGGGTCCATGATCCTAGCAGTGGCATTGGTCCTTTGGGTTCCCACGGCCAGGGTCCTAATCTGGCAGTCGGACCGCCAGGAACGCAGTGGTCCAACTGCCACCGCGGGCTTGGCGGTCATTGGACCGCTAAGCTCATAATGAGGGCCCAAGTGTCTTTATATGTTGTACATGTTCTCTAACGTCTAATTCCATTGCAGAGGCAGAGTGGTTGTGCGCAGTGGTTCTTTCAACAAAAGCTACAGGGGTGTTACTCTGCAATTGCAAGGTGCCAGAAATAGTCAACACACCCACAATGACTCCTGGGCTCAGGAAGTCTCTCCCTACAATAAATGTACCCACAATACTTTAAAAGACAGTGTCCTCTTTAGGATTGTATATATTGTGCTTGTTGTTGGTTTTTCATAAAGTGAATTACTGAAAATTAGAAAACTATTGTAATTTTCAGGCAAAATTTGTTTCGGATTATTTTAGTATTACTGCTTCTTCCAGCTGTTGTTTATTTTACGCACTTGTTTTTTCTTAAATGAGTGGAATATTGCTGTAAAAAATAACATTAAAAGGTATTATGCTCTTAGGGATTAGAACATTGGCTAATGATTTGTTGAGTGGCATTTATAGTGGTACTTACCTTGTAGAGGAGACTTTAGAAGTATGCTGAGATATGTGCTTCGTTTGGGATATTGATTGTTATTCTTATTTAGAAGGGAACCTTCAGCCTTGGGGATTATATAAATGCTTTAGTAATAGTTTGATGTTTATTATTTCTATTTCTTGCAGAAACTTTTTTTAAAACTCTTTCAGAAATATTTTGTAGACCTCTGTTTGAGAAGGATAAAGAGAGGTATTTGGTTAATTAATGCAATTTTTAAAGTTTGTTTTTAAATATATTAACCTTTTTGTAAAATATTAGGCTCTGCTATTCAAAAATAAAATCTTCAAGTGTCTTCTAATTGCCTTGAACTCTGTCTAAGCTGGAAACCTGTACAGACTTTATATTAGAGTTAAAAAAATATTTCAAGATAACATGTTTAATCACTTTTTAAAGTTAAGCTGTACATATGAACGTTTTAGTGTTTAACGTCTACCCCAATGAGGTTGTAATAGTAAATATGCCCCTTTAATGTCCAGCAGTTTTCACAAGGAACTGTTACCTGAGCCTGTAAAATATGTGTAACTGGCAGGGCTGTCTTGGGACCTGAGCCAATAGGACCTCTGTAATGTGGTAATTGTTACATGGGCCTAACAAATATGCATAACTTGATGGGCTGCTTTTACACCTGAGCCCATAGTCTTTCTCTAATGTGGGGAATTGTCTGAGCCTCTGAAATTAGGTGTAACAAGTGCGGCTACACTGAGACCTGTGCCAATAGGATCTCTGTAATGTGAGGATTTGTTGCGTCAGTCTGTAAAATATGTGTAATTCAAGGGCAGGTACGGGGTACGAACCTATAAGACACTTGTAAGAAGACAAATTATTCCATTATGAAAGACTTTCTGATTCCGTCATTGTATATCTCCCATGTGTACTATATGCGTTAATACACAAAAAGCTGGGGTAATTTAACTAGGCACAGACTGAGTGCATAACAGTAACTATGATAATGTAACTGCCGTAGGCCCAAGAAGCAATTGAGTTCTGCAGTTGACAAATTACAAAAAAAGAAACACAAACAACTCTGCATTAAACAGCTTTACACTATTGCCTATTCTTATCAAATGTGTAAGGAATACAAATGTGAAATAAACTCCCTCTTTTGCTAAAATAAATAAAACTAAGCACAACTCCGATATCTTTGCCATTGTAGACTTTCTTCTATATGTACAGGTTGACTCACTTATCTGCCCTCTATGTATGTGTAACTTCTAACACTGAAATCTAAATGTTAATCCAAGGGTCTTCAAACCATATGTGTCCACAGGGTCTCTAGGTCCTTATAAAGCTCATTTTCAGCTACTTGTATCCAGTGTGTCTGAAAATAAGCTCAGTGCATGCAATCCGGGGTTACTGGCTCCAACTGAAACTACGAAAGGATCTGTCAGAAGAGGGAGCTACACAGTTAGTTTACATCACATCAATTAAAGCTAGTACCAGGCTCCTGCTCTGAACAGGTAACAGGCAGGTTGAGTGGGAGGCCAAAGATAGGGAAACATTGCACACTATCACAGTCAGGAGTACAACTCCTAAACTGGAAGGCATAAATGATATCAGGGATTGCATCTAAAATGCTCCCTGGATGGTGTATTTCACCAGACGCATCTTACTGTGATTCAATAGAAAGTCCCAAAACAAAAACAACTTAAGAAAGAGTGAAATTAACAGGTTTGGCGATACCTCCATCTGTCTAACTGCCATAAACAATACACTTGTTGCCATGGTGTTCATATGGCAGTGGCGCCTGGTTTTTGAGAAGTTCCCTTCCTTCCACTGAGGCTGTATTCAATTTTTTCCAATCTAGCCCTTCTCTTGAGCTTCACAGAGGGCCCCAGTGTTCGTTTATGTCTCCATATCACTAAAATCTAAATGAAGTGCTTGGGGACCTCCTATAAGTTGCAGACTTCTTCATTCACCAATATGCTGGGGATGTTCAACTCTACAATTAAAGTGTCAGATATAAGTAGC
Organism: Pleurodeles waltl; assembly: GCF_031143425.1. Taxonomy (NCBI): domain Eukaryota; kingdom Metazoa; phylum Chordata; class Amphibia; order Caudata; family Salamandridae; genus Pleurodeles; species Pleurodeles waltl. The sequence goes on along the minus strand of NC_090448.1, from coordinate 29,982,242 downwards.
TGCAGCTAGAGTACTGTCCTTTTTATAATGAGAACTGAATGTCCACCGATTCCCTGAAATGTAACCCTTCTAAAACTGCTTTATCTCTGAATAGCAGAGCGCTCTGACAACAATAATAACAATCTCTGAATAGAGATCCTAATAATTTAAACATGCATATAGTATATAGATAAGAAAAAAAGAAAAGTAATGATGAAAAATAACAATTCAAACAATATTATGATGATAATGCATGTAGAAACTTGAAAATAATAAGTTAAAGCAAATGAAAAAATAAACTAACATTTTTTCCTATTTCTTATGAATGAATGCAGCCCTAAAATAAACTTAAGACTAGAAATAACGGTTATAACCTATGAAGAAGAGGAAAAGATAAAGGAGCAATAAGAAAACAGGAAGGCAGAAAAAGACTTCCAAATTCATTAGAAAATTACTGCTAATGCAATATCAAATACTATAAATTAAGCTGCGTAGAAATACAATATAAAAGTGATAAAATAATATGCATAGATAATAATAAAGGACCATCTGTAGATAAATATCTCGAGGATGTTTAATAACTTTTTTCTTCTTCCTTAATAGACAAAAGACTCAAAGAATTTGATTAGATGGAATTGAACCGGAGTAGAATTAACCCTATCCAGTTTATGATTATGAGATGTTGCATTCCACAATATTTTAAAAGAAACTTTTCCTGAATGTTTCCAGTTAGAAGTAATAAAACTAGTGGACCATGTTTCTTTTTCTATCTGACTATGATTGAATTTTGACTGCGACCTAGCTCTGTAAACATGATGGGATCTAATATTGTTTTAAATAAAGGAAACCCTTTCTCTGAATGTTCTTTCAGAGAAAACACTAGAAGTAACAAGAGTTTTAAACCCCAATTTTATAATTAATCTTCAAAAATTGATTTAGGGGTATTGAGAAATTGTCATATTCACCCCCTAAAACCTTCAGAAATATCATACATTTGTTTTAATTCTTGGAAAGGAATTTCCTATTGACCCTGAACAATTTCAGATATCCAACACAATCTACTCTTTGTCTGTCTTTTCCAATTAATAACGTTATTCCATTTTTTTATTAAGGTACTATAAAGTAGAGTTGAAAAATGTTGTCTTTTTGAATGAATATCAAATGTAAAATGTTTAATTTAAGAAGAGGAGCATGTTAGAATACGAGACAACAAAAATCAACATCTTTGTGACATATCAACAGTTTCCATAAAGTGCATAGGAAAAGGATGACCATTATCTACCTTGCCATACAATCTTAGTACTATTCAATATTTTAAAGAGACCATCACCAATCTATCCCAGGCCAAAGACATTATGCTATCTTACAAACTTTGGAAGATTAACATCACCACAATTAGTGTTCCATACTAACCCAAAATGTTGAAATAACTCCTTATGGCAAAATATATTCAAATTTTAAACTTCAGATTTCTCTAGTACTTCAACCAGCATCCATAGCAAATTCATGTTATTTCTCAAAGAAGAGCAGTTTATGTAGTATCTGGCTGAGATATATAAAAAAAGAATATCATAAACTTATTCTGACACTTCAACCTTCATTTCTGCATAATTTAACCAGACTTAAAGTTAGAATGTCGTACTTTTTTCTAAAAAGGCCACAAGGGTTAAAATTAATAACAAATAAGAAGTAGGAAACCTTGCATTGTTCTTCTTTTAAGTGACAAATAGAGTGCTTGAATGCTATTTACAAAAACAGACTCCCTAAGGGAACTACAGAGCAAAGCAATGATGAATTTAAGAGTTGTGTAGCTCAGCACCTTGTCATTTCAGTGCCGTCACCATGAACTCTCACCTAACTCAATGAAAAGCTTTCTTGGCATATAAGGTTATAGCTTTCACTGAAACCTTATGTTTAGAGGCCCCAGCAATAGTGTTAAAAAGAGTCCTAGATTTGTTAAAAACATAACACCTTTGACAAAATTTGACTGCTCCATACCCACCAATTCTTGTGTGAACCACTCTAGACAGACAGCCTACATTGTTGCTGGAAACTTGTAATCCAAATTAATAAGCAAAGTGTGCCTATAATTCTTACAGAACACATGATTTCAATCTTTTTTGTAATTAAGAACAATACTTCCTTTAAAAATGTACTTTTAGTTTTACCAAATTTAGGTAGTAGAAACTTCAAAAACTGTAAGAGAAATTCAACTAGAAATCCACCTAGAACCCAGGAACCTTTCCCTTTTAAAATGTATTGAGGGTTGAACTAATATGTGTCCAAATATCCTCCTCTATTGGCTACAAGTTAACTGTTTTTACTCATATTTAGGTACAGACTCAAAGATATAATCTAATGAATAAATTAAAGGAGTAAATTACTGAGTACAGAATCGTTTATAGAAATTTCCAAAACTGTTAACTTTAGAGAATCATTTTATTTAATTGAAGAAAATTTGCCAGCAATTTACAAGATCTGTTGTACCCCTGGATATCTAACATTTACTTTTAACAGAAACACACAAGTACTTTCAGTGGATCTTTTATTAAAAAGGAATCCTTACTATTAGAAAGAAAAGTTTAATGTTCTAATTTTGTATTGTTCCCACAGGACTCAGCACTCATATAGGTTCTATAACATAATAAAGAGTTCAACAAAGTCTGATTCCAACATTATGGATGGCACAGATTCTAAAAACTTTCTTCTTTGATGAAACAAATTATTTTTATTCATTATTCATTATTAATGTATTCACTAATTAAATTAATCTGTACTTTGGCGATGCTCCACACAGCAACAAGGAAGTTACGGCATGCCACGGACTGCCGAATTATAAGGCAGCAAACAAGAGTCATAAGGGTGCTAGCAAGTACATATTAATTTAATTAGTCTCCCTCTGCCCCTCTGGCTGCGATTGAGCCCTGAAGAAGTCCGTGTGGACGAAATGTGTTGGCTACTATGGTTGCTATGAATTGCGGTTACTTAGGCTACCATTAACTACAGAGGAGGATGGTTTTATGAACATTTATGAATAAAAATAATTTGTTTCATCAAAGAAGAAAGCTTTGAGAATCTGTGCCATCCATAATTTTGGAATCAGACTTTGTTGAACTCTTTATCATGTTACAGAACCTATATGAGTGCTGAGTCCTATGTGGATATTGAATTTCCAGGGCTTTGTCCTGGGGTAGTGGGGACTAGGAGGGCTGGTCTTCAAGACCCGTGCCCCATTTCCATAGGGGGATTTAAAAGATAAAAAAAAAGTTTTTTACTAGTGTGGTAAGGTGCGGTGTTGATGGCCTTGGCCCTTCTTTTGATTTAATTTAATTTAATTTTTTGATGTTGGTCATTGTAATTTTACATTCTTGTTCTGCTTTCTTTTTCTTAAATGAGACATAAATAATGATAAATCCCATTACAGCTGCTTCAAAAGAATTCTAAATTGTGGTAATTGAAGTATCTTTTAACGTATTGAACTAAAATAATTTGTGAACCTCTGAAACCTTTCAACAAAGTGGTCATCTTTTAACACATGATTATTAAAGCATTGTATCTTCATATTTCCAGGTAAAATATTCCAAACCAATGACTACTGAGGTATGAGCAGAATTAAAAATTGCCGGAATCATGGTCGTTAAACTTTGACCGAGACACCTACTCAGAATAATATAATCAAATCTCAATTGAGACTTGTGAACAGAAAATAAAAGGTACACTTCTTAACATCAGAATTATACATTTTCTACAAGTCAAACAATGCTCTGTGTGAGATAACTCTCTTCAATACAGACTGCCTCATATTTGGAACATATTTAACTTTAAATGGTCTATCAACAAATGAGTCCATTCATTGGTTGCAGAGACCTCCAACGATAAATCATGACAGCACTACATCAATTTAGAAGATATTGTTTCCCAAAAACATAAAAATTATATGCGACATATATGTTCAGGATAGGTATCTATACCCTATGCAGGTTCAAATTCAAGAAAAAACATCTCCCTTCAATCCCTGTCTCAAGTTTATCTAGTTCCAAATTTATAGACCACTGCACCATTGCTGTAGTTAAAAATGACGAATTAAACATTTCCCCTACCAAAGGCTTACGTAATGTACACCACTTCTAGATAAACAGCTCCTCTTCAGCAAGGAAATGTAATATTGTAACTTAGATAAGTGATTCCATTTCCTTTAGAGTTTTACTGGTTTAGCTAGGATCTCAACATTGCAAGCCATTACATATAACCTGTGTGTAAATAAGATAAAACATTAACCTGAAAAACCTGCATTATATAATATGAAGAAAGTAAAAACAATAATGTTGAAAATTGGAGCAACATAGAAACGTGTACAGATGAAACAGCAACAAGGAAGGAGTAAAACAACAAAAACAGATACTAAAATAGGAATCATAAGCTACTCCCAGAAAATATGAAATAAAGTGTAGTCAGAGTCCCAAAGAGCCTTAACGGTAAGTACAAAAAAAAAGAAAACGCAGTGAAAAAAAAGCAGTGAGAAGCTAAAATAGAATGAATGACTGTCCACCCTTCAACCAACAACACTACCTCAAGAAAAATATAAATACAGACTTATCTAAGGAGAATGATCATAGGAAAAGAAAAGTAAACTGCATCTACCTAACAGGACTCTTGCTTCAATTAATGAGTAATGTTGATAAAAGATAAGGACATTTGAAATTTAGAAAAAGACAAGTATAAACAAAGAAAAATATAGAAACACTTACCCATAAAGAATGAGGAAATGAAGAATATCATGGCAAATCCAAATAACTCCCAAGCGCAAACACCTTAAAATAACTCAAAAACAACAGGACCAGAATAGACCTCCTGAAAAACTCAAAATGTAAATAGCATAGAAGTACTTTACTAAAATCATTGTTTCAAACATCTTATTCTCCTCTTTGGTTAGGTAAATACATTCTTTCAATCTCACAAACTCCTCAAATGTGTATGATGTGTCTGTATATGCCACTCTCAATAAACATGGAAGAAGCAATCAATATCTGGCATTCATGAATCGCAGTGCTGAAAGCAGCTCAATAATTTATTTTGTTGTGGACACTGTCACTGTACAAACATACTGTGAAATATAAAGTTAATTTCCTGGCCATAGCATCTACTGCCATTCTTTTGCTACAGAAAGTACCCCATTAAGTCAATATACTTAAGGAAAAGAGTGATGATTGTTCATTAAGGACTCCTCTAGGTCTAGAGCTGTTATTAAACAAATATTTCCTCTGTCCAATTCAATGCATTCCTTTGATGTTAAGATCTCAGGGTTAAACATGCCATCCCTCTTGGAAATATTCTGTTTGGAAAAGGTAAACATATCTTGACCGTCAAACCTTTCTGGAACACCATATGAACAAAGATTAATCATTCTATACCTATTTTTGAAATCCTCTATTTAATGCTTCACGTATTCAATTTCTTTATTCATCTTCTTAACCATCTTCACGACAACCTGCACATCACTCACTCTTTGCTCCACTTCAGAAACTCTCTTTTCGGAGAAGACCATTTTTCTTCAGTTCACTCTAAAGTGGTTATTAGAGATCACCATAAGAGGTTTCAGAGCCTTCATTTCTCCTACTAAATCCTCCAGAGTTAAGGGAGGAGGAAACATAGATGGCGCTATAAAGTCCTTCTTTGTCTTTTTATCAGAGATAGACAGGTTTCCCTTGCAGCATACTGCACTTGAAGTCATTGAGCTATAGGACATATATTTATTGTCTGTGTTATTTTATAGAGGGATCAGAGGTGCTATCTGTATCCACAACACCGGAGACCTATGCCTTTTCTTGCAATTAAAGCAGAGGACTTGAAACAAAAGGATGTTAGTTCTCAAATTTGATCCTTCTAGCTCTTCCCACATAAAAAATTATTTAGACCTTCAGAATTAGAAACTTACTGTGCATACGCAGCTATTAATGTCTATCAACTAGAAAGACCCAGCAGAATTGTAGTAAAGCATCTCACCTTTCTGTGTAGGTAATGCTTTTATTATTTAAAAATATTTAATGTAATTTTAACTAATTAAGGTTTTGAGTTAAGGTTGACATTACATTAGGGTTAGATTAAGGTTACGGTTAGGCTAAGGTTGCTTTTCTATTTTAATTAGATTTACATCATTATAAATTAAATAAATTGAGTTTTAAATTTCATAATTTCATAAGTGTAAAATGAAATCCCTTTGGTTATATGTATAATTTATGTTATATATAATAAATTATTCGAGCACCAGAGTTTGGATTGTCATTGTGTTACATTAAGTTTACTTCCTATTTAGAATAATTAAAATAGAAATAACTTGTGGAAAGGGACCGGGTTCGTGTTAGGGCAAGGGAATGAATTGTTGTTGAATTTCATTGTAATTAATAATGGCCAGGTGTTTTAATTGAATATAAGGCACATGTATTTAGTTATTTAATAATTCATTCATGGAGGGCCTATTCCCATCTTTGTGATAGGAAACAATGCCAAAAAGGAAGCAGAAAGGGTGTGGCTGAAGACACTAGCATAATAGATGTATTTCAATGGCAGCATCACACTAACAGACATTGGAGAACTTACCTGAACAGGGAGAGCTTTGAATAGAAACGTGTCTAGTGACCAAAAAGCTGTATCCCCAATAAGGGGTGCATAAAGCAAGGTACCTTAAAAACCTGGAGGGAATTGGACCACCAAGTACTGAAAAAGACGATTGGAAGGGGGTTTGGGTCTATGAAAAAAGGCATGATGAGAAACACAAAGAGCATTACATTCTATCCTCTGTTTTGCGGGAAGCAATAGGCAGGCGCAGCAGGCCTGGGTTAAATCCTGTTATTTAATAGTTCACACTCCAAACTTACTGACATATTTTTGAGGCGCGGATGCTTACTCAGGGATAGTCAGAGACCAAATTATGCAGGATTGCGATAGTCTGGATGAAGCAGCTTCCAAACCCCCATCTCTGTTGCATGCTTGTGAAATAGGAAAAAGGGAGGTTCTGAAGTTTATGAAAACCCGCAGACCAAACGTTTTGGTTTTGGGGTAAAAAGGATAAACTTCACTCAAAATGAATGCCTTTGTTTCTCACCAGAAGAGAAGAGGACCAACTCACAGTGGCCAGATGTCTAGAGACCTACCAGAAGTGTCCTCCACAAATGCAAGGAGCTCCCTCTTTAAAAGAAATCAGAGCTATCCAGCATTGTATATCCAGCACAGGGTCTCGAAGTAACCCAGTGGAACCGGCAGACTGGGGGTCAAACATGAGGAAATGTGGGTGTCACTGTAGTAGGACTCAGTATCGAAGGAGAATGAGTCAATAAGCCCACAGAGAGGCTGGGCATACAGATGAAAGAATACAGCAAAAATAGGGAGCTTTGGGAGGCACCCACCCTCATTTTGAGACACCAAAATGGTGGGAGGTTCATTTGTTGGACCAGAAACAGTGCAAGGCCTTGCAGCCCCACTGTGTTCAGATGGCCAATCAGAATGGAATGTTTTCCTATTATAAATGCCCCAGAAAGGTTCAGCAACAAGCGATAAGCAGTAGCACCCTTGTCTTGCCAAGTCCATAGGTCATCAAGGCCAATTACTGGCACGGAATCTGTGCTATGACCTGGCTGAAAGCCAGCTTCACCTTCACCTGGTTCTCATGAGGGTTGTTCACCATCTGGTATGATCCTTTTCTAGAAGTTTGGCAACAGCCAATAGCAGGATAGTAGGATGAAAGTTTGTCAAGTCAGAGGCATCCAGACCATGCTTTAAATCAGGGTTGTGATGGTGGAATTTGGTATCAATCTGGGTCAATTCCATGAATCTACAAGGTGTTAATAACCCGACTCAGTTTATTGCAGCTGAAAGGCTGAAGGCTTGAAGAGCGGCCACTTGGCATGGACTGTCAAGAGACCTTGACTCAATGGTAATCAAGGCAAGACAGACTTCCACCTCACTCATCAGAGGCAGGGAGCAAATTACAGCTGTGGGTGGGTGTCCTGATGCGTGAGAGATGGAAATAGCTAGGGTGTCTGAAGGGATACTTCATTTTTCACTTTGATATCATCATAGACACTGACAATTTTCAATTCAATTAATTTAACTAAGTTGTCACAAAATACATGAGATTGTACGATGGCCGAAGAAGAGACACTGTGGTGATGGAAGGAGGTAACGATCATGCAGAGCTCACAGGAGACACTAGAAGAGGACAACACAACATCATTCATAATGCTTCAGAATGCTTTTGAAGAGAAGTCAAAGTTATGTTACCCATCAATGTTCAGCGTGTTTCACCTTGAGGCTTACAGCTGGACATTCAGGTATAAACTATTCGTTCGAATAAGCACCATGCGGACTTCAAAGGGTGTGGTACAGAGAGGGTCAAGACGATGTGCCAGGTCTAGAGGGAGCTGTAAAGCCAGAAGTCTATTTACAAGCATTGCCGGAGTCATCAGGGTCTTGATATGAACTAGACAACATCAAGAGATTGGCATGAGGGTGAATATCCCACCATTTCCTAGGTGGGACTTTGCCAAGAGTGAGCCAAGCCACCTTGCAGACAGGTGTGATACTAACTAGAAGCTGATCAGGGAACAATTGGTCTAGAAAAGGGGTTTCAGCATAAGGCGGGGGAGAGATGAGTAGTCATGGTGAATAACATTTCTTGAAAATGCCCCTAGAGTGAGAGGGATCCAGAACCATCTGAACAAACCCAGTGCGCCCTAGAAACCCTGAGAGGCATCGGTCAGACTCCCCCGAGGCTACTCATTTAAATCAAATAACTAATTTATCAACTAAGGATTGGGGCTGGAGCTGACTTTTTAAATACATTGTGTTACATTAATTTAATATTAATTTACAAATGTTTGGTGTCTTTCTTAGCGGTGGTGGGTGTGGTTGTACGCTGATGTAGTGCACATGGAGATATTGACATACAATGACAAGGGTGTGGTAAGTGGGGCATGAATTGGAGTTTAGGGCAGGGTATGAGAAGGGTGAAAGGTCGGACTTGTGTCAGTTTCAAGGAACGGCTCCGGACATGTCGGGGTCATGTTTTTAATCAGGCTCACAACTAAGATAAACTTTAGAGTTGGGTTTAGGGTGATGAAGTAAAGGGTTGGATTCCAAGGCGTCTCTAAACACGTTTCGGTGAAGACAGATGTTGCAGAGGCAAGGTCTTTTCATGAATATAAATGACATTTTTCAATGAAACTTCTTTCAGCCAAATACTTTTCCCTGAAAAGCCTTTATTTAATTCCAGGCACAGCACAATATAACTATTTCTGTGAAATGAAAGTGCGTCTGTGAAATAGCATTGCTCTGAAAGTGACATGGATGAAATGACATAGATGTATGTGTGAGATCCGAATTCTAGGAGGTGGGGGGGCGACTTAAACCTTCTTCTGAGCTGAATGCAACAAGCCTCTCTTGATTGGGTGATAATTGCACATACATATTTCCTACGTGGACTGCTGAGGGTGTAAGTGTTCTCTAGAAGATATAATTATTTAAACAGAATATTACATCGCTCTCCAGCCTGTGATTTACTCTCATGCAGTTCCTGAGAAATGGACTCTCAAAAATGACTGCCTGATAGTTCCCTCCCAGGGGTGTTGAATGTTTCTCAGTTTCTCAGCCAGGGCCAGTTATACAAATGGTATCTGCCAATAGAAAGTATTACTGAGATGGCGCCTACGTCACCATAATCTCAGTAGCATCTCTCAGCAGCTGCCAGGCTCTCTTAAGTCAATTTCCCGAGGAGTTGTCTATCCCCGACACGAGGTCAGGCTTATCATTTAGGTCTGGCTAGAAGGAGTGTTAGCTGTTCACCCAGACTACTGTGGCCCGAGGAACAGCACCGAAGCTCATTACAGGAAGTCTAGAGAGGCAAAAGTTCCCATAACAGGAAGTCGTCGGATGTCACATTCCCTCATGTAGTGAACAAACGGATACTCAACTTTCTTAAAAGTTTATTGGATATTACTCTTTATCTCTGCAAAATTAATATTTGAATATGATTTCTTCCTCTTCTACCTCAATATTTAGTTATTGTGTTTTTTCTTTTCTTTTCTATTATTCAGTGGAGAAGTGTGGCACAATGGTTAGAGGGCAGACCCTGATGCAGAGATCTGGCCCAGGACCAGCGTTCAATTCCTCCCCTCAGTGAGTCTTGGGCTCCATTCCCTTGGACCAGATAATTCTCGCCTCCGTGCCTAATCTAATTAATGAGTCCCACTATGTAACTCTGGCAATAGCTTGCTTAATCTCCACAACGGCCCTCACAGCGCTTGGATGCCTGGCTTCACCCTGGGGCTGTCCAGGAGTGGGTGCCTCACAGGAAAAAGCCAGGAGGGGTTCCACAGCGGTATGCGTACAGCGCCTTGAGACCCTAACGGGTGAGTAGTGCGCTATACAAGTGCAAAGTTTACAGTTTATTATGGAAATTCATTATTGGTACACCTTTGTTTTAATTACTTGGAGTGTATTTTTTACTTCAGTTAATATCTATTTTATTTATATCTGTTTTCAAAATAAATAAAGAATTGAAACTCAAAATAAAAAGTCTGTTCCATGTTTCCACATAAAGGAGATGATAGAAACGGTGCAGTGTTTACAGTCTGCGCCTGGCTGCCCTTAGCAAGAAACAAACACTGCAACATTAGTAATGCGCCTGCAAAAAGCTAGTTATAAGCTTTTCTTAAAAAATAATATTACAAAGGCAGGCTTGGTGGCCTTATCAATGCTGTTTATAAAGGGGTTACAATGTGAAAAAAAAAAAAACATACCAAATGCAGGCTCCTGACATCTGACGGAAATCACAGAAGAGGGACCGGGAGATTAGTGGTCCAGTGTACAGTCTCCCAAATAACATCTAGTAAATACAGTAGTACACTGTTCCAAAAAGGGAAGGAAGAGGAACCTTTATCTACAGGAGTAAGAGCCCTCAAGCATCGCATTGGATGCAAGGTATCATCATCGGGAAACACTCCTCGTTAGGCCGGTGTTGCAATGCCTAACGGGCTCCCCAAGGGGAGCTCTTAACCGTATTGCAGATGGAATTAAGTGCTCACGCAATAATGGAGAGAAAAAAATTATAAAATTGGTTACCCATCTACTTATTAATCATGATTTTTAATCAGTTGTGATAAGATGGAGACCAAGGTTAAAAACAGAGAGAGACAAAGGTGAGTGATAATGCTCACGGGCTCTCAGCATTTAAACAAGAGGACTGCCTAGTTGTCGTCCTATTTGATAGGGTCTACATGTTTCGCGCCTATTGGCCCAACAGGGTCCGCTGGCGTTTCAGCAGGACCAAAGATAACAAGAACTTCTCCAACAAAAACTAATAATACCCTATTCGGGACAAAGGATAATCAAACAGTCACTTACTTTAGTGCGTCTGTTATGTCAAAAAAGGTCGCCCTACAAATAAAAAGTGATCGTAGAAAATACAATAATAAATGCAAATTGTATAGTACAACCAACAAAGTGAACAAAGTGATATAGTGCACCACTCGTGTCAAAAAACATTTTAAAAGAATACAGCTTACCATCCCCGGTTTTAGGAGAGAGCTCCTTGGGATCGCTAGTCAAAAGCTGGAACTGACGTTCTGGGTATTGGTAGTCGTAAACAATGAGAATTATGGCAAAATAGCTGGACATTAGTTAACATATCAAAAGGGGGTTCAACATTAAAACGTTACATGTAACCATCAGAAGTAAAAGTGAATTAGTCATTCGACTCACATATTCTATTGCGTTGTCTATTATAAGGATCGCACACTCACAAGATAGTAACTGATGTAAATAACTGGGTGTGCGAAACATTCCTTTAAAACTAAGTCACAGGAAAAAATGAAATACCCTGATTTCCAAGGTAATACTGGATTTATAGTAGGTATAGATCAACACCTCCAAGTGTGTCGTAAGCTCTATTCAGCACGCGTTAGGTGGTTCAATGTGAGAACACTATCTTTCTTAGACTTCAGTGTGGTTTGTTTTCCATCTACTTAGCGTCCTGGAGGATAAACAATCTTATGAAAACTCTGGTGGTCATCACTCCACCCAGAAGGGCCTCCCTCGCGTGCGGGTGGTGTCAGCCTTGGGACTCTGCGCCGCCGGGGAGGTCGGTGGTAGGAGGGTGGAGGCTGGTCCTCTACTGTTCTCACCAAGTTTAACCTCAAGAAAATGCCCACTTTTTAAAAGTGGCATTTTCAAACTCACAATCTAAAAACCAACTTCACCAAAAGATGTATTTTTAAATTGTGAGTTCAGAGACCCAAACTCCACATCTCTACCTGCTCCCAATTGGAAATTACGCGTAAAATATATTTCAAGGCAATCCCCATGTCACCCCATTAGAGAGAGAGGCCTTGCAATAGTGAAAACCGAATTTAGCAGTATTTCACTATCAGCACATGCAAAACACACCAGAAAATGTCCTACCTTTTAAATACACTACACCCTGCCTATGGGGCTGCCTAGGGCATACCTTAGGGACGACTTACTTGTAGCAAAATAAATCTTGCCAGGTTGAAATGGCAGTTTAAAACTACACACAAAGACACTGCTGTGGCAGGTCTGAATCATGTTTACAGTGCTGTAGGCCCACTAGTAGCATTTGATTTACAGGCCTTGGGCACACATGGTGCACTATACTAGGCACTTGCTAGTAAACCACATATGCCAATCATGGATAAACCAATCACCAATGCAATTTAGACAGAGAGCACTTGCACTTTAGCACTGGTCAGTCAGTGGTAAAGTGCCCAGAGTCCTAAACACAGCAGAAATGAAATGCAACCCACAGTCAAAAACAGGCGGTCAGAGGCAAAACATTTGGGCATAACCCTGCAAAAAGGGCCAGTTCCAACATTAGTTATAAAGGATGGTAAGGGGGCTTTAGGGTTCAGAAGTGAATAATGGTAATAGATGGTAATGGGCTTTTAGGGTTCAGGGTTGAGTAGTGGTAAAGGGAGGTAAGAGGTTTAAAAAAAAGGGTGTTTTGGGGTGTTCCCTAGATAAACATGCATATAATGCATGGTAAAGTACCACAATGTAATACAGCGTTGAGTAAGGGTCAATATGCTGTAACACATGCCTGGTGAAGGTGTTTGTGGTAAAGGCATGTGTGTAATGACTGTGGTTCTCAGTGGTTGTGAGTGCTGCTAAATGTGTTACAAGTATGAAGAAGAGGAAGCAGTGTGTGGCAGTGCAGGACACATCCCGTTTTGGTGTATACTAGAAGTAGAAGAAGTACTCTCCTGACATGTATGCCAAATCTTTTCTTTAATCACCATCGCCAGGCTTTTGTTTCTAGTTTTCATTTCGGCATGCTCAATCATAATTCGGGCTGGAACCATTAAAGGACTAAGGGCCACATGTAGGGTGCTTTTTGCACGTCGCAAACAGCGAATCTGGCTGTTTGCGACGTGCAAAAAGCACTTCCCGATGCACAAACCCAGTTTTGCGATTCAGTATCATTGTTACCGAATCGCAAAACGGGATTGCGACTCGCAATTAGGAAGGGGTGTTCCCTTCCTAATTGCGACACGCAGTGCGATGTAGGATTGTTTTGTGACCGCTGTAACACATTCGCAAATGGGAAGGGGTCCCCCATGGGAACCCTTCCCCTTTGTGAATGTCACTGAAAACATTTTTTCAGAGCAGGCAGTGGTTCTACGGAGCACTGCCTACTCTGAAAAAATGAAACAAAAACGTTTCATTTTTTTGTTTTTGTAATGCATCTTGTTTTCCTTTAAGGAAAACGGGCTGCATTACAAAAAAAAAAACTGCTTTATTGAAAGGCAGTCACAGACATGGTGGTCTGCTGACCGCAGAAGGCCACTATCCCTGTGAGGGCTGTCATTCGCAAGGGGGTCGCAAATTGCAACCTACCTTATGAATATTCATGAGATGGGCATTTGCGACCCCCTTGCGAGTCGCAATTAGTGTCAAGGACACTACCATACATTCAGATTTGCGGCTTACAAATTGCAAGTCTCTCTCACTCGCAAATTGCGAGTCGCAAATCGGAACTTTGCTACATGTGGCCCTAAATCCGTGTTGCAGCAACACCTTCCTTCTGTTCAGTTCTCACCAATTCCTTTGAGAAGTTTTCAAGCATTATGGTGGACTCCTTGCTCCATGTCATCACGGACACAGGTTCCAGTCCTGGGCTCTCATTTGATAAGCTAATGCATTCTGGGAGGTGTAGTATTATATTAGATTGCTTCCACTGAGTTAGACTTACACACCTGATACCAATGACCTGTGGGTTTCAGGAACAAGATTAGAAACAACATCAGTGATGACAGAGTGAGGTGGTCACCCTGTTTGCATTCTGCATCTAGAGAGCACACCAGGCCATGAGTCGCATTCTTTGGATTCTGGGGAAGGGATAAGCTTACTTATAGACTCATTGTTGGGATGCCTGCATCCTTATGCACTCGAAGGTAAAAGAACACACCCCTTTTGTCGAAAATCCACCTTTTAAGAAGACTAAAACACTATGGGCCAGATCTACAAGACCTTTGCGCCTCCTTGCGCCACACTAGCTTAAATTGTTTTATGCTAATGTGACGGCAAGGAGGCCATTTCCCCACACCATATGTACACAGTGGCGCAATGCTAGCATTGCGCCACTTTGTAACCCTTTCCGCCACATTATATCTGCACCAGGTATAATGTATGCAAGGGGGGCTCTCTCACGCAGGGAGGCAGCAAAAAATGGCACTGTGAAAGATTTCACTGCAACATTTTTTACCGTCATTTCTAATGCCTGCCTGGGGCAGGTTTTAAAGTGTCGGGCCCATGGGAACCTATGGGCCTCCCTAGTGCTTTGCTGCACTTGTGCCATGATTTAAGGCGCTACTCCAGCAAAGCGCCACAATAGCATCATAAATTATGACGCTATTATGAAAACGAGCACCATGGTGCGCCGTATTTTAAATACGCCATACCCATGGTGATGTAGGTGTGGCGCATCTGGACCAATGCGCCACTTTCTTGTTGATCTGTCCCTATGACCCTTATGTACGAAAGTTCTTAAATAGCGAATCCTAAGAAATCGCTATTTAGGAAATACAAAATGGAATGTAAGACAATTGCGATTTCCTAATAGCGATTCCTATGCAGTCGAAAGCGCTATTAGGAAATCACAATTTTTGAAAAGCAAATCCCTTCGTACCTAGGGGCCTTCGCCCCCTCTTAAACATACTTACCTAAAAGGTGGTGCTCATGTACAGCGGCGAGTGACCGCTCTACAGGGCACTGATTTCCACTGGGTAGAAATCGCGTGTTGCAATCGCATTCCAAGCTTTTGTACATAAAGAAATGCTATTTAGAGTTTCTTAACAGCCCGATATAGCAATTTGGTCTGTTAAGAAATGCTAAATAGCTTTGTACATCTGGACCTTAATAATTCCTTCTTGGGAAGTGCACTCCAAGTGTAGACTTCAAGGTGCTAGATATTAGGAAAATACCTGCACATGAAATATTTAACAGAGAGCATCACTTCCACCCGTAGGTATGTCAATAAAGGTGTTTCATATCAGAGGTGCGTCACAGCAGAGCAATGTCAGCATCTCTTCCATACCAGGAGTGACTGGTGCTCATGGTCACAAGGGGTGTTGCCCTGCCACCCTCGGGGAGAGGCAAACAGGGAAAAAAAACACAGAGCAGCTGAAAATAAATGACTGCTGGGAGACAGTGTGCTGAAGCTCCAGGGTGAACTCTAGTGAACTTTGCAGATTTCTACTGCAAAAGTTCTATCTGGGCAAGGGTTTCTTCGACCTGGAGCACAAGCTACAGGAGTGACATCACAGGAGAGGGAGGGCTGAATTATAATGCATGGACCCTGTAAATGGATTAAAGAGGCCCGAGATGGCTTTAGGATTTCACTGCCTCAGTATTCTGTGCTTGCACATTTTAAATGCAGCAGCCGTGTGTTTCAGAGGAGTGCTTCTGTTTTTATTTACAAATTAGGCACTGAGTAACACCTGTTTAGTACTGCATTTGGTTTCACTTTGAAAAAACATTATGGAGCTGAGCACATAGAGTGCTCCTTTTCTCGACTCGACTCTGTAGAGGCCTAAGGATCCAGCTGCAGACACCAGTTGTACTAGTGGACTAAGAGATAAGTGTGCAGTTAAGCTTCTGCCTCAGATGCATGTCATCCCCTCTCCATACCAACCCCCTCCCTGCTTTAACAGCCACAGTTCTGGAAGGGCCTGTTCTGTCTGCAGCTCGGCAGACAAAGGATCATAATTAACTTGGGAGGGTGAGTGAGTGAAAGGAAGGATTGGTGGAGGGATGGATGAAATGGTGGATGGATAGATGCATGCATGAATGAGTGAAATGGTGGATGTAAGAAGGGAAAAGTGAAAGGGAAAGAGGGTATATGAGTGAAAGAGAGGATGGGAGGGTGGATGGATGGATGAAAAGGTGGATGAATGGAGTAGTGAAAGAATGCATCTATGGATGATGAGAGAAAGGATGGCTGGTTGGAAGAATGAGTGAAAGGTTGGGTGGATGAGTGTAAGTGCAAAAGGATGGATGAGTGAATGAATGGATGGAGTGGAAATATGGATGGATGAGTGAAAGGATGGATAAGTGAAAGGAGGTATGTAAAGATGAATAGGTAAAACAATGGATGGATGAGTGAAAGGCAGAGTTGATAGATGTCTGGATGGATGGATGGATGAATGAGTGAAAGGGTGAATTGATGGATGGATTAATAGATGGATGAGTGAGTGAAAGGTTGGATGGCTGAGTGAAACGGTAAATGGAGGGATGTATGAGTGGATAGATGGATGGAACGAAGGGTGAATGTATAGTGAACAAATGTGATAAATACGTGATACTTTTAAATAGTCCTTCATCCCTTCCAGTGGAAACACTTTCCTGAAGGCGGAATGATACACCAAATAGCCAATAGCATGAGGCGAGAAGGTAGTACTCCTCTAGGTGCAGCCACAGCCTACGCTATTTATATTTGAAACAATTAGTAACAATAGGTCCTGCAGATAGCCGAGCTGTCAGGCCAGACCTAAAAAGTAAGCCAGAGCCCTCTAAGTCAAATATGTATTTGAGCATTTTATTTTATTATGCATAATTAATTGCACTCATTGCATCTACAAAATACAGTACAAAAAAACATAAAAGCAAGAATTTAATAATGAGAGTTACAGTATAAAAAAAAAGAATAGTTCAAAATTATAAAGTTAAAATCAGTTTTTCCGCACTTGTTTATAGAGTCCTATCTGGAGTGTTTCTGCATCAACATGCACCACAGGAAGTTCATGTATGTCCCTTTAAATTCTTTTTTCAGTTTAATTCAAGAATTTTGTGAATTGACAGTTCAGCATTGCGTCCTTTTGATTAAAACAGGCCATAGAGGCTTGTGTGTATGTGCAGATGTTGGGCAGAAGCTGAACGTAGTGACTCTTCTGTTGTCCATAAGAGAAGGACAGATGCAGACCAAGGCCCTCATTATGAGTCTGGCGTTCCATGGACCGCCAGCCTCACGGTGGCAGGAGGGCCGCCGCAGTAGTGGCAGTCCAGCCGCCCTATTATGAATGTGGCGGAAACGCCACAATGGAAACGCCGCCGTCGCCAGGCTGCCGCCACCAGGCAGCCAGGAGGTGGCGGCGTTTCAGATCCTACAGGGCAGCCCTGCAGGAGCGCTGCCCTGAAGATTATGAGTCCCATTCCGCCGGCCTTTTCCTGGAAGGCTTACACGGCCAGGGAAAAGTTGGCAGAGCCCCAGCATGCATTTCACTGCCCGAATTACGGGCAGTGAAATGCGCGACGGGCGCTGCTGCACCCCCCGCACTGCCACATTGGCACCAGCTCCATTTGGAGCCGGCGCCAATATAAAGGCCCTGTTTCCCACCGCCGGCCCAGCGGCAAAATCATTATAGGGCCAGTGGGGGCTTCGCCTCGCTGGCGGTCTTCTGTCGACTGTCAGCGCGGTTATTGGCAGGGCATCCCGTCGACATCATAATGACCCCCCAAGTGTATCAAGTCTTCCTGGGTGTTACCGTATAGTCTGCACTCCCTATTTCCCTAGGGGCATATTTATAAGAGGCCTGCGCCGCCGGTGCATCACTTTTGTTTAGGCTCAGGCGGCGCAAACCTCTCGATCATATCCATGAGGCCACGCACAGCCACTTTGTGTGGCTTTGAACGGCCTCATACATATGGAGTAAGAGGAAGCAGCGCAAGTCGCTGCGTTGCCTTACTCTGCTCCAGGGAGGTGTTCCATGGCTTTTGATGCTGCCCCAGATTAACGTACTCATGTAAACCTAGGACATCACCGAAACCTTACCCACAGTAGGTGTAACAAGGAAAAATATTTTAATTTCTTCTAATTTTTCCTTACTCTTTCCATGTGTGCTGCATTTTGCAGCACACATAGAAAGCGGAAAACACCTCTCAGGATAGTTATTTTGCAGGAAGGTGCCTCTTCCTGCACAAAAACAATCCTGCATGCAAACCAGACACCCTTGGACAATGGTGCAAGGGTGCGTGCGTTGGCGCAAGGCAGGCAATTGTGCACCAGCGCAGTGGGAAAGGACAGGTATGCACGTATTGCATAAATACAGAGCATTCATTCCCTTCCTTATTGGCGTAGGGCAGTGCAACAACGTGACTTGCGGCGATGCCCACGCCAATTCCCCATAAATAAGCTCTCCAGTTTTTAACCCATGTGGTATGTGGTCAAGTGTGGTATGTGGTCAAGTGGCGGCAGACATCCAAACCTAAAAAGCAATACATTTATGCTTTAACTAGATTGGGTATCATGATCCGTGCTCTGGTTGTATTTTCAGGCTACTATAATTATTCAACAGCATCCACGCATGAGACCTTCGACAGAGTAGTCTTGTCTTGAGGGAGGGAGATCTTCCTAATCCCTCTATTCAACACTTATTTGAAGGTCTCTTGCTAGACTACTTGTGGTCTATTTGGGCATCTTCAGTTAAGCATTGCACTGAGGAAAGCTAAAAAAGTGATGGATGGATTGCATGAATTACTCTCAGTTACTGGTAAACACTCTGAGGTGCAAACCAGTCCCCTTTTGCTCCTAAATCACCTGAATTTAATTGAATTTTATACCTGTAAAGTGCATTGCCACTCTGACATGGAGCATCCTGGCGTTAACACGGGCATCCTACTTGTGACAATTCTGAGAGGGGTAGCAGGAGTTAGGTAGGTAAAGGATCAGTGAGTAGCACAGCTCATCTGGGGCCATGCCTTTAATTGCTTTTTGAACACTACTTCACCTTCAATGAATCTGAGATGCCTGGGAAGTTGGTTCCATGCCTTGGTGCCCAGGAATGACAAGGCTTTTCACCTCGCGGTTTCAGTTTGCCAAAGGGGGTTTTCGAAAGTTTTCATGTGAGGACCTAATTGTTCTTGAGGTGGTGTAGTGGGTAATTCTGGATGTAAGAGATCCAGGCCCCATCGCTCTGAATGCTCTAAACGCCAGTAGCAGCATTTTAAAGAGGACCCTTATATGCACTGGAAGCCAGTGTAAGGCCTTCAGTGCAGCCGAGGCAGATGACCGTCTAGGAAGTTTCAGTGCCAGTCTGGCGGCTGCATGCTGGGCCACCTGCAGTTTATGAATGGTTTGCTTTGAAGACCCTGCATAAAGACTGTTACAGTCATCTATTCTGGAGGCTCTAAGGATGAAGGCCACTGTTATCCTTGCGGCAGGTGGGAGATAGTCAAAAGATGTTCTCAAAGATTTTATAAGGGTACGACACATGCCAGCTACAGCTGTAACTTGAGGGCGGAAAGACAGGGCAGCAGCAAATTTTACTCTGAGATTTCTTGTGACCTCCACAGGGGCTGGCTTGGGGTGGGGGTTGAGCACAGAGTCCGGCCACCATTGAGCAGGCGCAAAGGAGCTGGACTTTCCAAACAGCAAAGTCTCTGGTTCATCAGAGTTGCATTTTAACTTGTCGGCTTCCATCCAGCGGATGACCTCAGCAAGACAATTTTTTAAGTTGAGTTCAGATCCGATGAATGCTTTTTCTAGCGATAGAATTAACTGCGTATCATCCGCATATGATGTTGTTCCTATTCTGAAGGAGAAGATAGAGAAATGAAAGGGGTCATGTATGCATTAAATACGGCTGGGCTGAGTAATGAACCCTGCGGCACCCCCGATGTTACACTTCTTTCTGAAGAATGAAAGGGTCGTAGTAACACTGATTGGTGATGGTTAGTTAGAAAAGAGTCGATCCACTCCAGGGCAAGTTTGGAGATTCCACAAACCCTAATCTGTTGAAGCAGAATATCATGTGAGATGGTGTCAAATGCAGCAGATAAATCTAATATCATTTTTTTCCCACATCTAGAGTCAGCTTTAAGGTGTCCTCAACTTCTAGTGATACTGATTCAGTAGAGTGTCAAGGACGAACACCGGATTGTCTTGGATGAAGCACATTGGCTGGCTCCAGAAGACAAATTAAGTGTTGGCTGACCAAATATTTTAGCATTTTGCTCAGGGAGGGAAGGAGAGAGATGGGGCGAAGGTTGGATAGCATGGTGGGGTCTGCTAGAGGCTTTTTTTAAGTGGTTTGATGACTGCCAATTTTCATTCTGATGGAACCCCTGCACTAGCCAGCGAGGAGCTCATGGTTTTGTTAATCATGGGATTCACAATGTCCACCACAGTGTGGAGCACCAAGGGGGGACAGCGGTAATTTGGGGATCCTGATTTACATGAAAGGATGGCCGGCGAGATTGGGCTGGAGTGATTTCTTGAAAAGAAGTTAAGGTTAATGCGGCTGATTTTGAGGGGGGTGGAGATTCCCTAGATTAGTGTTTATCGGAGGTGTTAAAGGTGGGAAATCCCATTCAAGAGTGTGTATTTTCTCCTGAAAGAACACAGACATTTGGTCACAAAGGGTTTGGGAAGGTGGAATGTCCCTGTTGAGAGCCTTTGGGAGTAAGAAAGATTTAATAATCTTAAAAATAGTTTTCTGGTAAAATTGAGCGTCAGTAATCTGGATACTAAAGAAGGCCTTTTTGGACACTTTAATCTGGGCATGATATGCTTTCAAGGCCTTCAGTGCTTTCACCTCAGACAGGAACCAGCTGTATGCAAATGGTCTTGGTCCTGCCCTGTAGAAACAGTCCAGGCCAAAGTGCTAGGGCAGGTCACATCCGGGCAGGAACAGAAGTAACCGCAGATTTATTTGTGTCTAAATGCGCCTTGTCAGTAAAGTGCAGTTTAAATCCTGTAATACATAGGATCCACGACACGGTATACCAGCCACACTTAAGATGTTGCACTGAGTTAAACAAAAAAAATGATGGGTGGACTGCTTGAAATCGTCTCAGCCACAGGTAAATTAATCTGGGCCACAATCCAGCTCATTGTTTTTGATCCAAAATACCGCTCCAGACAGGAGCCACCCATATGCAAATCAGCCTTAGTTCTGCTCCAATAGAAACAGTTCATCCCGATCTGCCAGGCAAGGTCTCCTCTGAACAGGAACTAAAGGAATCCAGACTGGTTTCAGCCTTTTTGGGCCTTGTTTGTAGTGTGCAGTTTGAGCCCTGTGGTTCACTGGGACATCCTAAATGTGACAGATACACCCAGACTTGAGCCCAGTGCTCACTGTAACCCGCTGTAGCCCTCCTATCCTGCACATCCAACCCTGAGAGTGTAGGAATGTCTGACAGTGTTCTCAGGGGTTTTCTAAAACAATACAAACCCAGATAAGTGGTGGCTTGGCATGCATTGAAGGGAACCCACTTGAGTTAAGCCTTTCTCTTAAAATCACCGCACACTGCTCCTCTCCAGCACTGCCAAGTCTGCATCAGGAGTTAGACTAACACATCTTAGTGTGATGTTCACATTGCTGCACTAACATGCATTAGTCACGCATTTAGAGTGACCTGATCACCCCATGCGTGCGAGGCACTTTCACCGAGGAGCTTTGCTTAATCACCCAGTGTGCTGCTAGTTAGTGCACTCTCTGCTGTCAGCCAGTCTGCTGTCTCAAATACACTGTGGCCTAAACTCACAACCAGCCGGCCAATGCACTATAGTTCAGCGGCGTCTGGTGACCTTTAACAGTGGTGGGAGTAATCCTTGGCTCGATTTCCAAAGAGCTTTTTCTTGAAGTGTTTACTGTCTCACTCTGACTCACTTGGTCCCACTAATTCATGCAGTCTCACGCATTATACTAGGCCCACTCTGTCTCACTCAGTACCACTCATTCACACTCATTCTGAATTACTCAATCTTACTGGTACTCAGTCTCACACACAGTAACACTCAATTACACTCACACTGTCCTTCTCTCTCACTCAGTCACATTCATTCTCGTACATACTCGCCCTTAGTGTCACTCATTCTCACTCTCTTTCATTCACTCCTTCACTGACTCTCTCCTCACCTTAACTCACGCACATAGTCACACAGACATGATTGCAGCGCTGGGATTTCACAGCTCAGAACAGTATCTCTGATGGCTGGGCCAGGCACGTTCATGCACCTGTGTCAGCAATCAGGCAATGTCACTAGCTGCCTCCGTTTGTTGCTGCACCCAAAGCGGGTCTGCATTTTACTTTTCTTATATGAAGAGTAAAACATTATTCACTCTTGATACAATAAAAATGGACCATAAAAGAAGGAGGGCGTAGTGTAGATGTGGCGCCCATAATGGAGAGCCACCACTGGTCCAGGGACACCTATCCATCAAACCAATCCATCCACTCAATCATCATCATCTCACTTATCCACCCTCTTTCTTCCATTCAGTCACCCATCCTTTCAATCATCCATCCATCCTTTTGCTCATCCATCTACCCTTTCGCTCCATCTATCCATCCTTTCACTCCATCCATCCATCATCCTCCCTTTGGCTCATCCATATATCCACCCTTTCATTCAGCCATCCACCCTTACAAGCAGCCATTCACCCTTTGTCTCATCTGTCTATCCATTCATGTATCCCTCCATTTACCGTTTCACTCAGCCATGCATACTTTCACTCACTCATACATCCATCTATTCAACCATTCATCAATTCACCCTTTCACTCATCCATCCATCCTTTCACCCAGACATCCATCTACCCTGCCTTTCACTCATCCATCCACTGTTTTACTCATCGATCTTTACCTACATCATTTCACTCATTCATCCTTTTGCTCATCAATCCATACTTTCACTCCATCCACCCACTCATTCACCCATTCTTTCATTCACTTTACCAAACATCCATCTTTTCTCTCATCATCCGTCGACCCATCCTTTCATTCCACCCATCCATGCACTCTCCCTTTCATTCATACACCCTCTCTCCCTTTAAAACTTTCATTCTTACATCCATCCTTTCATTCATCCATGCTTCTATCCATCCACCATGTTACCCATTCATCCCTCCATCCTTCCTTTCACTCACTCATCCTGCCAAGTTGATTATGAGCCTTTGTCTGCCGAGCTGCAGATAGAAGAGGCCCATCAAGAACCCCCTGTAGCTGTTAAAGTGGGCAGGGGAGGTTGATGATGCCCCTGGGGGAGGTTGATGATGCCCCTGGGGGAGGTTGATGATGCCCCGGGGGAGGTTGATGATGCCCCTGATGCAGAAGCTTAACTGCACACTTCCCTCTTAGTCCACTAGTGCAATTGTTGCTGGCAGCTGGTTCTTTCCTTCCCTTGGAGCTCTCTTTCATGCTCAGCTGCATTATGATTTTTCCAAAGTGAAAGCAAATGCAGCACTAACCACGTTACTGCAGGGAGAGCAGCCTCCTGTAGCCCTCCTTAAACCTGTGCCTGGTCTCGCGCAAGCATACCACGTGGTCTATCAGCACCCGTGCATGGTATAAACAAACATAGGTGTGACCGCCCACACAGTGTTGTTTTGCCCCTCAGATACTGAGGCAGTGGGTGGCAGGTTTCATCTCCCTTTCAGTGTCCAGTGCAGTCCGGTCTCCAAGGTTAGGTGTTGCAGGTCAGTGTGTGAGCTGCTTTTTAAATCCAGGATTTGTAAAGCGCGGCAAATCACCCATGAGGGGCTCATGGCACTGAATAGTTGGCACAGGAGATTAAGTGATGTGCCCAGAATCACAGGATGTTGAGCCGACGCCGAGACTCGAACCTGTTTTACCCAGCTCGAAGATGGCAGCTCAGGCCGTTACGCCACACCCTCGCACGATTTGGCTGATTGTGGGCCTGTTGGGCTCTGGGGTGCCGGGTTTTTAGTGCTGATATCCCTGATATCACAACAACCCGGTGCTTGCCTGCATCAAGCTTACATGCAAGGAGTGATTGCAAACACCCATAGAGCGTATGAAGTGGAGGGGACAGCTTTCTTTTGCATTGCCTTGCCCACTGCCTATAAAGTCCCCCAAGGTTAGGTGTGACAGGTCAGTGTGTGGGCTGATGTTTTTTTTGGCAGTTGGTGTGCCTGGGTGCATTGAGTTTTAATTGTTGTTTTTTCCATGATATTACTGCAAACTCTGCTTTACAGCACGCACAAATGCACACAGTCGCACAAACCTTGAAAATTGCCTATAGAGCATCTCTCGACAAGTTTAAAATTGTTTCTATTTGCAAATGTGGGCCACTCTTTTAGCTGTCTAATTTGCTAATGGGGGGGGGGTCTTTTATTTTGGTGCCTGGGCTTATTTCCTGTCCCGGCCCGGGCCTGTCCTGTCTGGTCTGTCTGACAGACACAGGTGAGCTTTCTGACGCCTCAGGACTGGACCACCCACAACTCTTCTACTTCCATTAATCAGCACTGCCTGCTACTGCCACCTGGTGGCCCCTGCGCCCATCCCAGCCAAAGGACTTGGAAGATGCTCAGGTCAGGTGCTCATCCTGGCAGATGCAGTCTCTAGGCACTTCTGGTGGCACAGTCTAGTCAGGTGAGTCATGCGCGCTCTCCGCACTGAACTTCCATCATCTCTGCAGCATGTGCATTAACGTACTTGGCTGCCCTTCAAGTTTTAGTTAATTTGTACCCAAAACAAGAG
This sequence comes from Pleurodeles waltl, assembly GCF_031143425.1. NCBI lineage: Eukaryota > Metazoa > Chordata > Amphibia > Caudata > Salamandridae > Pleurodeles > Pleurodeles waltl. The sequence continues at coordinate 29,957,255 of NC_090448.1, read as the reverse complement.
GCAAATTGTTCTTAATTTCATTATATTTTGAGGCACACTGGTCTCTAAAACGTATTCGGTGCCTTCTGCATAGTGTTGATCCACGATTGATGTCTTGTCAGGGTAAGCACCCAGCTCAACCCCCCAACTCCCGCAAACCTTCCCATGGTGTGTCTTAATTGTAATGAATGATGGAACACAATTGTTTCCAGGACTGCCATCTTACAAACAGGCTGTATGTTAGTGACCTTCCATTTCAGGAGCTTTCCATTTGGTTCAAGAAGTTTTTAGAGTTTGTCATTGCTCAAAAGGTTGCAATTCTGGATACTTAGCTCTTTCATTGCACTTAATTGCTTTGTTTCACTTGCGAGAAAGTGTCACTCTAAGTGGCAGTGGAATGTCACTCATAAGTGCATTGAAACCATGGAAATGTAACACATAAGCAATCTGAAAAGTTGGCAGCTATGACTCGGCCTGTCAAGCCAACAACATTATTTCCCAAAATATGTTTTCTAGGTATTTTTTTGTAAATTCCCTGGGTGAAGATTCAGCATTTGAAACAGCACATGCCACTGGCTCCAACTACAGAGTCGGCCCGCTCATGGCTTGGAGAACAAAAGCAGCCAAGCGGCACTTATCTGCTCCTCGCCGGCGTCTGTCTCCAGTCGCACCTGCGTAACACTGCCGGTTGCTGCGTTTCACAGCAGTAATTATGTTATACAAGTATTTCATAAAGTGTTGATCTGTGATTCCTTCGCGTGAAGCTAATTCACTGAACTCATTCAAACTGGAACAAAAAGGCCGCCGGAGAGCATGCTCTCTGTGGCAGTGTTTTTCCTGCTTCCCAACCGTGATTGTGTGTCTAAGAGTCTTTTGTATTGATTGCGTATGAAGAGCACGCAGGAAAGTCGAGTGATTGCTTTACTTGAAAGGATGCTGCGTAATTCCGAGGGTCCCATTGATTTTCATTGTGCATTAATGCTCAAGTTTCACGTCATCGGATGAAACAGTTCACAGGCTCCCGCTGTGTATAGGCAGCGTGGTGAGAGGTTGATCTGCAGCAGCTGAAGATGACTGAATGATGGCTGGCTTCAGTGTTGGAACAAAACGGGAACTATCAGGGTTTGTGCACTGGATCCGGATTCCAGGCCGGCCCCAGAGAATCATTTTGACCCGATGCAATTTTCCCAATACCGGGACACATGCAGCGGGGTGCATTCAGCACTGTCCAGTACCACGCATCAGGTGTTAGACTAACGCATTTTAGTGAGGTGGTCCGCATAACTGCAATAAAATGCAGTCACCCATTTATAGCGCTTCATGGAGTTGCTGATGAGTGGGAGACGGGAGGACTGCAATTTGCACGCTGAGCAAAGCATGACGGACCACGCGCTGCTCTAACAGCAGCAAAGTGTGTGACTCCATTCTGCAGTGCACTGCTCTGCCCTCCTGGTGTTGAATTTATACTAATAAAGCTTACATGAAATCTCATCTGCCATGGCATCCCATGACTGCAACATTGTCCATTTATTTGTCGAGACCGGATTTAAGTCACTAGTGGGCGGGGCCGGGCGAGCATGTGGCACTTATGTTTCTCAGTTTAGTTTTGCAAGCGCCGCTGCTCGGCCGCTGCTCGTGCCGCTGCTCGCGCCGCTGCTCGCGCCGCTGCTCGCGCCGCTGCTCGCGCCGCTGCTCATGCCGCTGCTCATGCCATGCGATTGGACCGGGCTGCCGGAGACTCATCGCCGCAGCCGACGGCTCACAGTCTCTGTCAGGTCTGTAATCCGACCGACTTCTTGAAAATATATTTAATTTTACAGCATCAGCCTATCTATGCTTCACCTCAATGAGTTCACACAATACAAGAGCAACCCATATGTTCCTTGTGAACCTGGGTATAAATTCTAAGGCTACATACACAGGCCCACGTAAAACTCCCTTCGGTTTAAATTTCAACCTGAAAGTAGTTAAAAAACAGCCAAATCTGAGGTATAGCTCAGGGCAGTTTTACCTCGTGGAATGAGCATTCATATAGTCTGTCGTTTATTATTTGTCGACGACGTTTCGACCCCCCCTGAATACAGGGATCTTATTAGGACGCACGATGACCTGGGGGATGCCCTGTGGCTATACCTCTCTTATCAGAATTGGATGTCTTTTCTATGTTGCATCAATACACCAATAACTGTATATAATAAGAAAACTCTATGTATTTAATTTGTTTTTTTTTCACTTGGGGTGCACTTTTTCTCACTATATTTAAGTTTTGTTCTTAGTTATTGATTTATAGTTTGAGCAGGCCCTTTTCTCTGTCAGTGAGGGCCTGGTCTACTGACACCTGTCATGTAAAGTGCTACTGTTATGTGAAACCCAGTACTTTGTGTGAAATCCTGTGTGAAAGTTATGTGTGTGTGTGTCTTTGTCTGTGAGTGTCTTTGTGTGTGTGTGTGTGTGTCTATGTGTTTACACAGTGGGCATATGATACCTGTATGGCAGTAGGGTCCTATTCACAGAGGTGAATTTATATGTGTAAATTTACTCATGTGTAACTCAACTCCTGCACCAGGTATAAATCAAAACGTTTGCGCTTTTCACCATTTCCAAGTGTAGACTTGCACCTAGGTGTAGCTTGTATGTCACCACTCGTTTGGTTCCGGGGTAAAGGCATCTAAGACTACATTTACAACTGTGAAGTTATTATTACTAACTCTTAACACATAGATGGAGATCTCTGCCACAGTGGCTCAGATCTTCCTATGGGAAAGTATATGCACAGTTTTTAACTTTATTATTCCTTTAATAAAATTAACAATATTGTAAAACAAAAATGAATGTAAAATATTTATTACTAACACAGAACTTATAAAATAAAATATAACAACGTAAACTACTTAAATTTAATGTGTATTGAATTATTAATTTAAATATATTTATTTATATCAAAACTTGATATTTCTTACATATTGTTAAAAAAATCTGATCCACTATAGCAGTGGTTCCCAACCTATGGTCCGCGGACCCTCAGGGGTCCGTGACACATTCCCAGGGGGTCCGCAGGCCTGAGCTGGCAGGAAGACACCTCTCCAGCTGGGGCCTCCCAGAAACACAAGCGTGTTTTTCTATTCATTATGTTATTTATGCAGCAGTTTAAAAAGCACTTCAAATTCATCCACCAACCTTCACGCAAAAAATAAAAAAGGTCAAAAGAACTCATATGATTAATGTTCCTGCAGGAGAGAGATGGGAGGTTTGACTAGCGATAGTTCTGACTCATCTAAGGTAGCGCAGAGGGTTAACATGCCTGCTGCAAAGAACGTACATTAAGCAAAGAACAATATTTTATGTGCACAGCACAGTGGGTTACTGCTTTTGTGACAGATTATTTTGTCACTGTGCATTTCATAAATTACAAGCGTAATGTAGCACAGAGAGCTATGAACTGCGGTCAAAGAGCTGCATGCAACCCGCCTGGCAGAAATTAGCAATTTGTGTTAAAAAATGTTTGCTTGCATAGGCATACATTCTTATTATTAAAGTCAACGCTAACCACAGTGTTATGTTCTGAATCCCGAGTTTGCACATCTCCAAACTAAGCACGCTTACAAAATGCCTTCAAGTATAGATGACATGTGAATACTACACTTTGTAGTCCACTGTAAAGCGCTCCGACACCCTACAGTGGTATGAGAGGTGCTGTTAAACAAATGAATTACATGTGACAGAGAGGTTATGGAGAGAAGAGAGGCCCTTGTGGTTTTACTTCCTTTCCACACCACATTTATATGTGAAAAAGCTTCTCAGATCTTATGTACCTAAAAATAGAAACAAATGGCTTGGGAAATGCAGAATCTGACCAGAGGATTCTGATTCCCTACATAAAACCAAACATTGAAAAGTTAGTCATTGAGATGCAGTATCGACCTTCCCATTAAAATCTTTTGATTTTTGTGCATATTTTCAAAATAAAATAATTATATCTTTAGTAATTTAAGTATTTGTTTGGTGGGTTCTTGTTTGTATATTTTTTGCAAATTACTGTTTTAATTCTTGAAATTTAAATTGTACAAATTGCTTGGGGGTCCCCGGCTTTCAACAGTGATTCAGTGGGGGTCCTCTGGAGTCAAAAGGTTGGGAACCACTGCACTATAGCATTGTTATATAATATATTTTAAAGTTTGTTAAACGTTATTTCTTAAATTAATTTAAATTATAAACCCTATATAGTAACAGTAATCACTATGTAAGTATAGTTAGGTCAGCTTTTCCATAGGAAGAGCTTTTTTACTTTTGCTAATAACTTTGGTGCTATTTGATGAAACTTCACAAAACAACCCAAAAAAAGGCCATCAATCAATCAATCATGTGGTCTTATGTAGTGGAAGCTTGTCACCCCAGGGGAGCACTAGGCGTTGGGTGGGGGGGTTGCTGCCCACCTCATCTGGCTAGTGCTGGCGGTCGAAGAGCCATGTCTTGAGCTGCTTTCTGAACTCCTTCAGGCAGGGGGGGGTGTGCAGGTGGAGGGGGACGTTGTTCCAGGATCTGGCAGCGAGGTGGGAGAAGGAGCGATTTCCACAGCGTTCATGGTGGATGCAGGGGGGCAATGGCCAGGGTGAGGAAGGCTGCATGGAAAGTGAGGTGGTTGTTCATGTAGGCGGGTCCGGCGTTGTGGAAGGCCTTATATGCATGCATGAGGAGCTTGAAGAAGCATCTTTCCTGGAGGGGGAGCCAGTGGAGGGCCCTGAGGTGGTGCTGGCTCTTCTGGGGACGTTGAGGACGAGTCTTGCTGCCACGTTCTGGATGGTCTGGAGGCGGTTCATGAGCTGTTTAGTGGTTCGGGCATAGACTGCATTGCTGTAGTCGAGTCGGCTGCAGATGAGGACCGGGGGGACTTTTTTCCTGGTAGAGATAGGGATCCATTTGAAGATCTTGCGGAGCGAGTGGTGGGTGTGGAAGCAGGCAGAAGAGACGGTGTTGATCTGTTGCTTCATGGTCAGTTGGGTGTCTAGGATAATCCAGAGGATGCGTGCATGGTTGGTGGGGGTGGGGGACCAAGGGAGCAGGGCCACCACGTGTCATCCCAAGGGAGAGCTTGTTCCCGAAGATGATATCTCTGTTTTGTCTGAGTTTAGCTTGATAGTGTTTTGAAAGTAGGTTTGAGTGGTGGCAGTGCCGTCTGAGAGGGACAGGACGAGCTAGGTGTGGTCGACGTAGGAAACGATGTTGAGTCAGTGGGTGCGTGCGATGTCTGCCAGTGGAGTCATGTACATATTGAAGAGGGTGGGGCTGAGGGAGGAGCCCTGGGGGATGCCACAGATGTTGTCTTTGGGTGCAGAGACGTAGGGAGGGATGATACTTTGGCAGGAAATGGGAGGAGCGAGATGGAACGGTAGTTTTTGAGCTCGCTGGGGTAGGCTGAGGGTTTCTTCAGGAGGGTTGTTTGACCTTGGCGTGCTTCCAGGTGCCGGGGATGGTGGCGGTGGAGATGTAGGTGTTTGAGGAGCTCTGTGAGGGAGGCTCCGATTGTTTCTCCTCCCAGGTTGTAGAAGGGGTGCAGGAAGGGGTCCGCGAGGGATCTGTGACATTGCGCCAGTTGCGGCAACTCCTCAGCCCCTTCCTATACAGTTTCAGGGTGATCTGTCAAGTGGGAGGAGGGCAAGAAATAGAGGGAACCACAAAACACATTTTGGCCATGCAATTTACTATAGGAATTATAAACACTGATGCAGAAAAAACGATTGAGCAGAATTACACCAAATTTGGTAGCAATCTAGATCTTTACTCAGACAGCGAGCTTTTTGTGATCTGTTCAGCCATTTTTGGTAAACGAAGGTTCAAAAATAGAGTTATATGGAGCGTTGGTTCTGCAAGTATTCGGCATGATTGCAAATAAAAAAAAAAATAGAGCTTTCTGATTGGCTGAGGGACCATATTTTCTTCCACTCAGCAGTCTCGGTGCCGGTTCTGAGGTACTGCACAATCTGATTGGCTGGCAGTAAGATTGAGAAAAATGTTGTAGTTGACATTACAGGGCACACAAACTCTGTCCATGTTGGGAATTTGACTAATAAATAGAATGTAAGGTCGTAGGATAGGAGTAGCATGACTCCCTGGGCCTTGCATAGGCGGGGTACCAGAAGGACACCAAACAAATAATTAGTCCAGCCAGTCCCATGGAACCACCGGTGAGGTGCCACTGGAGTTCCGTGGGGATCCTGCTCGGCCACACGTGTTCTGTAGCTGGAGTACCGCAGGAGTACCTTGGGAGTACTGCGGAACTGGGAACATAAAAAACAAAAAAAAAGTTGTCCTTGTCGGGGGATTGGCTGCCTGCAGGGGGCTGGGCCTGGTCCTGTGTCCAGGAGCTGTGTCCAACTCTCTACTGCCCATGGTCAAAGTATATGCTGAATGGGGCAGTTGGGCAAATATGATAAAAAATCCACAGAAATTAAATCTTAAAGCTATGTTATAGTTAGGTAAGGTAATGAGATCTTACTTTATCATAAACTAAAAAATAAATTCACTAAAAAAACTAAGGTTAAAGTTACCAATAATAGGTTCCTGTATGGTGAAAAAAACTCTTAAAATCACTGAAAAAAACAAATGTTAAAGTCACATTGTAGATAGTAAGAATTTAGAGTACATTACAAAATCCCTAGGAATCCATGGAGAAAAACAAAGGTTAAAGTGACGTTATAGTTAGGTCTTTTAATGATATAAAAACTAGTGTTTCAAAACAAAACCATTGCTGAAATTTAACAGTAATAGGTCCATATTTATACTTTTTGATACAAAACTGTGCAAACGCTGTTTTGTGTCAAAACGTTTACTGCCGGCTTGCGCCATTCCTGAGCACAAGCGGGGCACCATATTTATGGAATGGTGCAAGCCATAGGTAAGGATTTGCTAGCGTCAAAAGAAAATACGCTAGCCCGGGGGGATGGCGGTAGGGGGAAATGGCATTAGGGCACCAGAAATAACTCTAGGCTGGTTAACACCAACATATATGTCGTTAACCAGCCTAGCGTCATTTCTTGATGCAATAGCACCCAAAAATGACTCCTGTTTTAGCAAAGAGAGGAGTCATGCCCACCACCCCAGTGGCCATGCCCAGGGGACGAGGCATGGCCATTGAACCCAGTGCCATGCAGGGGTGCCCATGGTAGGGCCCCCAATGGCACTTTACAAACAAAATTAACAAATACTTACCTTATTCACCTGCGGTGGGGTCCTCCGTCCACTGGTGTCCCTCTGGTGTGGGTGGGGGTGTTCCTGGGGCTTGGGGTGGGCACCTGTGGGCCCATTCCATGGTGTTTGGCCATGGAAATGGGTCCACAGGTCCCCTAATGCCTGGTCTGACCCAGGCTTTAAATAATGACGCTAAGCAGGCTTAGCGCCATTATTTAGCCCGCCTCCCACCCATGCGCCATTTTTGCACGGGGGATAAATATGGTGCTATGGGCTTAGAGTCATTTTTTGGACAGGAACGCCTACCTTGCATCTCATTGACGCTAGGTGGGTTCACGCATCCAAAAAATGACGTTAACTCCAATATTTTGATACTAGACGGGTCTAGCATCAAAATATAAATATGGAGTTAAGTTTGCGCCGTTGTTGCGTAAACAAAAATGACGCACATACGGCGCAAACAGAGTATAAATATGCCCCATAGTTTACTCAGCTAACAATAACTTGTGTCCCCACCATGCACTGTTTATGACCTGACATATTTAATCATTCATAATGTGTTCAATTACATGATTGATGACATCATTGAGGAGATCTCAAATGACATATTGACAACATCACTGATGAAAATAAACAATAATTGTTTTGGTGAACACAGGAATATGGCAATGATCAATTAATTTGACATGAGTGCCTTGGACTGTGTATTGCTTTTTCTTCTATGAAATTTTATGGAGGAGTGGGGTGGGTTCTCCTTCCAGGTGCACCGTGTGATACGTTTCGCATTCTTTCCAAAATTTGGAGTGGGATATTTGTGAGCGCCTTTCTTATCAACACACCCTGTCGAATTCTGTATCCAAGCTAGTGCTGTTCAATGTACTCTACAAACCAGCACAGCTCTTCACAAAGAGGCCACTCCCTTAAGACACCCAAGTCCCATTAGGTGGCCAAGTCCATGTTACGCACAATCTTCACCCAGGTCTTCATGGAGACTTTTTAGTGCCCCATATGTCTGCTTAGGCATAAGTAGTGCTTAAACGTGGGACAGATCAGACTATCAATGGCAATAAGATCTCCAGAGAACAGGCATACAAATATCTTGACATTGCAAGTGATGCAAGGTGCTCTTGTGTCCACCATATGGAGGCTGTAGAAACAAAGGCCCCGGCCTTCCTGTCCTTCTTCTCAAAACCGTCCAGCTCACTGTGGGGGATGAGCCTCGATCCACTTCTGAAGGTAACAAGGGCCAAATTCATCTCTTACTTGGCTAAGGTTAGCGAGATCCTGCTGGGGAGGGATAGCAAACTTCTAAATACTAGGATTTAGAAGACCACTCTTCGCTTGCCGAGACCCTCATCAGCTGAGCAGATCCGATTGGAACTTGGCCTCCTTGCTCAACGGGTCACATGGGCAGGTGCTTTTTGTCAAAAACTCTGGCTTGTTGGGGGGAAAGGTTTGGAGGCCCTACTATGGGATGACATTCAATCAGGTGGAGCAGACAACTCACTCCCTGAACCTCTAGGAGTGCTGTAACCTGTTGAATGCCAGACAGCTCTGGGCCTCTCCCGTGTCCCAAGACTCCTTCAAGCAAAGCATCAGAAGGTGAGTACGACTTCTCTCACGCCAGCGTCACATGTGTTGGAATGTGACTTTTATAATCAATATTAACATGAAAAGCTTGCAATGTAATCTCTAATGAAACCGCATAAAATGTGTTAATGTGGTACTAATGTACGCGTTTGAAATGTGCCCACGGGGAGTGGCCACCAATGTATACAATGATTAATTAAACTGACTAATAATGAATTAATAATGTACTCATGTATGGTTTGTAATAACGTATCATAATTAGAGTTATGTATTAAGGTTTTGCTAAATTAATCACTAGGCCTTAGTTAGCAAGGGTCTGGGCCTAGCTGCCTGGTCTCATATTAACTGTGTTTTCTAAAGGGCAATGTGCTGCTTTCCTGAAGGACGCGAAGCTGTACTTTTCCAAAAGCTAGAGATATGTGTGTAGCTGTAGTAAATTCTTTCTCATGGGACCCGACTTGCCCAAGGAGACATTCTTGCCGAATGCAACAGTGTAATTCGCAACAAGTGCAAGGTCGCCTGGACTAGGAGAAGACAATGGAACTACTGACTGGAGCGACAAGTGTAACTTTTCTTACCTGACATTCTACCTGTTGAAGACGTCAATCACAGGAGCCAATAAACTGCATGAGAACTGTCTTAGGTGAAGATTCTAGAAAGGTGTGTGATGGATTACTGGACAGAGATAACGATGCACCAAATATTGCCCAATGGGAAATTAGAGACTTGTTCGACAACTTTGATATAACGGCGTGACCCAAGGAGAAATCAGCCATTACTTTGCCATTCTTAGCCATTCTTACTCTGCCATACTTTGCCTTCTGAGAGACTTTATCTTATACTTTAAACCATCCTCATCCTATCCCTTGCCTGATACGCACTTCTCCTCCTTATGAGGGAAGGGTTTCTTGCTATGCCCTACTGAGACTTACCTGTTTTATCCTGGCTGATGGCGAATCAACTGGTGGCCTGAGGACGAAGACTGATCCTGCATGCTGACTCATTCGGATCGGTAACTATCTGCTGATAAACTGTAATTGTCTGTTTGCCTTTTCTTTCTAGGTACCAACTGCTCTTTTGATAGAGGCCATAGTTAGATGTTTTCCAAATTCATGTTGCTAAATTGTTTTGCATGAAGCCCAACATGCTGATGCTAATTCGAGGTTAGTTATAGGAGTTCACTAATATCGGATGCAAAAAGACAAATGACTGAATTCTTGCTTTGTTGAATAATGTACTAATGATACTCTGCTAAAGTAGACTCATATTAACGTTGTGCTTTATTCTAATGTTCATGACCTATGCTTTGATAAAGTCTTACTCGAGTTGCCAAGTTATAGTGGTTTTGATATGCTTATCGATATTGCAACTAATTAATATGATACTAGAGTGTAACTAATAGGGAATAAATATCCTAAAGCTTACTAGATTTGTGTGGTTATTCATGGCTGAAAGGTCATGGTGTGTTTCATTCTTACTCCTTGTTATTGATTAGTTTTGATTGACTGGTTATTGTTAATATTGATTAGGTTATTGACCTATTGATTGAAATGCTAGGCGGACATCTGGTTCTGGGAAGTCCTCAAACGCGGTTAAAAGATTCATTGGCCTAAAACGAGTCCCCTTGTTAGTTAAATTAACAAGGTTTGGATGCGTTATCACATGCATACACTGGTGAAGTGTTCACACTCTTGGGGACTTATCAACTCTTACCAGCTAAGGCATCGACAACCCTGCTTGTCCTGCATGTACACTAAACACAGAAAAAACAAAGTTTATGGCTCTTAAGCTAGGGGACTGGCTGTTTTGGAAACATATAGCCAGGTAGTGTAGGCCTTCAGAAGCAATAACGTGCAGGAGCTGCAGTGCCCATGAGGAATCCTTCCAACGCATCGTTTGCAGCTGCCTTGCTCTGTTAGAGGAAGGGAAGTAACTCTTAAGGCCAGAATGGAACAAACTAGGCATTTGCACATGCCAGTAGGCCATCATCAAAGTACTTAGGGCCAGATTTAAGAAACCTGGCGCTGCACACAGTACAGCACCACTTTTCTTGCGCCCCTTAGCGCCCCCCCTAAAGCCACCATGTGTGCACCGTATCCAAGATACGGCGCACCATGGCGGTAGTTAGGGAACTAGCATCCACATTTTTGATGCTAGTTCGGAGCTTTGCAGAATTAGCGTCACCATTTTTCATGCTAACCCTGCAAAGCCCATTGAGGCCCATTACGAATAATGGTGTGCCTCCTTTTAGCGCCGGCTCTGAGCAGGCATTAAAATTCCCCCCAAAAAATGACACAAAGAAATCTTCTAGATTTCTTTGCGCCATTTTTTCAGCCCCCTCTAACAGGGGAACGCCCCAGTTTCATACATTATGCATGGCACATGCATGATGATGTAACACAAAGGGTTACTAAGTGGTGCAATGAATGCATTGAACCACTTTGTAAATCTGGTGTGGCTTTTTGGCCATCTAACGCCACATTAGCGCCAAAATAATTACTCTATTGCATCATTAGATGGCGCAATGGGCTTTTTAATCTGCCCCCTACTCCAATCAACGGCACTATGAACATCCTGCTGGTCAAGATTGTGGCCCTAGCTGTTAAGTAGGGAGAACACAACCTGTGGTGCGGCATCAGCCACAAGTCCAAGCATCTTATATCATGTAGCATCAGCTCTATGGCACACAGAGGCAAACTTGTCCAGTTGAACGATCTAAGAATAGTGGATCATGCTCAAACGAATGGGCAGCTGCCAAATGTGTTAATATTTTTGCCCTTAACTCAACTCTGCTCTGCACAGTCTCCCTCCTGCACTGGTGTTATTTTTAATCTTCTTTTTACAGTGGAACTTGCTTATGAAATTCCCATTTTATAGTATCATGCAAATAGTTTTGTGTACGTGTATATATTTATGGCACATTGAGTCAAACTATGGGGCATATTTATGAGGCCCTTTTGCTGCCATTGTGTCACTTTTTGTGACTTTGTGTGGCTTTGAATGGCCTTATAGATATGGAGTAAGACAAGGCAGCACAAATCGCTGCGTTGCCTTACTCTGCGCTAGGGAGGTGTTCCATGGGCGTTGCAGTGGGTGTTCCCATGCACCACCCATAGATTTTGATGCATCCCCAGATTTATAAGAACCCGTAAATCAGGGGATATGCCAAAACCTTATGCTTCACTAGGGGAGACACAACAAGGAGAAGTATGTTTATCTCTCCTCGTTTTTTACTCTTTCTAAGTGTGTTGCCTTTTGCAGCACACATAAAAAGAGAAAAAAAACATCCTGGGATTGTTTTTGTGAAGGAAGGTTCCCTTTCCTGCACAAAAGCAATCCTGCCTACAATGCAGACACCCTTGCATTGTGGTGCAAAGGTGCCTGCATTAGCTCTACGCAGCCAAAACAGCACCAGAGCAGTGGGTTAGGATAGGAATATGCCGCATTGCATAGATATGGCACACTCATGCACTTTCCCTTTGACGCAGGGCACTACAGCAAGGTGACCTGCTGCCCTGTATCAAAAGCCCAGAAATCTGGGCCTATGTTTCAGCTTTGAAAGGGAATAGCTGGCCCCCACAACCAACAGCTGCAGATAAAAGTCTGTTGCTATTTCGCACTTCGCACTGTGACTTATCATCTGTTGAAAAAGTCTGCTGCTAGCCTGCACTTACACTTTGTACTTTTGCACAATCCTACCTTCGGGAGGTAGTTTTCTTTTTTTCTTTATAGTTACAAACTTATTTTCTCCTAAATCTAGCCCTGGAACTTGGAGTTGGCTGTAGGTGGCTTGGTACCTGAGCCTCACCGCAGAAGAAAAATCGTTTGACTATTTATGGGGTTCAATTGATCAATGTTAGACTTGACATACTTGACATGGTCTCCCCTGACTTGTTTGCCTTCTGACCTCCTGATTATTGACTTTGTTTTTGCTGGCTTTATGACTGTCAGCACTTTACCACTGCTGACCAGGGTGAAAGTGTGTGTGCACTTTCCCTAAAACATGTTGCCAGTGGCTTACCCATGATTAGCATATTACATTCACCTATAAGTCTGTAGCAAAGTGCACTACATGTGCCAAGGGCCTGTACATTAAATGTTACTGGTGGGCTTGCAGCACTGTTTGTGCCACCCACTTTAGTAGCCCTTTGAACATGATTGAGGCCTGCGATTGCAGAACCTGTGTGTGCAGTTTTAAACTGTCATGGCTGGTAAGCTAACCTTCTTGCCAGGCCCAAACCTTCCTTTTTAATACATATAGGTAACCCATAAAGTAGGCCCTAGACAGTCCCAAACAGTGTATTTAAAAAGTTGGACATGTCCAGGTACAGAAAAACTCTTAAATTAGTTTTTCACTACTTCAAAGCCTATCTCTCACATATGTTGATATTGGGATTACCTTATTACATTTCATAAGTGTAATTTCAAATTGGGAACAGATGGGAACCCAACGTTTGTGTCTCTGGGATCACATTTTAAAATCACAGCTATGGTGAAGTCCAATTTTAAATTCTAATTCTGAAAATCTCTCTTTTAGAAGGTTGGCATTTTCTTACTTTAAATCATCTAGGGCCAGACGTACAAAGGCCTTTTTAATTTCCTAATGGGCCGAATCGCAATTTTGGCCTGTAAAGAAATGCAAAACAGCCTTTTCCTATGTACAAATGCCTTCAGAGAATCGCAAAATGCAATTTCTACCCTCTAGAAATCACATTTTGCGATCCCCTAAATAGGAAATTGAAATAGGGATTTCCTGTTTGTGATTTCTTGGCACATGTACAAAGCATTTCCTAAATGCAAAATGAGCTTTTTGGTAATGCAATTACCATCAACTTTAAGTTGATGGTAACCATGTGCAATTAAAAAAAAAAACACCCGAAAATGTTTTGTTTTTAAAGTGCACTGTGATCTCCTAGGCATAAGTAGTGTTTAAATGTGGGACAGATCAGTGATCTTTCGAGTAATCATAGGACTTGTGTAGGAAAGGATGGTTTTCTGAACAAATTAAATTGAAGATGGTCACTATGTACGGTGAAAAGTAATGACATGCACCCCACTTCCTAACCCTTAAGAAGGGTCGGGTGCTATACACTCTATATACACTTGAAAACGCATGGTATGGAAAATGGGTATACATTGCCCGTATATGTGAATACTATTCAGTTAGGCACACAATTACACCAGGCATAATTTACGCTTGCTAAATGAATGTAGCTAAATATTCATACACTATGCCTGCACCTGCCCAGATATAAATTGAACATTGTTTATATAACACCCATAACTTGATGTCTGTGCATTAGATCTTTGTAATTCGCACCCATGATTCATCTCTGGCCTTATTTTTCTGGCGAGGTTCGAGAATTGGTGTTGACTCAGCATCCAGTGATTTACTAGGATTTTGCACCGGGGTTGCATCCCTTTTGTGGTGCATCCCAGACACAAAATCATTTTTAGTGCTCACTAAGCCATGGAAAACCACTTTGCGTGGTTTAGTAAATACAGAGTAACACAGGGCAGCTCTTAGCGCTGCCTTTTCGTACCTTACCTTATGTTGGGAAGGTGTTCCATGGGTGGAGCATGGGGGTTCCCATGCAGTCACCCATAGATTGTGGCACATTTTCAGGTTTAGTATAGCTAGTAAACCCAGGAGGCATGAAAATTCTACTCCTTTCCCAGTGAGGTGTAACAAGGAGAAATACTTTGTTTCCTCTTTGCCTCTTCTTTCTCTGTGTGCTGCGTTGTGCATAACACAGGCACTGATGCACAGTGGCGCAAGGAAGCCTGTGTTGCCACTAGACAGCCAGTGCACGGAGAGTGCTGAAGAGCATCATATGTTAGTAGGCATGGTGATTCTCAGCTTTCTCCCATTCAGGCAGTGGCGTAACAAAGACCCCCGCAGCCCCTGCGGTGCGGTGCCCCGAGCTCCACGGGGCACCCTCAGCACAGTACCCTGGCCTGAGAGCTCCTGAGTGAGTCTGGAGGGGGATCCCTCCAATAACTGTGCAGGGGGCCCCCTCAAGTTTTGTTATGCCAATGCATTCAGGCAATGCAGCGGAGCAACTTGCAGACCTGCCAACTCACGTGATGCCACTGTGTGGCACCTGATATCGGCTCCCATCACACAGTCACCCGGTGAGGAGCCGATCTCACATGGTTGCAGGGAAAATGAGGTGAAAACCACTGTAAATAGTGGATTTGCAACTCCTTCTTGCAAGCTTTGAACTGCTGAATGTCCATTAAGGGGTTTGAAAACACCCCAAAACATTGGCACCAGCCTCGGCAAGCTTTTTGTTTTTTGGAAGAGAGGGCTTGAGGGCGGATTGGGGGCAGAAGGGGCTCTTAGGTACTTCTCGGCACCAGGCCTCATCCCTTCCATGATCCGCCCCCCTCTCCCATAGGTGAGATTTTTGTAGAAACTTGTCTTACTGCACTGCGTTGCATGAATTCTAAGTAAATCTGCCCTTCAGAGACTTGTGCCAAAAAAAAGACAAAATAAATATGACCTTGTGTAATGTAACTGGTGCTCATGTACAGCGCGCTAATGTCTGCCCTTGGGCTGAGTTGAACCATAAAAAACTGCAAAATAAAATAAAAATAGGCAGGAAGCAGACACTTGAATGTGGAAGAAAGTAATGTAACAAAAATCTGTCAAGACATACCGTGTAGCAACTGGTTTTCGAGAATTTTGGCGCTGGGTGTCAAAATCCAGCGGTTGTTGCTGGTGTTTTAACTCAGCTCAGACCTGACATAACTGTTACTCGGTATGAAGACGACTTTGGGATAATTGGCTTTGCGCGTTGGAATCATTTTGCAGCTGAAACAGCAATTAGAGAACTGGCAGGGAGAGCTGCTTGGGGTGATGCAGGGAGAGATGGCGCTGAGCCAGAAGGGATCAGAGCGGGTCTGTGCTAATAGGGGAAGTTAACGAAAGGGCGTGGCCTGCAGCCGCCATCAGGGATGCGCTGTGAGAAGGCGGAGGGAGCATGCTCTGGGGGCCCAATTCAAAGTGATTTGCACCGCTGGAAGGGCCAGACTGAGAAACCAACAGCAACTCTGGCCAAATGCTCAAACCAGCCCCACTCCTTTTATCTTCTCTCGCAATCTCGCTCTTTCCAACCATCCTTTTTCCTTCTTTCCCTTCTCTGTCTCTGATAGCTTTCTCTCTACCTCCCCCATCCTTCCCTCTCCTTCCCTCTGTCTTGAAGACTCCCGGGCAGTGGTGTAACAAAGGCCCCCGCAGCCCATGCGGTGCCAGGGGTGTGGGAAGGGGCAAGCTCCAGGGGGCCCCCTCAGCACAGCACCCTGGCCTGAGAGCTCCTGGGTGATCCCGGAGTGGGGCCCCTCCTTGTGCTTTGCAGGGGCTCCATCCTGTTTTGTTACGCCACTTAGTTGGGACAACTGACAGAGGCACAACAAGGCCCAGATTTACAAAGGGCTTATGTTGCTTTCGGGTCAGTGGTGTAACATATGCCCCTGCAGCCCCAGCAGTGTGGGGGGCCCTGGGCTCCAGGGGGCCCCCTCAGCACATCACTCTGGCCTGAGAGCACCTGACTGAGTCCGGAGGCGGTCCCTCCATTTTCCATGGAGGGGAGCCCCCTCAAGTTTTGTTACGACACTGCCATGCGTCAGACAAGGTGACGCAAGGCAACGCAAGCCCTTAGTGGGATTTATTAAACTACGCAAAGCCACCTAGTGTGGCTCTGTGTGGCTTAGTAAATCCAGAGTGCAACACTAGGTAGTGCAGATCACTGCTTTGCGTTACTCTATGTTGGGAAAGCATTCCATGGGTGGAGCATGGGCATGCATCCACCCATGGTTTTTGACGCAATCCCAGATTTACTAAGATTAATAAACCTGGGATTTTGTCAAAATGGTACGCCTTCGGAACAATGGTATAACAAGGATAAAAAAGTATTTTTCTTCACTTCTCCTCATTATTTCCTCTTTCTATGTGTCCTGCAAATGCTGCCAAGGACTGTTTTTGTGTAGGTGGGTGTCTCTTTCAGCACAAAAACATTCCTGCCCATAACGCATGCACCCTTGCATCATGACGCATGAGTACCTCCATTTGAGCTAGACAGCACTCAGTGCGCAAATATAGAGAGAGACCTGGAATGCATCGCATATTAGTAGATATGGCACATTTCTGCTCTCTCCCTGTCACGCAATGCCGCACAGCAAGTTGTCTTTCTGTATAGTGTTGCCTGACTTTTTTAAATAGAAATTTGCCCTAAACTGTGACCAAACCAAACTCCAAGGGATCCAGCCCACCCGGGAATTGCCTGGTCGTATAAAAGGCCTGTCCAGCCCTTGTTGCTAGCAGCAGGGTGGTTATTCCATCCTGTCTGCCTCCGGCTGATTTGGAGTGCAGCCTCACATGTTCTATTGTACTCTCAAAGATTGACAAGCCGATGAGGCAGAACCAACTTCTTATGAGCCCAGTAGACACCTAGGCCCATATTTATACTTTTTTAGCGCCGCATTTGCGTCATTTTTTGATCCAAAAGCGTCACAAACTTACAAAACACAGTTGTATTTTGTAAGTTTGTGCCGCTTTTGCATGAAAAAGCGGTGCAAATGCGGCGCTAAAAAAGTATAAATAGGGGCCCTAGGGTTTTCCCCAGTGCTTGATTTGTAAAAGGATGAGTGCTGGTGCCTAAAGCTTTGCTCTGGCAGAGAATACAAAAGTTGCCAAGTGTTGAATTCATCTCAGACCTCTTCCATCCACTACCCAAGGGAGTAGCCAGAAAATGAAAATAGCCCCCACTTTGAATGAAAATGCTGATGCCACCAAGCAAGTGCAGCAAGTGAGTCGAACCCTCTCTAAAACAGCTTCCTTGTCTTTATCTTCCTTGCATCTATCTATTAATTTACTCACCCGTTCATCCACCTGCTTCGCTTTTATAGTCTGTCGTCCATTCATTATTCCATCCATCATTCAAACTTTTCCCAATCCATCATTCATCCACCCCTCCATCCAATCTGTCATCCGTGAACTCATCCACCCATCCACTCTGCCATTCATTTATCCACTCTGCCCTCCATCCGTTCATCCTGCAATCCATCCATCCATCCAGACACTCTGCAATCCATCATTTCATCTATCCATCCACTCTGACATCCATCTATTTACTCTGCCATCCATTCACCCATCCACTCTGCCATTCATCCATCAATGCATCCATTCTGCCACCCATCCATCCATCCATCAAACCATGCAATCGTCAACTCTGCCACTCATCCATTTATCTTGCCATGCATCCATCATCCATCTATCCACTCTGCCATCCATCCATCCATCCTTCCATTATGCCATCAATTTGCTCATCTTTTCACCCACACATCCATTCATCTGCCCTCCTTTCACCTATCCAACCCTTACTCGGTCATCATTTTGCCTATCCATCCACCTATCCATTCACTGCCATACATCGATTATTCCACCCGTTGACTCATTACTTTACTTTGACATCCTTTCACATGTCCATCCACCTATCATTCACTCATCCCTTCATTCATCTACCCACGCATTCATTCATATTTCCTTCTTTTTACCCTCCCTTCCAATATTGCTTCTTCTTTACTTGTTCTATTTATCCAGTTGTTGTTTTTCCTTGCCCCTGTTTGTCTTTTGTTGGCGCTGTATTCCAGTCTTAATGATGAGCTTTTGTCTGCTCTGTAGATGCTAAAGCGGGGTTCACAACACCCTTGTCACTATCAGGTGATGCTGCCCCTTTACCTCTAATTTATCTCATCTGCCAAGGTCGTAATCGGGCCCAAAGTGCCTAGAGTCTTCTCCTTAGCCACTTGGGAGAGTTAAGCGATCACCACCACAGCTCCCATTTTTCCCATGTTCATGCGTGATGCGCTGCTCAAGCCCCAGTTTTTTTCTTTGAATTCTGCGACTTGTAGTTCTGTTTTATCATAGACTAAATAAGACTACAATTCCCAGAATGCAAAGTGTAAATCTAGACTGGAGTGTCACATCATGCATGGATCTTGTAAAACCTTGGCAGGGCTGCACAGCCTACGTGTATATCAGATGGGATAGAAAGGATTCCCCACAGAGGGAGGCCAAGAGCACTCACATCATGGGAGCTGAAATGAGACAAGTGAAAAGATGCATGTCTCATTTTGGTCTTTGCTGTTGCTAGATACCTTTCTCCAGCTTCAGCACCTCAGCCTTCTTATTGGCCATTCTTATTACATCTTTGTTTCTGCATCACTCTGTTTGTCTGGCCTCTGCCTGTTGCATGGTATTGTACAGTACCCCTCTTATTTATTTTGCCCTTTCTCAAATGCAGTGACACCCTCCCCTGAGTGCAGCTGCCATATGTAACAACCTAAAAACATAACAATATGTAAACTTTTCTCAATCCCCCTTCTGGGGGCCAGGGTGCAAGCGTGGGTTACTGGGCCCAACTGTGGTGGTTGAGGCCTTTACTCCTGATGCTCCAGGGCCTGGCCTTCAATGGGTCTTAGGCGATATGTACCCCTGGAAAAGTGTGGCACAGTGGTTAGAGTGGCAGACCCTGATGCAAAGATCTGGTCTGGGACCAGGGTTCAATTCCCACCTTGGCAGGTCTTGGGCTCAATTCCATTGGACCAGATAATTTGCACCTTGGTGCCTAATCGAATTAATGGGTCCCACTCTGTAACTCTGGGCAATAGCTTGCTTAATCTTCACAGTGCTTGGATGCTTGGCTTCACCCTGTGGCTGTCCAGGAGTGGGCACCTCAGAGGGAAAAGCCAGGAGGGGCTCCACAGTGGTATGCATACAGCGCCTTGAGACCCTAACAGGTGGGTAGTGCGCTATACAAGTGCAAAGTTTACAGTTTTCAGCACTTGACTTTCAGTGAGAGCATGTGTTGAGCAGTTCAAGACTTCTCAGGGAGGAGGTAGGTCCAAGGTGAACACAGGATGAAGAATCAAAATCCATCCAGGAAACTCAATACATGAATCTCCAGCCAGATTCTTGCTTTTATGACAGAAGTCATATTTATATACAAACACAAAGTGAAATACAACACACCATGAATATACACATCCCTTCGAAGGACGGCGCTTTAACATTATCTGGACAGGCTCCTGGATTCCACTTACCCGTCTACTGACAGTGGTTATTCCCCATTTATGACAGATTGCGCTAATGCGCTTGAGTCTTACAAGTCCCACAATGGCTTCTTTATAAGTCAAAGTGCACCATAGCGAAATGTGGCAGACAAGGTCTTGTACTGTGATATCATCCAGGTAGGCCACTCAGAACTCCTCCTGCACACGGAGAGCATGGTTCATCAGGTGCTGAAACGTGGCAGTATTCTTCAACCCCTAGGCACACCTTTTAAATGTTACAACCCCTCCTGTGTAAATGCAGTCTTCTCCGTGGCACCAGGCACTAAAGTGGTCAAATGAAGGTGCCCAAGTACCTTGCAGCAACAACTGGATCCACAAGCTCATCTGCTCTCTCGGTTGGCTGGGCATCAGACATAGCCACCTCATTGAGGGCTCGATAGTCCGCACCGAACCGCAGGTCATTAAACGCTTGCTTTGGTACTAGACCCACAAGACCAGGCCATGGATTTGAGATCGCTCAATAACCCCCACGTGCAGCATTTTGCCAACTTCCACTTTAATGCATTCCTGAACCCAGTGCTTAATTTGTAAGTAAAAAGGTGCCGGTGCCCAAAGCCCTCCTCTTAAATTCGCAGCTGCATCAATTAAATGTTTGAACACAGAATACTGAGGCAGCGTAATCCTGAAGCCATCTCGGGTCTCTTCAATCCATATAAAGCCAATCCCTGCCCCTTCAGCTTACTCTTGCAGCGTTCTACTTTCTCCCTTTGTGACGCTTTTTTCTTTTTCCCTCCCTCCGTCTGTCCCATATGTGTCTTTGGCTCTCAGCAAATGTTTGAGGCAAAAGAATAAGCCCCGGCCCTCAAAAATAAGTGCTGGTGCTCAGCACCGGAAACAACATGCACAAATTAAGCACTGCCTGAACCTAGTCAGACCTTCTGTGTTCCTGCCCTTCACTGGCAGACTGTCTCCTGTGTCTGTCATGCACACAGAGAAGTGCCAACCCTGGAGTCATCAGGACGCGGTTGGAAAACGATCCCAACACCTCTATACGTTCCCTCCACTGCTAAGGCATTTACTCAGGGGCTACCTGCACCATTTGCACAGTGCTGTCCTTCACATCACTATGAACAGCTCTGGGAGAGCCTCTCTGTCTCCTTCAATGTCCCCTGCCAAAACCATGATATTCAGTACATAATCTATTTGAAGGTAAAGCTTCACTTCGTTCACATGGATCTCCATCTTGGGTTCCGTTGTGCCACCTGTGTCCATCAAGTTGTTAAATTCAGAAACCTTCTGAACCACTTTTGATTGCCCACACCATTTGTCTTCCAGAGCTCAGTGACAAATAGAGGCCAACACCAATACCTCCTGCCTCTCCTGATGCCCAGTCAGTGTAGCTTCTGCTCGTACCATTCCTTCATCAACACTTGGCTAGCCTGAAGGGTTTCCTTTGATTGGCTCATGTATTGTGCTCTTAGCTTCCTGAGGCCAATCAAATAGCCCACCGTATCCTACTTAACTGAAAGTCGATCACCTGCATGATAGTCTGTTGACCCTAGCAGGCTTGCATCCTTACTATGTCCACCAGTCAGAGTGAGCAAATTGTGACCTACCTCATTAATATACATGAGGCCGGTGAGTTTGCAATGAATGCCCAACTGAAACTTTACACTCTGAACTATTGGTACATAGGTGAGTTCCCCCCCAAAATATATTGGTCGCAAATTACCACCAGTTTTGTTACAACTAGTTTTTAATTAATCTGCCTCTTATTGCAGAATTTTAACCTTCTTGTACTTTGGTGAGTGGACCCTGCACCGGGTGTCCATACTGATATTTAAAGGGAGTGAACCCACCTTTCTTCTATAGAATCTCTCTGTAGGCAAACAAAAGACTTGGCAAGAGAAGTTCCCACTTTCTCCTGAGGTTCTCTGGCAGAGTTCCCATCATGCTCCTAGGTGTTCTGATAAACCTCTCCAACAAACCAGACTTTCTGAGTGACTTCCTGATCCAGAATGCACTTCGGCTGATGATCTGTATCCTCAGCAGCACCTTCAGAGAAATGCTGCTAAAGCCCTCACTTCCGCTATCACTGGATTCAAGCTAGCCTGACTGATGAGGGGTGATACCCCGAAACCGAACCCAGGAGTCTTGTTTCTGGCCCAAGGTGGACCTGGCCTGGCAGTTCAGGCTGAACTGTTCCCATGGGGAGCAGGGTCAGGACTGATCTGCATAGGACTGAGTCCAAACTGGGGTGGCATGATGAGCAAAAAAAGGATAGATTGGAATGGGGCCCGAGCGCTTGCCAGAGGCTGAGGTTACATCAAGCATTCCATCCTTCACCTTGTTGGTTTCGCTTTCACTTTCAGAGCAGCCAATATCTGCTCCATTGAAGACAGACTGTGATCCAGTTTCTCGTATTACTTACAGGCGCAGGGCTTTGCTAGCAGATGCGGATTTATTACGCTTCAGGCATGCTTTAAAATTACATTTCTTCCTCTCTCTGTACATTGGCAGCAGTTTCCCGCACATTCTCATTGAAGGAAAGCAATTTTGAAGCATGCCTTCAGGACAGTTAAAGCTCCTACCTCAGGGAGCTCCTCTTGCCTGAGCAGCAGGGGGTGGGGTGCAAGGGAACAACAGGATGGTTCGACTCAGCACCCCGCCCCCTTTGGCCTCATAGGCGCGCAGTGCATTGTGGGTCTGGAATGATGGCATTAACATATGCCACTCAAAAACCCCTGCAGAGCGGATGCAGAGCTCTGCTTCCCCCCCCCCCCCCCCCCCCCCACCATCTCCTGCAGCGCAAGTGCACCACGAGACGGGAAAGAGGAAGGTGGATTGTGGTGGGGGCTGCGTTAATGAACTGCTTCGGGAATTTAAATTGATTTTTTTAATCAGATATGGGATATTAGCAACACCTGTCCATTTGCCAACAAGTGAAAGCAAGAATCAGTCAATTAAAGCTCCCCCACTGCTCGAGACACAAGAAAACCTGGGACGTACAGTTAACCCCTTGCAGCTTGGCACTAAAATCATGCACAGTTGTTTTTTAGGGGCAAATATACAAAGGGGCATATTTACAAGAAACTGGCGCATCAGTGCTTAGGCGCCAGTTTTCTTGCGTTGCCCCGCCCCACCTAACGACACCATGGATGCACTGTATTTTCAATACGCGCACCGTGGCGCACGTTAGGCCAATAGTGTCAACATTTCTGTGGCGCTTTGCTGCACTAGTGTCAAAAATGTTGACGCTAGTGCAGCAAAGACCAAGGAGGCCCCCTGCTTAAAATGGGTGCGTCATTTTAACGCCTGCCCTAAGCAGGCTTTAAAAATGACGCCAAAGATGCTGCAACAAAATCTTGTAGATTTCACTGCGCCATAAGTGTGGGCCTCCTAACACCGGAACACCCCCTTTTCATACATTATGCCTGACGCAGGCATAATGTGGCGCAAGGGGTCGCAAAGTGGATCAATGCATGCATGGCACCACTTGTAAATATGGCGCTGCGAAAATTTCTTCCTTGAGTCACATTAGCGTAAAAAAAATGACACTAGTGTGGAGCATGGAGGCTCTAAGGCCTTGTAAATCTGGCCCAAAGTATTTTTGCGATCACAAACATTCTGATACTGAGTTTGCAGCTGCAAAATTGCTTTTTATAATGTATGAATTCTATTTTAGGAGTTGGTATATTTTTACCGACTCCTAAAATGGGTTGTGAGCCTAGACTGAGTTGATATTTCGAAATGACGTGTGATGGGCATACCATATAAATAACGAATCAGTATGTGATATATATTCATGTTTTTCATCCATTGCCCGTCAACTTCTGAGTTGAGGTGGTTACATATTCACAAAAGGGAAGGACAAGGGTTCATCTTTGGGAATGGAGAAAAAAAAAGTTGTTGGAGAGTAGGCAGTGGTTCAGAGGAACAACTCTTAAAGAAACTTTTTAAAAAAAGTAAACTTTTTGTGAACACGGAACCATTTCCTTTGAGAAAAATAGGCTGTTTAAAAAAAAAAAATGTTTATTTACTTAAAAGGATCACCAACATGCCTCAGGGCAGTGAGCTGAACCCAGGGATGCTTTTCAAGTCTTGAGAAACAGCTCCAGTTCAATTTGCTACTCAATGAAGTGGGAACACTGCTGCTTCTTGGGGGTTGTAGTCCACAAGCCTATGATACTTGTCAGCCCATTGGACTACAACTCTCAAGAAGTGCCCCAAGACCTGCTTGCGTGGGCTGGTTTTGCAGGCCATGGCCACTGGAATTATGCACCACTGGCTGACCAAATTATCACGCAGGGTTGACAAAATTATGCTGCAAGAATGCGGCAAATCTGTGACAGTATTGTTTTGTTATTTTGTCATTTGTCATTTGTGTGGTAAAGGTTGCACCTCATTAGTACCAGTTTGCCAGGTAAATGCAACAATTAGTCACATAAAGCTCATCAGTTAACATTTGCTAAAGGTCTGCCATTGTGTGGAACAGGGCTTTGCCACTAAAATTAAAAACAAAAAACTTTTGATTCATTTTTAGCTAGAAACAGTTTTTTTTGGTTGAAATCTGAAAATTATTCAGCAGATGGTGAATTATTTCTCAAATCCATAATTATATGGAAAATGCCACAGAATTATGTTATTCCAGTGGCCCTGCTTATATAGCCCAGCAGCAGGTGCGGACTTGTGCATGGGAGGAAGGGAGGTGTGCGTTGAGGTCCTTAGCCCCTCCCATAGGCGGACTGAGCAGGTGGAGTGATGGACGGTGCGGCAGCAGGGCCCTCTCAGGGGCCTTCTTCAGGACCTCCACGACCACTGCAGCCGAACACTGATTCGCCAGCAAGAGATGTCCTTTTTAGGGGCTACAACGTCATTCTGCTGTGTCAGGGGGACGCCGCAGGTGTACTCATCACGGCGGACTACCTGTTCCGGTCTCCTCTACTGCCACGCCTGCCTGCCACGCCTACTGGAAAGCGCTACTTAGTTCTTGCACATTCCCGCTGCTAACGGGGCTGCAATGCCATTCTGCTGTGTCGGGGGGATGCCGCAGGTGTACTCATCGCAGGGGACTACGTATCCCAGTCTCCTATACTGCCGCGCCTACAGGAAAGCTCTGCTTAGCGCCTGAACAGCCCCGCTGCACAGGCCCGCTGTGCCAAGGACGGGCCTATCTTCGCCGTCATCGCCTGGAGGAGGCTGGGCCACCCTCATTGGTTGTACTATTTCTTCATGGACATTGGTGAGTTATATTGGTCCTTTCCTATAGCAATAACGGTGGGGTCTGCAGATGGAGCAAGGACTATGGGCAAGAGAAAAGTGACTGGTGAGAAAGGCAACTTCATTGCTAGATCCAAACAGGAAGTCAAACAGGAACCGCGCTTGATTAATTTCTTGCCCATGCGGTAGGAGTGATTACGAAGGAGATAGACCTAGCGGAAAGCCGGCTGTCTCTTGATCTGGATGTCGAGCCATGTGTATTGCCGTCTTGTTGTAAGCCGACACTTTTAGCCCCATCTAGTGATGCTCCCTTCAGTCCATCGAGCTTGTCCAGTGCAGCTGACTCTAGCGAATCTTCGACAGTGTGTAGTAACTCTACCGTGTTGGCTGGTCTTGCCTGCCGCATTACCAGTTCTGATGATCCTGCCGTAAGGAAGAAAACGAAGACTAGGCACGGGCCTGTTGACCAAAAACCAAGTTCCTGAGGTCACCCGCTTAAAAGGCTCCCCAAAGCCAAGGTCTCCCACTGACCAGCAGTCTATTACAACTCGGGGTGACTAGTAAAGAGTTGGACAAGGTTTTAGCAACTGCATTGGACGCTCTTGTGGCTAAGGTTGAATTTGCAGTGGCTTTGTTAAAGAATCCTTTGGCTCTTAAGATCAATGAGCTTAAGGAAACAGTAACAGCTCTTGCAAGCAAACATGACTCTCTGATGCCACCTGCAGCCATGTTGCGTCCGTCCACATGGGCTCCAGTAATTGCTCAGGCTGCTTCGAAAGAGCCCAGGTGTACTTCGGCTAAGAAGACAATACCCCATGACAGAGTGTTTTCTACATCCAATGCTTCAGCAAGGGGAGTCATTGAGCAGGCCAACTGAGAATCCTGGCCCAGTAAGGAGTGGACAGCGGGATCGAGGGGCATCTGGGGGTAGATCCGATATTCCATGTTGCAATACAGCTTCCAACAATTACAACCAGGGGGTTCTCTCCTTGGTTTGGACTTACTACCGGCCTGTTGTCCATATGTGGTAGTGTTAGCTGGAGTTCCATCATTGGCTTTGAAAAACAAAGTATGCCATTGGTTAACTTGGAATGCAAACTTTTCAAACCACGGCACGTATTTATAATTTTTTAGCACCACATTTGCGTTGTTTTTTGATGCAAAATCGGTGCAAAAGTACAAAGTACAATTGTGTTTTGGAAGTTTGTGCTGCTTTTGCATAAAAAAATGACGCAAATGTGACGCTAAAAAAGTATAAATACGGACCCATGATTATAATGACATCCTTTTAGTCCGGAGGGTGGGCTGGCTTGGTCGTTCAGTAAAGTCAATTGGAGGGGATTGTGTTGTGATTAACTGGAGGTATCCAGCATTGGCGTCACGTTTGCTTACAACAGGACGCAAGGAGGGTAGATCGGTGGGTGGTGCTGCTATCAACACTCTTCGTCTAGGATATTTTTACAAACCAGTCCTTCCTAAAGGGCTTCAGGACCGTAGGTCCCAGTCACCAAGTCTGGATAGCGTGAATCCCCCAGCTGTTCTAATTAATAACAAATTTCCAATAGGCAGGGGGACCTAGTACGCCTGCTCCCAGTGAGCTGACTGGCCATGTCGATGCTGGTCCCTCCCCCTTAGTAGTTAGCGGGTTGGAGGGAGACGGTGCACAGCATCTGTCGACAGTTGATGTGCCCATAATTAATGCTGGGAGTGCTTGGTCCCAGGACTATCCTGGAACTAGAGTTATTTTATAGAACATTACTGGGAAAAACAACAAGCTGGCCCGCCCAGTGTGGGGAAACTTTGTTGATCGCTTCAACCTATGCTTGTTTCAGGAGACCTGGGCTACTAAACCCTGATTTAGTTGTGGGTTTGCTCATTTTGATTGCCCCGCACGTTCTTCAGAGAAAGGTCGGCCCTCAAGGGGGGGCTTGCTATATGGGTTAAAACTTCCCTGCTATGTTTGGTCAAAGAAATTGACCTTGCTTCCCCTGATGGTTTGTGTGTTGTACTACAGTTTCCCACAGGCGTTTGTTTTAGCATTTACAATGTCTATTGCAGGAGGGTGGGCACAGGGGCTCATCTTCCAGCCATTGAGTTGATAAATTTGCACTTGTCAGTACTCCCATCCGCCTAGTTCAGTTCAGAGGCCGCGTATTCTGATCCTTCGCATTGAATTGCCCCAAGCTTCTGGTTCTTCCTGTAATGATGCAGTTTTGTCTTGTCACAATCTGAATGTTTTCTTCTCATTCTCCAAGATCCTTGGGCTTCAATCTAGATACTTCTTCAGCATCATGTCAGATGTTCCAGGTCTTTACTTTGTAGTAGGAAGGGTCGCCTGCCCGAAGAGCTGCTTTTCAGTCCCTATTTTGAACATATCTGAAGTAGTGTTCCTAGTTTCCAATTTATGAGCTACTCGATCCAGCATCTTGGTTGGCGTGGACGACGCTAAACTAAATATGACGATCGTCAATTATTATTTTACCCTGGAAAAGATCGTTCTAGATCTCCTCTCAATGATCTGGAAGTAAGGGCCTGATTTAGAGTTTGGCCGACGGGTTACGCCATCACAAACGTGACGATCTCCCGTCTGTCGTTTTACGATCCCATTATATCCTATGGAAATCGTAACACAGCGGATGTGATATCTGTCACGTTTCTGACGGAGTTACCCCATCCGCCAAACTCTAAATCAGGCCCTTAGTTTCTGCAGCACTTTTGGGTGATATTTCCAATTTGTCTGGTGATTTCAATGCCGAGGTTGCGTCTGGGTATATTCAGATCATACGTTGCCTTGGAGTAGGACGTAAGCTGGCCTATTCTTGATCCAATGTTTAATTAAGGCGAGTCTGATAAAAGAGGGAGAGCTCTCTGAGGCATTTTAGAGGATGAGACATTACAACACACCTGTGCAACAAAAGTTCAAGGTGCGTCTTATTCTGTGATTGCTTATACTTTATCTCAGGTCACTTTTTACATTTTTGTTGGTTATTTCATATTGCTCTGTGCTCAGAGAAAATAGAATAAAATACTGAGGGGCATATTTACAAGGAAGTGGTGCATCATAGATGATACACCACTTTTCTTGAGCCCCCCCACCGCACCTAAAGACACCATGGTTGCACCATGTTTACAATACGGCGCACCGTGGTGGTCGTTAGCACAATAGCTTTGATGCTATTGTGGCGCTTTGCTACACTAGCGTCCAAAATTTACGCTGGTGCAGCAAAGCACAGGAGGCCCATTGAATATCATGGGTGTGTCATCTTAACACCAGCTCGGAGCAGGCGTTAAATATGACAGACAAAATGGCACAGTGAAATGCTGAAAATTTCACTGTGACATTTTTCGGGCCTCCCTGCGCCGGAATGCCCCCCTCGCATACATTATGCCTGACGCAGGCATGATGTGGCACAAGGGGTTGCAAAGTGGCGCAATGCATGCATTGGGCTACTTTGTAAATCAGCGTGGCAGAAAAGCCACCTCAGTGCGCCTTAGCGTCAAACAAATTACGCCATGGCGGCTCTAAGGTGGTGCATGGGGCTTGTAAATATGCCCCTGTATACTTTAGATAGGAATACAGAGGCAAATTTCCCTCAGTTGATGGAACTAGGTCAGAGAAGGCAAGTTGTAGTTATTTCGACATGGGATCTCTAAAGAATCCACTTGCGGTATATGGATGGAAAGTGTGTCCAGGAAGTTGTCTCCTGAAGCTATCATATCTCAATACGAAGCCTTTGTTTGTTCTTTTTTTCTTTCGTGGAGATAGTTATCTCCAATTAGTGATGACCGGTACGAGGACAACCGGACCAGGATTAATGAAGATTACCTGTAAGTAATAGAACATTTCTTACTCTGCATGCTTTAGCACACACTTCAGCACTGCCTAAGTAGTAAGTGACCTCTATGGCAATGAATGAACACCATGTTGATAACAGCAGTGCCCAGGAACTTACCTGCATTATGTGAAACAATGTCTTCTTCCTCTTGGGATCCAGGTTCAGGGCATCTCCATATGCAAATATAGGAAATACCACCAGCTTATCTGCTTGTAGCGGTAACACCTGTTTCCCGCCTGCTAATGTCTGTAATTTGGGCACTTACCCTTAGTATTTGTAAGTGTGGCAAGTGTTAATTGTCTGCTTTTGGTTCTTGCTTTTTGTGGGACATTCTCAGGTGTGTAAGTGTTACTGACTCACTTTAAATGTGGCAGAATGACTGCATGGATCATACAGAATAGGACATTATTGGGGAATGCCACAAATTCTGTAATTCCCTGTGGTGTTTCTAATTCCTTTGCATTTCAGAGTTACCTGCAGACTCTGAAAGAGTACTAGAGTTTCAACACACAACCATGAACTGTTATTCTCTCAAAATGATGATATCATCTGCAAACTTAACAGTTGCAAAAATAGAAAAAAATTACACAAAATAGGATAACTTGCCAAAGATTCGTTTAAACACAGTACATATGCCTGATTCAAGAACAACTCTGTAAAAAATGTTTTATTAGGATATCTCAGGACTATCTTGGGATTCAGGAAGACTTCCGGTACTCCAGGGATGAAAGGACATTTGCACCTTCTCAGGAGTGCTCACCCATATAAAGTTTTTTTCTTTTAGAAATGTAACGTGCACATTCTTGAATTATGAACCATAATGCATGATTACATTTGCACTTATTAGCATAAATTTGTCCTTCTAAAACCCTTATTCTGTACACCGAGCAGTTCTGTCCATCTTTTCACCCTGAAAACAAATGTATTCCTGCCCTTCTTTGGCGTAAATGTAAGGCCATTAACAGTGGTGGCTGGTGACCTTTAATGGTGGTGGGGCGTAAACCTTGGTTCGAATTCCAATGAACGTCTTCTTGAAGGGTCCTCTCACACTTTCTTGCACTAAGGGCCTCATCTACAAAGATTGGGCTCAGGGCAGCGCTGCAGCACCGTAAGTCTTTTTGCTGGACTGCCCTACGCCATATCCAAAGGGCTGGAATGGACCATATCCGCGCGACACGGTGCATTCCTGTCCTTTCAGCCAGCGCCGGTCACACGTTGGTGCCTAGCACCAACGCAGGCACCTCTGTTCTGCATTGTTGCCAGGATTGTTTTTGTGCAGGATGGGACACCTTCCTTCACAAAAACAATCAATGGAGGCGTTTTCCTGGTTCTGTGTGTGTTGCAGAACGCAGCACACATGGAAAGAGGAAAAAAACTAGGAGAAATGAAAACATTTCTCCTCGTTATGCCTGCTCTGGGGAGGCATAAGGTTTTGTCGCTGCCCCAGGTTTACGTGACTTTGAAAATCTGGGGAGCATCAAAATCCATGGGTGTTGTGTGGGAACACCCACCATTACGCCCATGGAACGCTTCCTTGACACAGAGTAAGGCAACACAGAGCTTTGCGCGGCCTTGCCTTACTCCGTATCTATGAAGCCATGCATAGCCACGCAGGGCGGCTCTGCGTTGCCTCATAGATATGATCGAGAGGCGTGAGCCACCGCAGCAGCTAAAAAAGTGATGCTCCAGCACCCCAGGCCTCTCGTAAATAACCCCCTAAGTTTACTGTCTCACTTTGACTCACTCAGTCTTACTCTGTCTCACTAATTCACATAGTCTCACTCATTCTACTCTACTCTGTCTGACTCAGTCCCACTCATTCTCACTCATTCTGAATTTGGTGACTCAGTCTTACACACAGTAACATTCAGTTACACTCACTGTCATTCTCCCTCTCTCACTCACATTCATTCTCACACATAATCGTCATTACTGTCACTCATTCTCACTCACTCTCACTCACTCCTTCGCTGACTCTCTCTCACTTTAACTCACACAGAGTCACACAGACATGCTGACAGAGTTGGAATGGCACCAGCAGCTTCACGCACCTGTGTCAGCGATCAGACAATGCCACTAGCTGCCTGAGTTTGTTGCTAGACCCGAAGCGGGTCTGCATTTTATTTTTAGGTTACCAAGAGTGATTAATTATACACTCTTGATTAAAAAAAAAATAGAGTACAAAACAAGGAGGGTGTAGTGTAGCTGTGGAGCCCATAAATAAGAGCCTCCGCTGGTCCAGGGACATCCATCCATCAAACCATTCCATCCACTCAATTGTCCATCCTTTCATTCATCTACTTCCCTTTCACCCATCGATTCATCAATCCATCCTTTTGCTCATCCATGCGCCCTTTCGCTCCATCTATTCATCCTTTCATTTCATTCATCCATCATCCCCCCTTTGTCACATCCATTTATCCACCCTTTCAGTCAGCCATCCATCGTTACACCCATCCATCCGCCCTTCGTCCCATCCATCCATCCACTCGTGCAATCCTCCGTTTTCCCTTTCACTCAGCCATTGATCCTTTCAATCACTCATCCATCAATTTACCCTTTCACTCATCCATCCGTCCTTTCATCCAGACATCCATCTACCCTGCCTTTCACTCATCCATCTTTACATCCATCCTTTCTCATCCATCCTTTTGCTCATCCATCCGTATTTTTACTCCATCCCTTCATCTACTCATCTATCCTCTTACACTTCCACTCATCCATCCAACCTTTCACTCATTCATCCATGCATCTGCACATCCACCATTGCATTCATCCATTCATCCACCCATCCTTCCTTTCAGTCACTCCCCCCCAAGTTCATTTGTCTGTGGAGCTGCAGACAGAAGAGGCCTCTCAAGAACCCTGCCCCCAATCTGCTAAAGCAGGGTGGGGTTTTTGATGCCCCTTAAGCTTAACTGCACACTTACCTCTTCCTAGTGCTCTAGTGCACTTGTTGTCTGCAGCTGGTCCCTTCCCCCTCTTGGGCCTCTAGGAAGTGGAGATCAGGAGCTCTCTGTCCTGCTCAGCTCCATAACAGTGTTTTTCAAAGTGAGAGCAAATGCAGCACTAAACACAATACTGCCAGGAGAGCAGTCCCCTGCACCCCTCCTACAGCTTGTCCCTCTGTGATGACCAACAAATTGTTGCCACCCCCTCCCTCCCTGTCCTCATCAGCCTGCCCCACCCCCAGCCATTGAAGTGAATGGACCCTTGCTAACTCCTCCCAGGGTCACTGTTTATGGCCCCAAAAGCAACCGGATCCGTGCATTATAATTCAGCCCTCCCTCTCCTGTGATGTCTCTGCTGTAGCTTGTGCTGCAGGTTCACCGACTGACACTTGTACAGTAGGACATCTGCAAAATTCACTAGAGTTCACCCAAGAGATTCAGCACTGTCTCCCAGCTGTAATTTCCTTTCAGCTGCTCTGTCTTTATTTCCCTGTTCTTGCCTCTCTCCTGAAGGTGGCAGGACAGGCCCCCTGTGCCCATGAACACCTGTCACCTTTGGTGAACAGTTTGCAAACCATTTGAGAACAGACACAAATGTGCAGGCTTGTATATGCCTCCAACATTTTCAGGTAATCCTGCCAGGACATCCCACAAGCCGGCCCAATAATGAGACTTATTTTCATTTTAAAATTATAACTTACTGTGTCATTTTAAGAGTGAGCGAAACCATTTACATGCTAAAATCCTTATTTTTATGAATCACGAATTTGCAATTCGAAATTATGCTATTTTCACTCTTAAGCATCCCCTGGCTGTGCAAATACTTTTGCCAGTTGATCCCTTTGAGATTTAACTACCTACTACTCAATGTATGAGTGCACAATTAAAGGTTTTTAAGTGCAAACCAGCTTTGACACATTTTTAATATGTTTTGGTTGGTTAAATCTTATTGGGCCTACTTCAGAATGAAACTAAACCGTAAATTATCAACTATTTTTAAATAATCGATTAAAAAGCTCAATGCAGTTTTCTAATCAGTGCCCAGGTTGGCAATGTCTATCCAGCTAGATATTGCAAATCCAACCTAAATATATCGTTTTTTGTGTGATATGCACAAATATAACCACAGAGATTCAACCTTCACAAAAATGCCTGATGGTTTCTTTTCAGACCACTTTTTTTGGAGGCAAGGAAAGGTTTTCGCTAATTTTCTGCTTTTGCTGAATCTTTAGATAGGTTCAAAAGGAAGTGATAACTTTCAGCTGCAAAAATCAAAGTATGAGGTTCTTGAAAGCTTTAGATCACTTAGGCCCATATTTAAGAAAAAGTGGCGCATCAGAGATGATGCGTCACTTTTTCTGCTCCCGCTACTGGCACCTAACGACACCATGGTTGCGCCATATTTATGATATGGCGCAGCATGGCGGTCGTTAGTTCAATAGTGTCAACATTTTTGATGTTATTGTGGCACTTTGCTACGCTAGCGTCAAACATTTTGACGCCTGAGTAGCAAAGTGCAAGGAGGCCCGTAGGTTTCTATGGGTGCGTCATTTTAGCTCCTGCTCCGAACAGGCGTTAAAAATGATGCCAAAAATGGCACAGTGGAATCTGTTAAATTTCACTGCGTCATTTCTGCGCGTGTCCTAGCAACGGAATGCCCTCCCTTGCATACATAATGCCTGGCGCAGGCATAATGTGGCGCAAGGGTTTACAAAGTGGCGCGATGCACGCATTGTAAATACGGCGCGTGGAAAAAGCCACTTCAGCGCTGCCTTAGCTTAAAAAATTATGCTACTGCAGTACACAAACGCAGTGAGGGCATTTTTAAGATGGGGTTTTGGAGGTGAAATGCTATTTTATGTTCATGGATTTTATTGCATGCTTTAATTAGTTCAGTCTGCCAAAATGCTCTCAAAATACACATTGATGATTGTTATGCCCCACATTTAAACAAAAGGCCATCGCAAATGCCTGTGCTTTTGAATACGTGTATCCCTGATGTGGGTGTGCCCCTTTTGAACATGTGAATGTCATGTGTGTGTTTGTGCAGGATGGCAATGGGTGGTGGCTCCAATGTATCTCATGTCTGCTGAGTTAGGAGGCTGCCTGACATTTCATAGTTTTTAAATGGCAGAGTTCTGTCTGGATTGGCATGAGCCTCCTTAATTGTTTCTTATTTCATATCTCGAATACTTTACCATCTTTCCTTGAACCTAAATTTGTACAAATCTCTTACTGAGAACTAAGCTGTAGTCTCACAAAGTCTCAGCACTGTACACCCCTCAAGGGACCTTCTGTAACCTCAACCCACACTTAAAAACACTCGAACCCCGATTGTTTCATCCAGGAAACCACTTCTAGCAACAACAGAGTCTGAAGCCCACCAACTCCCTCCCCTCTGATGAGCTCAGAAGGAGACCAGGGTCTCTCCTGCACTTGAATGCTTCTGCATTAACAGGCTGCAGCCAAGGCTGGCATTTCTGAGGCAGTTTAAAAGACAATGCGGCATATTTACAAGCCTCAGCACCACCTTGCGTCGCCCTTTTGCCATTTGTTTTTACGCTAAGGTGGTGTTAAGGAGGCTTTTCTCCTGCGCCGTATTTACAAAGTGGGGCAATGCTTGCATTGCGCCACTTTGCAAACCCTTGCACCACATTATGCCTGGGCCAGGCATAATGTATGCAAGGGGGGCGTTCCGACGCAGGGAGGCCCGAATAAATACAGTGAAATTTACAGCATTTCATTCCGCCATTTTTTCTGTCATTCTCAATGCCTTCTCAGAGCAGGCGTTAAACTGACGCACCCATTTTAATCAATGGGCCTCCATGTGCTTTGCTGCACTAGCGTCAAACTTTTTGATGCTACTGCAGCAAAGCGCCGCAATAGCGTAAAAATTTTTTACGCTATTGTCCTAACGACCGCCATGGTTCACTGTATTGTAAATACGGCGCAACCACGGTGTCAGGTGGGGCAGGGGCGACGCAAGAAAAGTGGCGCATCAGGAACGACGCACCACTTTCTTGTAAATCTGCCCCAATAGGTTTGGAAACTGTAAGTTAATGTGTCTAAAAGTGGTGCTTCCTAAGTGCCAAAAAAATCCCATCCCCAGCCTGCTTCTTGTACACACCCTGAAAAAGCTGCAGACGGCTCTTCAACTCGCTGGCGTCATGCAAGGGGAGCAGAATGGGTGGTCCCAGGGCACATCCTCTAGGCTGTGTTTAAAAACAATATTATTTTTCATGTTACCAAAGAGCCAGAAACCAGACTCAGAGGTATTGTTTAAGGCGTAGCCGAGCCCATGCAGCTTTTGGCTTATGTGGCTAAAAATACTCAAGAAAGGTGGCAGATGGCCTTTATGTTCTAATTTGAAGGGTGATGTATCTTCTGGTCATTGTATTTAGTGATGAGGGTGTAGATGCTCAATAACATGCCAGTGACATCTTTAGTGTGTGAAGTCTGGACCAATAGACAGCCTTGTGGCTGGCGGCTAGGCCAGAAGCTGGAACTGGCCCACATCCTTGGGTTAAGTTCCAAATGCCTTGCCCAACAGTTGTAAATTTTCTTGCCAGTGAGGATTGCATGCTTGCTCTTTTCAAGACCAGGTTGATTGTTCTATTCATTGACCACATTTGGAAACTTACACAATCATTCACCACCTCTCAGATTGTGAGTCTGAACTTTAATAACAAATAATCAATCGCATCAGCGTGTCGCCAGCAACCACGGCCATCCGGAATGAGGAAATAAGGGATCAATGCTCTGTCTCAGCAAAAGTATCTGATATTTATTAGGGAACATAGAGAAAGTGATCCTTTAATGCATGATATGGTGTGTATTTGATGGCTCTCTAAAGTCTCTGGCAAGGTTAAGGTCCATCACCCTACAGCTCTGGTGCACCATTTATTGCATCGGCCACCAGTGGGAAATTTCCATTACACACGCTTTCCTTGAAAAAAACACAACTACATTTTCTTAACTTGTTTCGATTTTTCCAATGATTCATCACTCCCTGAGTCATCTTCCTTCTAAAATGCAGACTCTGAAGAACATGTCTCTCCATTCAGCCCTCTGGCCTTCCCCGCTGCCATTACCCGCTGACGACGACTCAGTAGAGCGTTCTTTGTCGGGCATCAGTCGGCAATCAGCGTCTTCCTGTTAGTGATTCACCATGAGATACATCATGAGCCCAGATGGTGGAAACACAAGAAAGACCTCTACAGATGAAAATAGACCTCTATGGATGAAAACAGTAATTGTAAGTGAATGAGGACAAGGCGAAGCTGAACACTCATGTATCCTTTAGTTTGACTTAAATGTTGCCGACAGACTGTGTTTTAGTAAACAAGACAGTGGAAGAAAACAGCAATGAACAACTGAGAAGTTCTCACCTGTGAACACAGCAAAACATCATTCAGAATCGTTCTACAGTGCTCAGATTTCTTAGTTCAAAGTTCATTACAATTATTCAACGACAACAAACAACTTTTTTCTAATGGAAATGGGCACATCTTCAATTTCCTAAACTAGGCCTGCAAGGATCAATCCAAACTTGCAGTGACTCCTACTTGTACAACTTCAAAGAAAAAAATGTAAAAGAATCTTCTAAAAAATAAACATTTCTGCTGGTATTCTTTTCTGAACCCGCCTGACCGGCTCCTGCCCGCTAACATCGGGGTGTCACCGCCGGCTTCACAACACAGCGGTCTCCTGTTGGGTGAACTAGTTCAGTGCACCTCCTTCCCGCAATTGCCTTTCCCCTTCTTGCAAGTAAAAACACTTCAGTTTTGAACCACACAATGATCATCATTTTTCTGACAATTCACAATATTTTCTAATCTAGATAACAAATTAGACACAGTGGCCATTTTGGAATTGAGCAAATTTGTCGTCGGTAGCTTCTACTGTTATCAGCTCTGTGAGTACCCATCTACAAGTGGAAACATCTGCTTGGTTTGGTGGGCCAAGTGTGGTGGTACCTTTGCTGAAACCAGGCAACAGAGGTGAAACGGCAGTGCATGAAGCGTGGATCAAGGATTTATTCTAGGATAATCTGAACCACGAGCTCACCACCCTCTGTATCTGGCTTGGTTGTACAGGTTTCACACTGAGAAATAATCAGGTTACACTGTGACCCAGCTGCCCCTCATTTGTCTACGAAAAGTCAAATCTTTTGCCTGACTGGAGGCGTGGTCATTCTTTCACTGCGTCAGTCAGGCAGCGATCGGTTGCGTCGCTGCATTCCAACTTGGATCTCCTTTTTTTGGGTTCTATCCAGGAGTTGTGTATAACTGTGCCCCCAGGAACAGGATCGACCTGCAGGACGGAGACCACCCTCTTTTTCATTTTGCTCTTCAAGACATTGCGGAACTTTTGCCGTGTGAAGGCGTAGAGGAGCGGGTGGAAGATGGTGGTGCCGTAGGCCATGGTGATGAAGCAGATGCGCATCTTGACTAGCAAGTCGCTTGGCCCCACACAGAGGATGAGAAGGTTCACAACCGAGATGGGAGCCCAACACAACAGGAAGGAGGTGATAATTATAAGCGACATCCGGAAGACACGTTTCTGGCGTTCGCGCCTGTCTCTGTGCCGCTTGACAGCACGCCTCAATGCGATTATAACGGAGACAGAAGCCTGCACTCTCATGGGGGCGTTGGCAGCCGCTGGAGGCTGCGTAAGTCTTTTTGTTTCTCCTAGGCTGCTCTGGTCAGAAGGTTTCCTCTTCTTCCGCCTCTTGGTTTTACGGCGTTGACTCCTCTTGAAGTGGTTGCCGATTTTGATGTTCAGAGCCTGCAGGATTTTGGAGTATGTAACCAACATGACCGCCACGGCAGCAAAGAAAATGGGAATCTGGATGACAAGGTGGTAATACATGCCCATCTCTGTGTGGTACTCGTTGACACTCACGCAGAGTAGGGTCTTATTCTGCCACGTGGCCATGTGGTCTGGATCCCCAAAAAACTCAACCTCAAAGAACGGGATGAAGAAGACCATGAGGGATGCAAACCAGACGCAGGATAGGAGCAGCACCATCCGGCTCGGCGTAAGGACTCGATTGGCCGGTCTCACTGAGATGTCATACCTGTCCAGGCTGATCACCAGCACATTAATGGCGGTGGCAATGCTGCTGAATGTCACACAGGCCTCGTGGAAGCAGCACACCAAGGCAATGTTGTGCTCCAGCGGGATCAGAATGATGACAATGGTCAGTGGGACACAGACCACGCAGATGATGATGTCCAGCACGTGGAGGTTCATGGTCACCATGTTGCTGACCGAGTCCACCAGGTTGGACTGCATGCAGTAGAGCACCAGGACGGTGAGGTTGCTGCTGAAGCCAAGAACAATCTCCAGCATGAGGAAGCTCGTAAGCGTAACTTGGAAGCCCAACGGGTACGGTATGTACCAGCCAGCATCGGCACTGGCTCCATCAGTGGTCTCCAGGATCGTGTCATAAATGTCGGTCTCCATGGCTGACACCATTCTGGGCTCATCTGCATAGTCCCAGTGATGTGGATGTTCTTCAGGACACGTATCTGCGAGAAACGGAATACACATGTGTTAGACTGAAGCCAATGGATGACATCATACATTTGAATACAAACATGGACCATGAAGGTGGATCAGGACCAGCATGGCCACACTCAAAGCCCAATTTCTTCCTGCTCTTTACAGAAAACCCTAAATGGTCTCCATTTGTTATCAAATTCAACCCCACTCTGTGAATGCCTTTAGTTACAACAATTCTCAATCACTGTTTGAACATGATGTCAGGTTTGTTGGTAAAGGGGCAGCCATCTAACAAGCAACACTCTTTCAGGAGGAATGTTTATGTGTTTAAAGTGCAACAGCACTCCACCGTTAATGGCCATCAGCCAGAGCTGGTGCAAGGGCGTTTGCCACGTTGGTAAGCGCCGGAGACAATGTGGTGTTCCTCCCCTCCACAGCCCAACCTTACAAACTAAGGAACAGATGCACAAACACAGCCTCTTGCTACAAACTCTGCTATTCGGTAAGGCGCGGGTGTACGACAAGAAAATGTGATTTTTGAATGCCGTAAATGATTCTGTAACATTTTACTGAATCGCTAAATGGGTTAGGAAAATCATGAGGAATCGCTGGTTGTTTAGGGTGTCCCTTCCAAACAGCTATTCCTCATGGTCTGTATTAGTGTTTTGTAACTGAATCACGGTCTTTTAAAATTGGTTAGACTGACCTTTCTCCTTCTTCAAGGAAAATAGGCTGCATTAAAAAAAGATGGCTTTATTTTCTTTATTTAAAAGCAATCACAGACATGGTGATCTGCTGACCCCAACAGGCACCGTCGCTGGGATAGCAGCGAATCATAGTGGGTTGCAATTTGCAAGGTACCATACTAATATGAGATTGGTCGAATTGCAACCCAGGACGATTTGGTATTTTACAAACCTATTTGTACATAGGTCGGTTCACAAAATACCGCTGGATTTGCTAAAAGCTTCTGTGCAAATTGCAACCACTTTTTGCTAATCCAGTGTATGTGCACCGGCTCATAGTCCTGCCCTGAACGGTGGTGACCTCTGGTGGCCGGCACTGGGAAAAGTCTCATGGTTGAGCTAACACAGTGATATTCAGTCTACAGCCTGGGGGGCAGCATACGGCCCTCCAGCAGCCCAGGGCTGCTGTTTACTGAACTCAGCACTAATAATAAAAAGATGTTAAATAAATGGGAAACATTTATTTGAAGGTTAATTAAAGTTTAAGGAAGGAAGTAACTAGGGTATCTTGCACTGCTTAACCTATGGAATAATCATTCTACCCCCGCCCCAACTGACAACAATGCCAATAGTGAACTAAGCGCTAGGTCAGTTGTTATGTGTGGTCTGGGTTCCTATATCCATGGAAAACATTATAGAGTATGAAAGCAGACACATCGACTCCTAGTCGTGGTAGTTTCAAGCGCTTTATTAAACATGGAGATACGCTGCAGGGTAGCTCACTAACCCAACGCGTTTGAAAGTACTACAACTAGGAGTCGATGTACTTCTTTTCAGGAGAAGAGAAAGAAGTGAGTGCTGGAATATATATATATATATGTGTATATATATATATATATATATATATATATATATATATATATATATATATATATACAGTAGCCAAATAGCTTAAAAGAAACACAATAGCTTATCTCATTCTATACAAGAATTACTGCATTCATCATATTGCATAGAACAAGAGAAAGTGGTAGAAATCCAGTGTGTTGTAGGGTTAGGGTTTATTCTATGTTCTTCAACTGATGTGATAACAGCCGACACGTGTTTCGCTCCACAGCGGCGCACAGGCCTGGGGCCTTTTCAAGGCTTACAGGTATCCTTGTCAAGGTCAAATGCCCTAAATTTTCGAACGAGTCTCTTGGAAGTCCCGGTTTTAAGACTGTAGATCCTGATCATGTTCCTGTTAAGAAAGGAAGTCGGGCCTTTTAAAAGTTGTTTCAGG
Source organism: Pleurodeles waltl (assembly GCF_031143425.1). NCBI lineage: Eukaryota > Metazoa > Chordata > Amphibia > Caudata > Salamandridae > Pleurodeles > Pleurodeles waltl. Next base: position 29,916,943 of record NC_090448.1, on the reverse strand, counting down.
GTCTTCAGTAGTGTGTGTGGAGTCCTCTCTGCTCGGTCCTCTAATGCAGGGTCTTCAAACTGGGCAGGGGGAGGGGGAGTGCTTTAGGAGGGCCTCAGGTGATCCCGGAGGCAGAAGAAGCATTATGCTGATAACAAGGCTTTATTTTAGGATACAAAATGAGCCGCAATGAACCTCTCTGTAATGGGCCATCACTGACATGGTTTGTCATTTATATCCAAGCTGGGAGTAGGAAGGGACTCCAAATACTCTTCAAAACCCGCATTCTATCTCCCACTTTGAATAATCACACTGTGGATACTTTTACACTTTAGTAAGGCCTGCCTAACCACAATAGTATGCTTGGCATCATGTATTTGATTGCGTTATTAAAACAGTACCATAACTTAACTGCAATGTTTAAATAAATCTAGACCCATTTAAACATTGGCAAGTAAATAGAAAAATTGTGAAAAATTTGGCGGGGGCCCGACACATTTTTTTTTTACTGCATACATGCGACAATAAAAAGTTTGAAGACCACTGGTCTAGTGTCAAGAAAGGTCAGATCTCCTGGTCTGGGATGTGGCAAATTCCAAATTAATTTTGTGAACTCCACAAAGCAGTAAACATACACTTGGATGTAGATGTAAGCTTCTGAGTGTAGTTTTGCTACTTTCTGAGTCTAGCCCTCTACGCTCCTTCTCAGGTTGTGCCAGAGAACCCTTGACGCTCTCCCTTGAGACCGCCCTCGTTACTCATCACCTTCTGATTCAGTAACTCCTTTACCTGCAAGGTCCACCCCGGCCAGCTTCTCTCACTCAAAGAGCCTCATTTACGAGTGTGAGAAAGTAGCCTCTTTCTAGCCTTGTTACCCCCACTTTGGGCCTGTTTGTGAGTGTATGTCAGGGTGTTTTCACTGTCTCACTGGGATCCTGCTAGCCAGGGCCCAGTGCTCATAGTGAAAACCCTATGTTGTCAGTATGTTTGTTATGTGTCACTGGGACCCTGCTAGCCAGGACACCAGTGCTCATAAGTTTGTGACCTATATGTATGTGTTCCCTGTGTGATGCCTAACTGTCTCACTGAGGCTCTGCTAACCAGAACCTCAGTGGTTATGCTCTCTCTGATTTCCAAATTGTCACTAACAGGCTAGAGACCAATTTCACCAATTCACATTGGCATACTGGTACACCCATATAATTCCCTAGTATATGGTACTGAGGTACCCAGGGCATTGGGGTTCCAGGAGATCCCTATGGGCTGCAGCATTTCTTTTGCTACCCATAGGGAGATCTGACAATTCTTACACAGGCCTGCCAGTGCAGCCTGAGTGGAATAACGTCCACGTTATTTCACAGCCATTTACCACTTCACTTAAGTAACCTATAAGTCACCTATATGTCTAACCTTCACCTGGTGAAGGTTGGGTGCAAAGTTACTTAGTGTGAGGGCACCCTGGCACTAGCCAAGGTGCCCCCACATCGTTCAGGGTGAATTCCCCGGACTTTGTGAGTGCGGGGACACCGTTACATGCGTGCACTATACATAGGTCATTACCTATGTATAGCGTCACAATGGTAACTCCGAACATGGCCATGTAACATGTCTAAGATCATGGAATTGCATGAAAATTCCATGATCCACCGGGTCTCTAGCACAGAACCCGGGTACTGCCAAACTGCCTTTTCAGGGTTCGCACTGTAGCTGCTGCTGCTGCCAACCCTTCAGACAGGTTTCTGCCCCCCTGGGGTCCAGGCTGCCCTGGTCCAGGAAGGCAGAACAAAGGATTTCCTCTGAGAGAGGGTGTCACACCCTCTCCCTTTGGAAATAGGTGTGAAGGCTGGGGAGGAGTAGCCTCCCCCAGCCTCTGGAAATGCTTTGATGGGCACAGATGGTGCCCATCTCTGCATAAGCCAGTCTACACCGGTTCAGGGATCCCCCAGCCCTGCTCTGGCGCGAAACTGGACAAAGGAAAGGGGAGTGACTACTCCCCTGACCTCCCAGGGGAGGTGCCCAGAGCTCCTCCAGTGTGCCCCAGACCTCTGCCATCTTGGAAACAGAGGTGTTGCTGGCACACTGGACTGCTCTGAGTGGCCAGTGCCAGCAGGTGACATCAGAGACTCCTTCTGATAGGCTCTTACCTTTCTTACTAGCCTATCCTCCTTCCTAGGTAGCCAAACCTCCTTTTCTGGCTATTTAGGGTCTCTGCTTTGGGGAATTCTTCAGATAACGAATGCAAGAGCTCACCAGAGTTCCTCTGCATCTCCCTCTTCACCTTCTGCCAAAGGATCGACCGCTGACTGCTCAGGACGCCTGCAAAACCGCAACAAAGTAGCAAAGACGACTACTGCAACCTTGTATTGCTTCATCCTGCCGGCTTTCTCACCTGTTTCCTGGTGGTGCATGCTCTGGGGGTAGCCTGCCTCCTTCTTGCACCAGGAGCTCTGAAGAAATCTCCCGTGGGTCGACGGAATCTTCCCCCTGCAACCTCAGGCAACAAAAGACTGCATCACCGGTCCTCTGGGTCCCCTCTCAGCACGACGAGTGTGGTCCCTGGAACTCAGCAACTCTGTCCAAGTGACTCCCACAGTCCAGTGACTCTTCAGTCCAAGTTTGGTGGAGGTAAGTCCTTGCCTCCCCACGCTAGACTGCATTGTTGGGTACCGCATGATTTGCAGCTGCTCCGGCTCCTGTGGACTCTTCCAGGATTTCCTTCGTGCACAGCCAAGCCTGGGTCCCCAACACTCTAACCTGCAGTGCACAACCTTCTGAGTTGTCCTCCGGGGTCGTGGGACTCCCTTTTCTGACTTCGGGTGGACTCCGGTTCACTCCTCTTCTAAGTGCTTGATCCGGCACTTCTGCAGGTGCTGCCTGCTTCTGTGAGGGCTCCCTGACTTGCTGGGCGTCCCCTCTGTCTCCTCATCCAAGTGGCGACGTCCTGGTCCCTCCTGGGCCACAGCAGCATCCAAAAACCCTAACCATGACCCTTGCAGCTAGCAAGGCTTGTTTGCAGTCTTTTGGGAACACCTCTGCAAGCTTCTTCACGACGTGGGACAATCATCCTCCAAAGGGGAAGTTCCTAGACCTCTTTGTTCTTGCAGAACACCAAGCTTCTTTCACCCGGTGGCAGCTTCCTTGCATCCTCAGCTGGCATTTCCTGGGCATCTGCCCACTCTCAACACTGTCTCGACTCTTGGACTTGGTCCCCTTGTTTTACAGGTACTCAGGTCTGGAAATCCACTGTTGTTGCTTTGCTGGTGTTGGTCTTCCTTGCAGAATCCCCCATCACGACTTCTGTGCTCTCTGGGGGTTGTAGGTGTACTTTACACCTACCTTTCAGGGTCTTGGGGTGGGCTATTTTTCTAACCCTCACTGTTTTCTTACAGTCCCAGCGACCCTCTACAAGCTCACATAGGTTTGGGGTCTATTTGCGGTTCTCATTCCACTTTTGGAGTATATGGTTTGTGTTGCCCCTATACCTATGTGCTCCTATTGCAATCTACTGAAACTTTACACTGCTTGCATTACTTCCTTTTGCTATTACTGCATATTTTTGGTATTGTGTACATATATCTTGTGTATATTTGTCATCCTCATACTGAGGGTACTCACTGAGATACTTTTGGCATATTGTCATAAAAATAAAGTACCTTTATTTTTAGTATATCTGTGTACTGTGTTTTCTTATGATATTGTGCATATGACACCAGTGGTATAGTAGGAGCTTTGCATGTCCCCTAGTTCAGCCTAAGCTGCTCTGCTATAGCTACCTTCTATCAGCCTAAGCTGCTAGAAACACCTCTTCTACACTAATAAGGGATAACTGGACCTGGTACAGAGTGTAAGTACCCCTTGGTACCCACTACAAGCCAGGCCAGCCTCCTACAACGAGGCCCTAGCTCCACCAGAGCATCCCTGTTAGTGGCACTCATGTGGTGCTGTGCCATTTTCCATATTTACAAGGCAGTGTTAAGCCACTTTGCGTGCCTTAATGCCGCCTTGTAAATATGGCCCCCCCAACGCAGTTTTCTGCGGCAAAGAGGGGTGTAATGGGTGTTGCTGTGGGCGTTCTACTGCAAAACCTATTGTATTTTGATGTTGCCCCGAATTTATGATGATTCATAAACCTGAGGCAGCGCCAAAAACTAACGCCATCCCAGGGATGGCATTAGCATGGTGCTACAAGGAGAAATACTTTCATTTCTCCTTGTTTTTACTTTTCCTATGTGTGCTTGAATTCTGCAGCACACATAGGAAGAGCAAAACACCATTAATGATTTATGTGCAGGAAGGTGTCCCTTCCTGCACATAAACAATCATTAAATAAGGACAGTTTTCTACTCCAATGTGTGCTGCATTGTGTAGCAAACTTAGGACTAGCAAATCGCCATTATTGGTTGTTTATGTGCAGGAAGGGACACCTTCCTGCACATAAACAATCATTCCCTGCAATGCAATGCAGGCACCCTTGCACTATGGTGCAAGGGTGCGTGTGTTGGCGCTAGGCAGCTAATTTTAGCACCAATGAAAAACCAGTTTTAAGTAAATGAGGCCCATAGTTTCCAAAGACCTCTCTGGCCCACTGGCTGTCCCGGTGCAAGTGATGCAAGCTTTCTTCTAAATCTCACTTCTCTCCATGAACACCAAGTCATCAAAATACCAGGGGTAGCGAGGCGACTTCACACGCCCTTGAACCTCTTTTTTCACTCACACGCATGCTTACGCATGCACACACAGATTTACACATACACATTCTCACTTAAACACACTCTCAGCCACAAGCACTCGCACGACGTACATTTAAAATCATTTTTTACTTACCTCAGCTGCCGGGCAGGGTCATATTCCAGCTAATTGTACTCCATTCTCAATTACATGAATTTTCAATAATAACAAAATATTCACCATTAGATTAATAAAAACACTGACAAAAAGCAAGGAAAGTGGAGCTGTCCTTGTGTTAATGCCTGTGTTTTAGCCTCCTCCGAGGCCAGGGGTCGCAAAGGCAGTGCCAGGGATCGCAAGGGGTAAGCCAGGGGTCGCAGGAGGTAAGCCAGGGGTCGCAAAGGCAGTGCCAGGGATCGCAAGGGGTAAGCCAGGGGTCGCAGGAGGTAAGCCAGGGGTCGCAAAGGCAGTGTCAGGGATCGCAAGGGGTAAGCCAGGGGTCGCAGGAGGTAAGCCAGGGGTCGCAACTGCAACCCCTGGGAACCTCTTTTGCAGTGCCTAGGAAATGGTGATGTATCTTTGTAGACACTAATATTAGTAGTAACGACAGCAACACATTTTTCATAATAATATTCGTAATCAGTATTTATTTGAACTTGTATAGACACTGGTAGCCTCAGTTTTCCTCAACAAACTTGACTGCTGCAGCAGTTCTTTGTCCCAGAGAGACAAGGTACTGATCATTGCCACAAGGACCTTTTATGTTGTTCCCAACACACACTACAAGCGGAGTTACCGAGCTGGCTGGCTCAGCCCTACCTAAGAAAAGTTCTTGTTCTAAGGTACAGATAGTGACCTTCAAAGGCAAAACAGGCTTCTCCTGATGTACCGTTCCTCAATCCTGCGCAGATCTGTCCCAGTGTGTCCTCAGCTCGTGGTCACCCCTCAGATCACTTTGCGAAGTTTCCAGGCTCAGGTCTTTCAGCTTACTGGGGCTCCAACGCCTGCTGGGGA